>NC_072449.1:15297833-15897833 GCF_027596085.1 Anoplopoma fimbria
TATTTGATTTATATTAGCAGAAGGTAATTTTCTCTGAATTTAAGGGCTTGAAACGATTTTTATAAATGTATGAGACCAGTACATTCATTTATTCCTCATAATTAGTGTTGAGAGGAACTTAAAATCTAAGCAGCACCCAGGTGGAACTGTTGACACTGAAGTAGTTGCGTTCCGGGTTGTCGTCAGACGGAGCACTTCCTCCGCGTCCTCAGACGCAACTTGGATGACGAACTGAGCAGTCGTGTCTTCATTGTTTCTCACCATTTTCTGTACATTACAGGTCAGTAGTTGGTTCAAACTATAAAATGTCAACCTTCTAAAGCCTTGCTTTATATGTATAACTGTTAAAGAAGTTCGGGTCATGTTTTGTTGTGTTTTTAGCGAACTTAAGAGACTTTAAAATACCGCCGTTGAGTACAATGGCAGGGGTAAATACCGGAAGGCGCGAAACGGCAGTTCCCGCCGATTATGGGTTTATTGTTCACCCTGTGTATTGCCTTGCGGGCATTCCGCGAAATGTAAGGGTTTTTGTCAGCACTTTGCACAGTGTTAGTTTTATTTGTGGTCTCCTTTACACTACAGTTCAAATGGGAATATGAATAAATGTTAAAGATTCATGGTTACAGATATACAAGTTTGAAAGAATGTTTATATTAATGCATACTGGTTAAAGATAAAAATGTTACTGTTACATCCAGTCACAACTTAGTTAACTTTGTATTGAAAACGTTTAGCTTTCTCTGAGTAATACTTATGTTTTATTTAAGTGTGTGTGAATCGAGAATAATTGCCAACAACATGTTGCATTCAAGTACAGTGGATTAATGCTGTTTATTGCACTATATTATTATTAATGCTTTAACTCACTTAAACAGGTGAATGTAAATGAGTACGTTGCTCAAGTAGAGTCAAGTGGACTAATGGAGAATATTGAATGTGAACGAGCTATAACATGAATGTGAATTAGAATAGGATGTACCGCAACTTGGATGACGAACTGAGCAGTCGTGTCTTCATTGTTTCTCACCATTTTCTGTACATTACAGATTTCTTTATTGTTGCCGTGGCACCCAATCCTGGGACCCGTAACAAATTGTGGGGCTCGTCCGGGATCTGCCTCCAACAATACTGTCCAGGGAGCAGATCCAGTGATAAGAAGAACCACGAGGCCAAGGCGAGGTGACGTGACTACTGCCGAGACGACAGCTGGTGGGTGTCCACAAGGGGAGATCGGAGCCAGAGAAGGGTCTTCATTCTTCCAAGGGGGACCGCGCTATCATTGTCAGGTCCACAGACGTCATGTCTACAGTACGCAAAGAACTCGTTTGGAGCATCAAAAAGAACTTGTACCGACTGTCATGCGACGATGTCTACAAGCTGGCGAAGGACATCGCCAGCGACAGCAGCCAAGATTTGGAGTCCAGTGATGAAGAAAGTTGTGTCAACCATATCCTTTACTATATGCAGTCTGATACCTTACTTGAATCCGAAGATGAGGGAATGTCTGATTTGTTAATGTTAAATGACCTGGTTAAGAGTATCATTGATAATCCTGTTGCAACTGTAATTACAAAGGGTGTAACACAGAAACACACAACACTCACCACTGTGCCAACCATGATAGAGGGCCACACTACATTCTCACACGTCAATGATGACACGCCAACCACCTCACACTTTACTGCCCTTACAACCACGACAAACCACACCACACAACAACATGCTAACCTCGACAGAGACATTACCACTCAAAGTATTGACCAGCTACAAGCAATGCACGAAGACCTCGGAAAAAAGCTTCAATACTACAAAGATATGGCTTGCACAGCACACAGTAAGTCCACCAGTCTAGGTCAGCAACTACAACACCAACTCCCACGTCACGACCCACTACATGTTGACGAAGAGAAAGTGGACTCCTTAAAGCATCTGTCTTACCTGCAACGGAGGGAATTCAAGGTCCATGGAGGACAGATTGGGGACCAAAGCTCTGATATCACATATAACAGTATCAGCAAGCAAATAGACGAAGGAGACAGAGAGGGCTTTACAGAGACAGAGGTCATCCGAGGAGTGCTGAAGTGTGTAAAACCTGGTGCTTTTAAGAACATGCTCACCAATAAAGATGACATTACAATCTGTGAACTGAAGGGCTTTCTCCGGTCTCATCTGTATGAAAAGGCAGGCACTGAACTGTTTCAGGATCTAATGTGTGCAAAGCAAGACGAACATGAACCTCCTCAGCAGTTCATCTATCGCATGATAGGCCTCAAACAGAAAATCCTCTTCCAGTCAAAACAGGCAAACACAGAAATCCACTATGACCCCAAGACCATCCAGCAAGTTTTTCTGCACTCCATTTACCAGGGCCTAGGGTCCAAACACACAGACATTCGCCAGCAGCTGAGGCCACTCATCACAAACAACCAAATTTCTGATGAAGAGATCGTCAGCAGGGTGATGAAGATAATCAACTCTGAAAACGAACATCAACGTAGATTTGGTAATGTCTCCCGACAGAGAGCAACACACACAAACAGTGTTCAAGTTGATGGTGATCAGACTTCAGACACTAGAGAACAGAAGACAATACAGCAGCTCAGCGCTCAGGTGGAGACTTTAACCAACATGGTTGCAGCTTTAATAGATCAGCAAAACCCAGTGGTATACGCGACTCACTCAAAGATCCTACCTGTCCAAGCACTAGGCCAACCTCATGTACAGCCACACGCCCCTCCTACGTCTTTCCCCGGCCAGCTCTCCCACACAAGAAAGGGTAAAATGCCTGTCTGCACAAAGTGTTCACACCAAGGTGCGGAGGATTGTAATCATTGTTTTGTGTGTGGTGAATCAGGACACCGGGCTGTGGGCTGTTTAAAGAGAACCAGGCAGCAGGGAAACGGGAACCGGTCTTTGATGAGGGACAACCAGGGGCCGTTCCAAAGTTCCAGTCCCACTCAGTAACTTCCACACTGAAGCAGCAACGCCAAAAAAAAAAGATATAAATCGTAAAAGAGCTTGTGATCGCTACGCTCGAGAGACACCAGTAACCCCTGAAGATGCCATTCTCACAGCACCGCTGGTTGGTAGAAAGAGCATGCTCAAATGTTTCATCAACGGTTATGCAGTAACAGTGCTTTTTGACTCTGGCTCGCAAGTGAGCATGATTGACCGGCCCTGGAGAGAGACATTTATCCCCAATCACCCAGTACGACCATTGCATGAGCTTCTTGACACAGAGGAAAGCCTCACTCTGTATGCAGCAAATGGACAACCAATCCCGTATGATGGATGGGTGGAGCTAACGGTCAACCTCCCCGGAAATGACAATCCAAACCTTTCAATACAGACACCTTTTCTGGTCAGCCAGCTTCCCCTCCCTCAGCCTATATTGGGAGCGAATGTTCTCCAAGTGATGATGAATGGGCAAGAATCTCCCGCTGATGCACATGAAATGGTTATTGGTCTCTTCCAAAAAGCATTGGGTGTTGAAGAGGAACAGGCAGCAGCTATGGTTAACTTCATACAGGGCCAAAAGACACCCAACTACAGCATGGCCACGATCAGAGTTGGTAAAGAGGATGTGAGCATCCCAGCTGGAAAAACATTGCATGTGCGGTGCAGAGTACCACCTACCTTTGACACGTCCAACCCTGTTGTCCTTTATGAACCCGCAGAAGGGAGCACACCCTTGGAACAATTAAGTGTCGGGGAGGGTATACTGGAAATTAATAACAGCAGGTGGCCTCTTGTCAGCGTGCCTGTTTCTAACCACACTAAGCATGAAGTAATTCTCCCAAAGAGAACTCAGCTGGGATCCATCCAGCACGTAGCCAAAGTCATTGAAACGGATAAGACAGAGACACAACAGGTTGAGAAACCACAGGGTACAACAGTTAGGGCTGAAGTCCACAATGTTACCACCTGTGAAACCCCCCCGACTGAGCCCTGGCGACCACCTGTTGACCTCAGTCATCTTGACCTTGAACAGCAGCGAATGGTTGAGGAAATGTTGCGCGAGGAGTCTGCAGCATTCGCCCACGACGGCGAAGACATAGGGTGTATCCCCTCTCTTCAGATGTCAATCAGGCTTAAAGACGACATCCCTGTTCAGAGGTCTTATGCTTCCATCCCAAAACCACTGTACAAGGAAGTGAAAGAGTACATCCAAGATTTGATTGTGAAAGGATGGATCGTGAAATCACACTCACCCTATGCCGCACCTATTGTTTGTGTCAGGAAAAAGGATGGATCACTGCGCCTTTGTATCGACTATCGACTGCTCAACCAAAAGACAGTACCCGACAAACATCCTCTTCCCCGGATACAGGACTTAATCGACTCACTTGGTGGCTATGGCTGGTTTTCCATCCTAGACCAGGGCAAAGCCTACCACCAAGGCTTCATTGCAGAGGGGTCCAGACACATGACCGCCTTCACAACCCCTTGGGGTTTTTACGAATGGGTTAGAATACCCTTCGGTTTGTCAAATGCCCCAGCATCTTTTCAAAGAAGCATGGAGGAGATGCTTGACACGCTGAGGGATGAGTGTTGCATCCCTTATCTAGACGACGTCCTCTGTTTTTCAAAGTCCTTCGAACAGCATGTTGAGGTACTGCGCAATGTACTTCGAGCTCTGCAGCGCCATGGAGTAAAGTTAAGACCTGAAAAGTGTGAACTGTTTCGCAAAGAGGTCAGGTATGTGGGTCGGCTGGTGTCTGCAGATGGGGTGAGGGTGGATCCGAAAGATGTGGAAGCAGTGCAGGCCTTGAAGGAGAAAACTCCGAGAACAGTGGGGGATGTAAGGAGACTGTTAGGTTTTCTGAGCTATTACCGAACATACGTACAAGACTTCTCACGGATAGCCAGGCCCCTATATGAGCTACTTCAGATAAAAAAAAGTCCACCAGAACCCAAGCCTGCAAGGGGAAAACCACAGGGCCCTCAACTACATTCACGCACCCCAGTGAAGTGGAACAGTGAGCACCAGCAGATCCTTGAACGCCTGATAAACATCCTTACAAACCCACCAGTACTGGGTTACCCAGATTTCAATCAGCCCTTCATACTCCACACTGATGCCTCCCAACAGGGCCTTGGGGCAGTCCTCTACCAAAATCAGGATGGGAAAATGAGAGTGATCGGCTATGGGTCCCGCACACTGACACCAGCGGAGCAAAGTTACCATCTTCACAGTGGCAAGCTCGAGTTTTTGGCTTTGAAGTGGGCAGTATGTGAAAAGTTCAGGGATTACCTGTTTTATTCTCCCCATTTCATTGTCTACACCGATAATAATCCCTTGACCTACATGATGAGCACAGCTAAGCTTAATGCAGTGGGCCATCGCTGGGTAGGGGAGCTTGCAGACTTTGACTTTGAAATAAGGTACAAACCAGGGAAATTGAATGTTGTTGCAGACATCCTATCCCGCTGTCCCCTTGACATCAATGCCTACATGAGTCAGTGTTCTGAGAAATTGTCAGAGGAGGCAGTGTGCGCCACCTGGGAAGGCAGCAGGACAGCCCAGCATGGAGAAGTAGCATGGGTGGCGGCCCTTAACATCTCATCTCAACAGCAAACTTACACGGAACCTTTCCCAACAATTGACCACCATGAACTGTCAAGTGAACAGAAAAAAGACCCAGTCATTGGGAAAATCTTGGAATTAAAGGAGAAAAACAGTGAATTGACGGAAGTGGGACGCAGAGCAATGGACAAATCCACAAGAAAACTCTCAAGAGAGTGGAGCAGACTGCACGTGGAAAATGACATCCTGTATAGGAAAACTCTTGGTCGTAAACAGCTAGTCTTGCCAGCCACTTATAAACAGACAGCCCTAACCTACCTGCACGACAATATGGGACATGTTGGTGTAGAGCGAGTTTTGAGCCTCGCAAGAGAGAGATTCTATTGGCCATACATGAAAAATGATATTGAGGAGTACATCACCAGGAAGTGTCGTTGTATTAAACAAAAGAAGCCAGCTGTACATGACCGGGCGCCGATGGGCAGTATAACATCCAGCTCACCCCTCGAACTAGTCTGTATTGACTTTCTCCACCTTGAAACCAGCCGTGGTGGATACGAATATATCCTGGTGGTGGTCGACCACTTTACCCGGTTTGCCCAGGCATACCCTACCAAAAACAAGGCCGGCAAAACAGCTGCTGACAGGATTTTCAATGACTTTGTCCCTCGGTTCGGATACCCGGCCAAACTCCACCATGATCAAGGCCGGGAGTTCGAAAATGAACTGTTCAGAGCCCTCAGACAGTTCGCAGGCGTGAACCATTCAAGAACATCCCCTTACCATCCCCAAGGTAATCCCGCAGAGAGGTTCAACCGGACTCTGTTACAAATGCTCCGAACTTTGGGCGAGAAAGAGAGAGAAAGCTGGAAGGACCACCTGCCTCATATCATCCATGCATACAATTGTACCAAGCATGAGGCAACAGGCTATTCCCCATACTACCTGTTATATGGTCATCATCCACGTCTTCCTGTTGACCTTCTGTTCGGTTTGGTAACAGAGAAAGAAGAAAACACCGCAAGTAGCTATGCGGAAAAGTGGGCAGAGAAAATGATCGAAGCATACAAAATAGCCAGCACCAATAGCCAACAATCAAGTGCAAAAGGCAAACAATATTATGACAGGAAAAACAGAGGCGTCACTCTACAGCCAGGAGACAGGGTTCTCGTTCGCAACGTTTCTATAAGAGGAGGTCCATGCAAACTGACACCCTACTGGGAAAAGACAATCTATATTGTACAAGAACAGCTCGGTGAAAACCCAGTCTATAAGGTGAGTCCTGAGACAGGAAACCGTCCCACTCGCACTCTCCACCGAAACTTGTTGCTCCAAGTGAATGACTTACCTGTAGAGCCACCAGTCACAAATGCACCTGCCAAGTCACAAAGGGGAAATGGAAAGTCAACCAAACCCACAAGAAAAATCGAACAGACACAGAATGATGACTCAAGTGGATCAGACGACGAAGACGATCAACCAAGATATTGGCTGCGGATAGCAAGGGAAGTGCCAAGGATCGCAAATCCATTACCTCATCAAACTGTTACCTGTGAAACACAACACAATACCGAACAGATTGGAACTTACCTCGAGGAAACAGTTCATGTTGAGCCTGCACCTGAAAGAGAAAGTAACAGTGAGGAAGAACATGAAAGACAAAATGAAAGTGTGCCTTGTGCTGAGGAACCCCAGCCTTACCAGGAACAGGAGCTGGCTCAGGTTCACAGTCCAGACAGAGATATTCAAGACATTCAGCTTGACGCTCAGCCTGCACTAAGGAGGTCTACCAGAGAAAGACACCCTGGCCAGATGCTCACCTATACAGCCCTTGGTCAACCGACATACCAGCCACGTCTCATCGTGAGTGCAATACAGACACAGCCCACAGTTTACACTCATCAGTACCCACAGCCATACTTCCATCCATTCCAACCCCTACCCATTATCCTTCCTCCATACATGCCAGTTTATTACCCTATACACTGCTATTGATGAGTAAACATTGCACACTTACAACATTACTTACACCACTTCAGATTTTGGGTGTACAATATATTTTTGTGCTTGTTTTTTTTGTACACTGTTGAGTTTATTAAGCTTTAATAACAAAAAGAGAGAAAACAAGGGTGAACATTTTAAGTTGAGCTGTTAGAAGCAAGTGTCGGGAGCCACTTTTGTTTGTGGGGGAGTATGTGGTACTCTCAAAACTGATTATTTGATTTATATTAGCAGAAGGTAATTTTCTCTGAATTTAAGGGCTTGAAACGATTTTTATAAATGTATGAGACCAGTACATTCATTTATTCCTCATAATTAGTGTTGAGAGGAACTTAAAATCTAAGCAGCACCCAGGTGGAACTGTTGACACTGAAGTAGTTGCGTTCCGGGTTGTCGTCAGACGGAGCACTTCCTCCCGCGTCCTCAGACGCAACTTGGATGACGAACTGAGCAGTCGTGTCTTCATTGTTTCTCACCATTTTCTGTACATTACAGGTCAGTAGTTGGTTCAAACTATAAAATGTCAACCTTCTAAAGCCTTGCTTTATATGTATAACTGTTAAAGAAGTTCGGGTCATGTTTTGTTGTGTTTTTAGCGAACTTAAGAGACTTTAAAATACCGCCGTTGAGTACAATGGCAGGGGTAAATACCGGAAGGCGCGAAACGGCAGTTCCCGCCGATTATGGGTTTATTGTTCACCCTGTGTATTGCCTTGCGGGCATTCCGCGAAATGTAAGGGTTTTTGTCAGCACTTTGCACAGTGTTAGTTTTATTTGTGGTCTCCTTTACACTACAGTTCAAATGGGAATATGAATAAATGTTAAAGATTCGTGGTTACAGATATACAAGTTTGAAAGAATGTTTATATTAATGCATACTGGTTAAAGATAAAAATGTTACTGTTACATCCAGTCACAACTTAGTTAACTTTGTATTGAAAACGTTTAGCTTTCTCTGAGTAATACTTATGTTTTATTTAAGTGTGTGTGAATCGAGAATAATTGCCAACAACATGTTGCATTCAAGTACAGTGGATTAATGCTGTTTATTGCACTATATTATTATTAATGCTTTAACTCACTTAAACAGGTGAATGTAAATGAGTACGTTGCTCAAGTAGAGTCAAGTGGACTAATGGAGAATATTGAATGTGAACGAGCTATAACATGAATGTGAATTAGAATAGGATGTACGATGTAGTTAATATTTGATGTACTTAAACAGTTGAAGACTGAACAAGAGACACTCAGAGAAATGTTTGTATTTTATTTGTGAATTTGAATAGAGACGCAACTTGGATGACGAACTGAGCAGTCGTGTCTTCATTGTTTCTCACCATTTTCTGTACATTACAGATTTCTTTATTGTTGCCGTGGCACCCAATCCTGGGACCCGTAACATTAGCATATACCAATTATTTGTCTTGGTGAATTGCTGCATAACTATAAACAGAGTGCAAAAGTCTGAAGACATAATTTAAAAGTTATTTTAGCTTGTTTCTCTTTCAGGGGAGCTGAGCTTCCTCTTACCACCGGCCTAAGCAAGTTAGTGATGGGTTATAAATAATCCAAGTCAGTTTTACACAACAAAGAACACACAGCTTTTCAGAACATTGATGACAAGACTGAGGTTTTAGACAGGACTGGCTCTCCAAATTTGAACATTTCATTTTGGTTTTACTTCAGTTTAGACTAAATCTTTCACTCCAAAATTTGTCTTTCAAGTTAATTGTCATCCTTCATCCAACACTGGAATTTATAAGTTGCCAGAGTGGCAAGTACTGCAAGTTGCGATGCCAGTGTCATTCAGGAAAGCATTTGGATGCAGTGATGGACAGTTTTGAAGTTTTCATTGAAATGTCTTCTAATTTGCTTGCTAGAGCAGAAACGTGGTCTAATTATAAACACCATAACACAGTTTAATTTCAGGCAAAATTCTCTCAATAAAGATGTAATTTTTGTCCAACACTACGAATTCTTGTCACCGACAAGTTGGAGCTGAGCCTGTACTTGGTAGTGGTAGGCATGACTCCTGTCCAGTTTCACATGTCCCCATCATTGATGATACAGAAGCTCTGGTCTCCAGCACCCAGGCATAGATACACCTCAGCTGGTTTGCAATGTGGGCATTAAAGTTTACAATGAAAAGAAAGTCACTTCTCCAAGGCTTCTTTTGTTCAAATTTTTAGCTCTAATACCTGTTCATTCCTCTTATGTACACCACATGCTGTTTGTATGTCTTTATAACATTAATGGAACATCATTACATTGAACCTATATAATTACTAAATTACTTTTCTCACAAATCCTAGTTTGTTCATTAGTCACATTTCACAATACCTGATGTGTATTTATATGTGTTATTTATGAATGGTCACAACATGAATAGTAAATGAGTACAACAAATACATACTAAAAATCACTTTATCTCCCAAATCCCACTTCCATGACAGGCGCATTAGACAACCCCATCAGAGGAGGGTCCCATGTATGGCCACTTTGGATTCAGCCAAAGTCCACTGTCCATACCGGAGAAACCATCAAGGTCCACACTCAGCAGTCATCCATACTGTTTTCTGGCAGTTGCCTCATATTTGCATACAGACCTGTATTTCATACAAGAAGCAATAGAAAAAAAGAATGTTGTGCAATAATAATTAGTAAGTGATTTCCAAACTGTGATATGGTTCAGCATTTATAGGGATAATTCTAATGCACAAGTTCACATCATCCTAACCTCAAAGCTTTAACATACTCCTAGCCAGCCCTTACCTGTGTGTCATTATAGGTCAATTGCAGAGGTTCACACTTGGTTTGTCCTTACCTAGCCCTTACTTTTCCCTAATAAATACCTTGTTGCAGCTGTTGAGAACTTGTGTGCCTCTGGGTAGCATATGGACTTGATCAAGGACTTTGATGGCTGTGAAGGACTAGTATGTAGAGCCTGCTTCAGTCTAGAGGCTGTTATCCTTCATGCTTTTTGGCTAAACCATACTGTTGATGAGCTCTGGTTCCTGGTCTCCTCCCCTTCTGCCTCGACCTGCAACTGTGTTTGATCTTCCTGTCTGAAATCCTTGCATGCTTTCTGCAACTCTGTTGGAGGTAGCTGCAGTGTCTATGGTGACCTATACACGGTTAGTGTTTTAGGTAACTTGGACGCAGACTTTGGGACAAATCCTCTGTAATATTCTGCCTTGGACATCAAGGAAGCACTTCTTGGGGAGTTTCTGTGAAAAGCCTCAGTATATGTCTCTGATCCTTGCTTCACTCTTGGACATTGGTCTGTGGGACTCTCAAGTGTGTGTTGCTAACCTGTGCCATCAATGCAACTGGAGCGGCAGGAATCTGAAAGTGCAAGAATCACAGAGAACAGCAGCGCTTTATATGTAGGCCTACATACAGCTCTTACTAAAACGAAAGTAAATTACGTGAATTTGAATACCTTTTGACATGCAATTACCATCATTGCATCATTAACTACTTTTTCCAAAGTGCAGGATGCAGTCTCCCTCATTTTAACACCACCTTCAAACTGGCAGTTAGACAGACTGACAGTTACACAGACAGATATATAGACGGACAGACAGACGACACAGGCAGAAAGACAGACAGACAGACAGACAACTTTAAGCTAGCTAGCAAGCATAATTTTGTCTGAACTAAAACGCTGTTAAACATGCCTTGAGTTGATATTCATTTAGAATGACTTACCCAGCCGTACATTTACAATGTGCTAAGACAACTTCTCCATGTTGTTTAGCCATGGCCCACGCTGTTAACCGCATCTCACCAGACCTCTGGGAATGGTTGACCTAGTATGTACAGTAGAAAATAGTAGCTGAAGTTAGCTAAGCTGGCTGGCCTATCACCAATGTTACATCTACGTAAACACTAAATATGCAATAATTCTAAAAGCAAATTTACTCACCCCGGCAAAAAATACCATAGTTGTAAGCCTCTAGAATCTTGTACGTCTTCATCTGGCTAGCCGTGTAGTAGGAGGTCTGGAGGACGAGGTAATTTGTTATGTCAAGTTGTTTTCATTTTGTAGGGGTCACATCCAATATGTGTTTCAATTTTTTCTGGCAATACCTGGTGTGTGCAGGTTCCACAAACCCTTTAATGTATTCACTTTCCTCTAATTCCATTTCGCGTTCTTCACTTCACAATTTGAAGTTGGGTCACACACAGCCGTTACAGATCCATCTAGCGCTCGGGTTTTGAAGATGTTACTGACCCTTGAGAAAGAGTTTTACTGCTGTTATGAGGACATTTCAGTAAAACATCCTAAAACACCTCAGTGAAGACTTGACTGTTGGTTCACGCAGCCATCAACAGAAGTAATGGCGTTCTTTGTTTGAGCAAGCTGGTGAAAACAGAAAAACACAATGGTGGACAGCAGTGGATTCTGCAGAGCTCCGTTGGTGGGGTCACCTAGTTGAAGGTGGTTTCTGCAGTACCTCCTGGAAACACATATATGTCTTCTAATCACGTAGAAACCGGACCCTATTTTGATCAGCTCCTTTTTACACAGGTTTTCGGATAGAAAACAACAGACTCTCTTGTTTTCTCCTGATCCATCTGACACTTTGGGGACACATGTTATGTGTAAAAGCCATGAAAAAGTGTTTTTCTCATAACATATGACCTTGAGGCTGTTATTAAATCAGTCAGGACCCCTCTCTCTGATTTCAACTTGATTTCAACTACTGCTGCTGTTAATACCATTTCTACCATTTCTGCTGCTGCTGCCACTTCTACTCCTACTTTCATTAGTGCCTACTACCACTAGTACTGCTACTACTGCAAATTCTGGTACCACTAATGCTATCATTACTATTATTACAACAGCTGTTACTGCTATTAATAATATCACTGCTCCTGCTACTATTACAACTACTACTACAATTGCTTCTGCTGTTGCTTCTACTACTACTACTACTACTACTACTACTACTACTACTACTACTACTACTACTACCACTACTACTACTGCTACTGACACCATTACCCCTTCAACTTCTACTGTTTCTACCAAAAGTGCTGCTGCTACCTCTATTCTTAATTTTACTGTTGTTACTTCTACTGCTACTACTGCTGCTATCACTGATGTGCTTGTATTACCACTGCTATTGCAACAACTATTTCTGCGGGCACTGGTGCTTCTACTACTATAACTACTACTACTACTACTTCTACTGATACTACTACGGCTGCCACTATTGTTGCTGCTAATCCTACTACTATTACTGTTGATACTATTACTACTATTACTGTTGATACTATTACTACTATTACTGTTGATACTACTGCAGTACTACTGCTACTACTACCATATCCCCTGCTGCTGGTGATACTACTACTACTCCTAGTACTACTGTTACTTATACTACAACTACTTCTACTTATTGTGTTGTTACAACTACTAATACTATTTTTAATGGCGTCACCACTACTACTAGTAATACTATTACTACTACTGCTACTTTTATTGTTCATACTACTAATACTCCTACTAATACTGTTTATACTGCTACTACTAATACTGCATCTGTTACTACTGCTGCAGCTGTTAATACTGCTAGCAGTACTACCGCTGTTCCTGCTACTACCAGAAATACTATACTTGTGCTTACTTTTCTACTATTTCTTTGGTAGGTTTTTTGGACTCCAACTACTTCTACATACTTTCAGCTACAGAAACCGTTCCACAATCAAAATGTTCGGCTCTGTTGATGTTGGTGCCATAACTGTTCTCGTTTCTACCTCATGTACTAAAATATTAAGCTTTTATAAAGAAAATTATAATACTACTGCTTCTGCATACTTTGTTCAATAGACTTTATTCAGGTTACAAAACATTAGACTATTAAAGTATGATACATCTTTTACACTGAATTATCACAGTTTGAGTTTCATGACATTTTTAAGACCTTTTCTGACATTATAATGGATGTATATTCGACAAAGTCACATCATCCACTGTAGATGTCAGCTCTTGTTTAACACAAAAAAAAGAAAATTACGCTACAACCCTTAAGTGGCGGGTATCTCCCCTGAATTTGGTTACATTTTTTTGTCTTAGTTTGATGTTTTTCCATGTTTATTACTAGAGCACTTGTGACATATAACAGAATACACCCAACATCAGAAAAGTTGTAGCGGCCCTTGAGACAATCATCTAGGCCACCTAGCCAGACCTGCCGGACCAAACGCCACTAACTGCCGCAGGGAGGAGAAGGAGGAGAACCGTGATGAACCTGCGCTACCCATCCTACTACTGGCAGTCTGATATTTGGGCAAGGGGAAAAAATGGAATGAATAAGACTTCAGGCAAACAGGAGGTTGGTGACTATTGAGCCCACATCTTTACAGAGACCTAGATCCATCGTTCATCCCTCATTTTCTAAATCAAAGTACCAATACAGCCCTTCAGCTCTGTCATTGACAGTAATGTTATGTTATATGTTCACTTCATCAGGTTTTGAGCAAAAACACAAACGAGGGACCTATAAAAACTATGACTTTTCAGTCATGGTTAACTTTATCCTCACAAATGAATGGTAAATGGACTGTACTTGTAGAGTCCTAAAACCACTATAAAGCACTTTAACACTACATGTCATCGTTCACCCTTCAAAATAAAAGCCTTATTGATAACTATGTTAACAGAAGGCTCGCTATGAGGCCTACCATTGAATAACAACGTTATGATATCAGACAGACATCCCCTTTCTTATGGAATACCTTTGTACACCAGACGGTGTGGTTCTGTCCCTCTTCCCTTCTCTTCCTGTCCAATCCCCAACCCTTCAAAATAAGAGCGCCGTAGAGTAACTGTATGTTAACAGGAGGCTAAAGTCGAGGCTTTACATACACCGTTCTTACGGGAACCCTTTGCTGTTGGCAGCAGACTTCGTGAATTGGTCTGTATCCCCCTCTCTCCCAAATTAAATGACCCACAGGGGAACAGAGTGTAAACATTAAACTCAGATTAAGGCTTGTCTCAAAATAACAGCCAAGAACATAAGTAGCTTTTCAAAATAAAAGCATACAGAAGGTAGCTGTATCTTAACAGGGAATAAGGTACTATAGGCAGAGGTTAAATTGGGCCGGGGCTGTCCGGGGCGGAGCCCCGGCACATAAGCGGCCGGGTCTGGAGTTCTGCGCAGCAGATCAGCTCCAGCCGATTTTGGCAGTCTGCCTAGTCCATCACGAGCAATGTTGTCCTACTCATTTACAACTTTTCCATTGCAAATCTATGTTGTTTTAAAACACAATTCTAAATAATGGAGTAGGGATAGGCTGGCCTAGACATCTGGAGCAAGTTTGAGAAGTAGGCATATCGCGCACGAAACTTGCGCAGCAGCTCCTCCTCCCCCCAGATCAGACAACACAACGTCAAATCATTCTAACGGTCATCATCAGACATAATTATCGTAGTAGACAGGTGAATGGCGAGGTAAGAGAAACTAAATTAAAGGTGCACGGTATTTTGAAAGAGGTCGATCATCACCAATAGGCTAATATCATTAGATATGGGCTTGCATTTTCATTAAGCAGGAAAAATTAACCTTAGACATGCAGGGATAGCCTGCTACAGTAGCAGGCTATCCCTGCATGTCAGGTCAGCTGATCACTTGGCCTGTAGGAAAAGGGAAAGTAATGATGTGGTATCTCCATATCAGACCATATGGGAGGTGATGAATTAGATGTACATGATGCAGTGTAACTAGAAAATGTAGTAACAAAGGGATTACCATTGCCCATTATTTGTTCAAATGTTTGTGTTCATCCATGTCAATGTACCTTAAAGACATATTGTTTTTGTTGTTTGTTTTTGTGAAAATAAAATCAGCTCTTAATGTGACCTCATCAAACACACTCAAAATCTACAGTGTACATATTAAGCAACATATAAAAAATGCTAATTTCTTTAATGTACTAATATAACGACTATCATGGATTTTTTTTTTTGCAACCTTAATTTTGGCTCTGCGTACTCTGCGTATGGGGAGCGGCGGCCCCTCCGGATCAGAGCCCCCCCACATAGAAAATCCCAATTTAACCACTGACTATAGGTAATATTTAAATTTCCAATAACGGTCATGCAAATTTAGCCCTTACCACTCATCCACTCTTTCCTGCGATTTCACCTTCTTCATACAGATTAGAGCAAGCAATGCAGTGTAACAGCAGATTTTCAATAAAACTTACAAAATCCCACATATGGTAGGCATTATTCCGAATAATGAACTACAAAGCCAGCAAATCAGCATAGCATCAGCATTTTAATCAAACTAAAAATATTCAAAAATCACATTCATACTTTATTGATATTTTTCAATTTTTAAACCTCCAATGAGGTGAAACATAAGCAGTACAAAAAAAAGTAATATTCCACAAATGTTATACACTAATGGTATTACTATTTTAATGACATTCATGTTATCAATATTATTCCTACTACTTCACCTCCTTATTATACGTTTAAGACATTAAACATAGTGCCAGCTTTCACACCACAATTTCTTCAGAAATTGCTTTTCTAGTTCATAGATTGGTTTTTTTGTGTATGGTGAGGAGTGCCAGGGGAACATATTGGTTTATGAAGCAGGACACTGCTGTTTCATGCTACCTGCTTGTCTCATTTTTGTCTTTCTTTCTTTCATTCACACTCTGTCTCACTCCCTGCCTCTAACGCTCAATCACTCCCACACTTTCACTCTTTGTTTAATTTACTCAATTCAATTCAATTCAATTCAGTTTATTTTGTATAGCCCAGAATCACAAATTACAAATTTGCCTCAGAGGGCTTTACAATCTGTGCACATGCGACATCCTCTGTCCTTCCCTCACATCGGCACAGGAAAAACTCCCCTAAAAAACCCCTTTAACAGGGAGAAAAAAGGAAGAAACCTATGGGAGAACGACAGAGGAGGGATCCTTCTCCCAGGACGGACAGAATGCAATAGATGTCATGTGTACAGAATGAGCAGCATAACAGTTCTTAGATACAACACATTCAATGTATATGACATAAATGATTCATATAATAAGACTACTTATAATAACAGCAGCAATTATTACAGTAGAATTATAGCCATGAAAATAGGGATAGTAATGTGACTAATAATAATAATCGAAGTAGCAGTGGGTGTCAGTCGGCTCACAGCAGGAGGCACGACTACGGTCCAGGTACCACAACGATTCATGGAAACCTGCAGAACGAGAAAGCAAAAGGCCTTCAGGGTGGAAGTAAAGCTAAAATGCTTAATGGTACAGGTAATACTAATAGTAATGTGACTAGTAATAATAATAATGGTGGTAGCAGTCGGTGTCAGCAGGGCCGTAGCAGGATGCACATCCACGGTCCAGGTACAGCCACGATTTATAGAAGCCTGCGAAGCGAGAAAGCACAAAGACTCCAGGGTAGAAGCAAGTCAATAAGCGTAATAGTACAGGCAATAATAATAGTAATGTGACTAATAATGATAGTGGTAGTAGTAGTGGGTGTCAGCAGGGCCTCAGTAGGTGGCACGATGACAGTCCAAATATAACCCCGATTCCTGGGAACCTGCGAGGCGAGAAAGCACAAGAACTCCGGGGAAGAAGCAAAATCAGTAATGTGCATAAATAGGAGATTAATACATAAAGAAGGAGGGAGAGAAGAGGAGAGAGGAGCTCAGCGTATCCTAGGTAGTCCCCCGGCTGTCTAGGCATATAGCAGCATATCTAGGGGCTGGACCAAGGCGAACCTGAACCAGCCCTAACTATAAGCGCTATCAAAAAGGAAGGTCTTAAGCCTGCTCTTGAAAGTGGTGAGTGTGTCTGCCCCCGGACTGAAACTGGAACCTGGTTCCACAGAAGAGGAGCCTGATAACTGAAGGCTCTGGCTCCCATCCTACTTTTATATACTCTAGGAACCACAAGTAACCCTGCATTGATTGAGCGCAGCTCTCTAGTTGGGTAATATGGAACTATAAGTTCCTTAAGATAAGACGGTGCCTGACCAGTTAGAGCTTTGTAGGTAAGTAAAAGAATTTTAAATTCTATTCTTGATTTAACAGGGAGCCAGTGCAGAGAAGCTAATACTGGAGTAATATGATCTCTTTTCTTAGTTTTTGTTAGAACACGTGCTGCAGCATTCTGGATCAACTGTAAAGATCTAAGAGACCTATTAGAGCAGCCTGATAATAAGGAGTTACAGTAATCTAGTCTAGAGGTAACAAATGCATGAACTAGTTTTTCTGCATCACTTTGAGACAGGATTTGCCTGATTTTCGCAATGTTACGTAAATGAAAAAAGGCTGTCCTTGAGATCTGTTTTATATAAGAGTTAAAAGACAGATCCTGGTCAAAGATAACTCCAAGGTTCTTAACGGTAGTGCTGGATGCTAGAGCAATGCCATCTAGAGAAACTATATCATTAGATAATTGAATTCGAAGGTGATCTGGGCCTAGTAGGATAACTTCTGTTTTTTCAGAGTTTAACATTAAAAAGTTACAGGTCATCCAGGTTTTTATGTCCGTAAGACATGCTTGAAGTTTAGAGAACTGGTTAGTTTCGTCTGGCTTAATTGATAGATATAACTGGGTATCATCTGCATAACAATGAAAGTTTACTGAGTGTTTTCTGATAATATTCCCCAAGGGAAGCATATATAAGGTAAATAAAATAGGTCCAAGAACAGACCCCTGTGGAACTCCGTGACTAACCCTGGTTTTCATCGAGCTTTCATTGTTTACATATACAAACTGAGATCGGTCTGATAAATATGACTTAAACCAGCTAAGTGCGATTCCTTTAATGCCTATAAGATGCTCCAATCTCTGTAATAGGATTTGGTGATCAATGGTATCAAATGCAGCACTAAGGTCTAGCAATACAAGTACAGAGACAAGTCCTTTGTCTGAAGCTATTAGAAGGTCATTGGTAATTTTCACCAGTGCCGTCTCTGTGCTATGATTCACTCTAAATCCTGACTGAAAATCCTCAAATAAACTATTGTTATGCATAAAGTCACAGAGCTGATTTGCTACTGCTTTCTCAAGGATCTTAGAGAGGAACGGAAGGTTAGATATAGGTCTATAGTTAGCCAACACCTCTGGATCTAGAGTAGGTTTCTTAAGAAGAGGTTTAATTACAGCTAGTTTGAAGGCCTGTGGTACATGGCCCGTCAGTAAAGACAGATTGATAATTTCTAATAAGGAGTTGCTAATTAAAGGTAAAACTTCCTTAAGCAGCCTAGTCGGAATCGGGTCTAAGAGACAGGTGGAAGGTTTAGACTTAGAAATAGTTAAAGTCAATTGTTGAAGGTCGATGGGAGAAAAGCCATCTAAATATATTTCAGGTTCTACAGCTATGGATCGATCGGTACTGGTTGAGGGCAGTAGATTATACATTTTTTCTCTAATAGTTAGAATCTTATCATTAAAGAAGTTCATGAAGTCACTACTACTGAGGTTTATAGGAATACACGGCTCAACAGAGCTGTGACTCTCTGTCAGCCTGGCTACAGTGCTGAAGAGAACCCTAGGGTTGTTCTTATTTTTCTCTATTAATGCTGAATAATAGGCTGCTCTAGCATTATGGAGTGCCTTCTTATATATTTTAAGACTGTCTCGCCAGACTAACCGCGCTTCATCCACATTGGTGGAACGCCATATCCTTTCAAGTTTTCGCGATATTTGCTTTAAATCGCGGGTTTGAAGATTATACCATGAAGCAAACCTCCTTTCTTTTATTAGCTTCTTTTTTAGAGGAGCTATAGAGTCCAGTGTCATTCGCAGTGAGCATGCAGCACTATCAACAAGATGGTCAATCTGAGACGGATTAAAGCTAGCGTAGGAGTCCTCTGTTATATTGAGCAATGGTACTGAATAAAACCCTGAAGAAATCGCTTCTTTAAATTTAGCTACAGCATTATCAGATAGACATCTAGTGTAGAAACTTTTGCCTAATGGCGTACACTCTGGTAGAACAAATTCAAAGGTTATTAGAAAATGGTCCGATAAAAGAGAGTTCTGTTGAGAGACAATTACATTTTCTACTTCAATACCATAAACCAGAACAAGGTCGAGGGTATGGTTAAAAGAGTGACACTCACACAAGGTCTCAGTCTCTGTCTTCTATTCACTCACATCCTGTCTTACTGTCTTTTTTATTTTGTAAATTTAGCCATGAACCAAACATTTCCAGGAATGTGAGCTCAGCAGAACGGCTGCTGGAGGAAGCTGCTCTTCCTTCTACTCCACAGATGACCTCTCACCTGCACTCCACCGACAGTCATCAGCCAGAAGCTGACACATGCAGACGATGAATTGGGGAAAATGGCAAAGGTGTCTTGGAGAGAATCCAAAGGAAGTTGGTTTGGATGGAATTAGATAAGAGAGAGAAAAAGCATCAAACTGAGGGTGATGGAGTGAAGAGACTGTCTGAAAAAGTACTGATTAAAATAGTTTTTATTATTGTAGAAAATATCCTTTGCTGACGTGTTGTATAATTTGAACTTTCATAATGCAATTTAGCATGGTAGGGAATGCATGTTCTGTACAATTCAACAACTTGTTTTAAGAGAGAGGTTTGGTTAAATCAATGCAGCATAATCAGAGATATGGTCTTTATTCTTACACACATTCTTCTTCCTTGTACCTACAGTTACCACTACACACCTCTTTGTATGGTAGATTAAGGTTTGTTTTTCTAGTAGCAGCTAGCAGCCTGGAGCCTCTAGCCTGCAGTAGAGACTACCAGCGGGCTACAGAGCCATCAATTCTTTCTAACAACAAATTTTTTGTTTGTTTTTCAAACTCGTAGCCTTCAGACCCAACCACGCTTGAGGACATTTATCAGACTTCAGATAGTTCCCCTTGGGACAATAAAGGCTTTCTGCTACTTTTAAAAGTAGTAAAACTCCCCAACACCTGCAGACAATCACTGTTGTGGTCAATTGGTGGAGTTCCCCGTTAAGAGCAGTATCCTCCAGAAATCCATTCAACAGAAATCAATATAATCAACACTTTTGAAAAGCAATGAATCCATCTGCAATAGTTTTGAAAAATGAAACCAAGAAACTAAACATTTCCAGCTTCTCAAAAAAGTTTTCTACGTTAGACACAAACTGGGTCACCTCTCAGCCAATCACTGTAGACATACTGACTAAGTTCAGTCATAACACATGATGTCATCGTGATGTCATTCTTCTTTTATCCCAAAAGTTCTCTCATTTCCTCAGTAAAAGTTGCTCTATCAGCTCAGACATTTAAGCTCCTTTCAGGAAGACGACTGGTATGATAAGATAGTTATTAAATATTCTTGTAGCACAAAGCAGCATCATAAATCAAGCAGCGATCAATTAATCAAATAGGACGTCATTTTCAGTTTACAGGCGAGCTGCGAGCACAAATGGCTGTGAGAAAACAGGAAGAGGAAGTAGGGTGTTGTTGTGTCAAGGGCTGATAACAATCTGCTGCCTTCAATCGGGCTTTTCCCAGGATGAGTGTGTTTGTGTATGTGTGTGTGTGTGTGTGTGTTGACACAGTATTGCTGTATTGTTGTGATTTTTGTACGTCACAGATGAGGAGTCGGACTTTAAAGGTAACCATTTCGAATAAACCCAAACCAAAAGCAAACATTTTTCCTCTGCCATTCCTGAAGGTACTACAATAATAATAGAGAATCTAATTTTGTAGGTGCCTCCGTGTATGAAAACGAATATTCATAGCATGCAGGTGCAGTAGTTCATGATAAAGTAGCAAAGATAAATAAATTGAGGCATCATTGTCTACATCACTGTTTCTTAACTATGTTGCGGGGATCCATGAACATTTTGGAGTAACTTTACGTTTATATTTTAGTGTATTGTGTCTCTTTCGTGCTCAGATGGGCAGCAGGTGAGGTGTGCTCTACTTCGCCCTTCTCATTTCCCAGATTTGTTCATCTGCTATTTATTTTCCTCCTGTCCTTGCATCTTAGTCCCACCCGGGGAAATTGGCTCAGAGGAAGTGAGAAAGAGACATGAGAGGATTCAAGGCAGCAGGCAGTTAACAAATGTGACATACTTACCTCGGAACCATCATTTTAAAGCAACATCAAATAAATATGATGAGTGGCACAGCTCCATCAGCGGTCCACTGTTTGGTTATACAGCTGTATCTAATAAAGCGTGTCATCTTCGACTGTATATATGATTGAGTGGTATATATTGTATACACACAAACACAGTCCTGTCTGTGTTTGTGCCCGCATAAATAGTTGTTGCAATAGCAGTGGCAATACACGCACATCAGTGATAGCAGCAGTAGTAGCAGTAGAAGTATCAACAGTAAAATTAAGAATAGAGGTAGCAGCAGCAAGTGCTAAATTCACGAAAATCTTGTTACTGATGTAATAATTTGACGTCAGCAGCTGTTTGCACTTGTAAACATCATGTCCCTTTTAAAGCAGTTGAATTGGTTGTAGGCTACATTCAGTGATATAGACAATTAAATAATTAGTTGAAATATCATTAAGGAATGTGGTTTGACAAACAGTCACAAAGCGCTACATAAACGGTGAAGTGCAGGAAGCTTGATCCACTTAAATTGTTACAATTTATGAAAACAAAGGAACACTTACGTTTGTGGAATCCTGCCATGGTTTCAGATTATTCCAGCTGTGTGTCCGCCTCTATTCTGATTCTCATTGTTTCCAAATTGTTTCTCTCACATTGTCTCACTCTCTGTTTGTCTTTCATTCACTCACACCCTGTCTCACTCTCTGCTTATCCATTAAAGGAGTTTAATGATAAATCGGTGAAGTGCTCTTTTAAAGGGAGACATTGTGACACGACTGTATGAAATATCTGCATGTAGTAGATAATCCTTTAATTAATTGCTACTGCAATTATTGATCCTTCATTTGCTCTTTGAAAGCAGACAGGAAGGTTTATTTTATGATATCCTCAATATCCTATTGTGTATTTATAGTTTTGATATATCATTGTGTATTTTTCAGATTCTCTTATATTATCAAATTTCTATTCTTATTTTCTTATGATTGACCCTTCCTAAAAGCATTTACACCCAGGGGTGTGACTAATAAACAATATGAAAATGTGAAGTATTTTCCCCTGGATATTATATGTCTAGGGCTTTTATTGGGAAAGGTAAGAATGGAGGGAGTGGATCTGGTTTGTACTTTCTTTGTGAAGGTAGTTTGCTGTATTTGTACAGGTACAGAGCCTTCACATTGTTGTTTTAAAATCCTTATAAATTAAGTTGCAACTCAACAAGTTCCGCAACGGAATTGGTTGATGCCTTTTTTCACAATGCGTATGCTAAGAAAAATGGACCTTGTTCTGCAAAAATGTTTTTACCACTTTTTTGCAATCTATTTGAAGGGATTCATGACAAAAACAACAGCACAAGAAATATCAATGTGCCCCCAAAAAAAGCCCCACCTAAGTCCCGCCTTTTTGTTATTAAGTCAGTAACATTACATTAGTGTCACAATCTTTACCAACACAATACATTGCATATAGTCACATATTAAGTTCGCTAATGTAAGCAAAATGCCACCTAACTTGATGGCTCACATATAGCTAACGCCACATTAACAGGAGTTTTCCTAATATCAGGATAACAGTGTCAATAGGCTGGTGTCATCCAGCATTCATAGATATTGCTATGAAAAAAAGCCTTAATTTGTAGATACAGTATGCCATGAAATGATTTGGTGTGTTATCCACATAATCATTAAAGAGGAAGTATAAAGACCACAAAAGCCCACACAGGGTGGGAGGGGAGGTGGATGGGTCAAACCAACAGCAATCTTTCAGCCAACAAACAGCTGTCTTTCAGCAAGAAGGAGAGAGGAGTTGAGGCATCATCCATCTGCCACATACCCAAATTACTATTTCCTTTGATTTAGAGATACGCATCATGGATGTTTCTGTCACAGACAACAGAGGATGGACCCAAATGCAAAAAAAAGGGAACGGAGGGATAATAAAGATTTTTTTTTTATAAATCTTACAAGGCAGGTGAGTTCAAAAGTGAATACTGAGTACTCCAAAAAACAGAAATCGCCAAAATTAAATGCGAAACAGAATCAAGTGAATCAAACAACTGTATGAGGAATACATACAGGAAACACAGAAAACGAATGACAACCAACAGACAAAAGACTGGGCTATAAATTTACAGACAACAAGACCCAGGTGGGCAGACATTAGGGCAGGCTTGAAAGCTGAGGTGGAATAAACACAATAACAGAGCAAGGCTAAAGAGACAAATCCAACACAGGTGATCCACAGAAAAAAGGAGGGAAAACTACAAAGACAGGAAGTCAAACAAACACAGGAAACCTCAGGCAAACTATTTGTTTCCTGTCAAAAGAAAACAGGAAACAAACTGAACCAAAACCAATATCCTGACAGTTTCACTTCCCCTCTTCCAGTGCCTGGAGGCTATGTTACTTCTGAAATGATGTATTGTAGGCCTATGAGTGCAGACATTTTGATTGTGCATTTGATCATGAACTATAGTTTATAAATAAAAAAGGATCATATACATGTGTAGAGTCCTGACATGGTTTGAGATTATTCCAGCTGTGTGTCACACCTCTTTTATGTCACCAGTGCCGAAAAGTCTCCTACAAAGGATACATTGGTGTTACCTTGCTCTGAGCCCCTCCAAACAGCACCTCTCTCCTTGCTCCTCAAGGTGCATTTAAGGGACTTGACCATCGTCCACTGAAAAGCATCCCTTATTGGTGAATCTGCTAAATGAAAACTGAAGATCAGTTATGTTAGAAACTTTCCTTAACTTTCATCAGAAACAAATATGAATGTAACACACCTGATGGTTAATGACGGTTCATAAATTAATTTAAGTTACAATACACTTGACATACATTTCCCAGAATGCCTTTGGGCACATGTCTGGACTGGTTTTGGGGGTATAAAGAGATAAAGACAGAAAAAGCATAATTAAGGTTTTATTTGGACAAAAGGAAATCCTTCTTTCTTTTCCTCAATTGGTGGGAGAGAACTACAAATATAGTATTGGGTATGTTTCAAAGCTTTGTATTTTTCATCTTTGTCTGTGCCATAGAGCTCCATTAAAAACACATCGATGAGCCACACTGTTGCACTGGGTGACAACAACTAAGAAATACTACCGGAGGACGGCTTTGGCTCAACTCTCCAAAAAGTGTGTTGGTATTTCAGACACCAAACCATTTCAATCATGCTACAGTAATACTGTAATGTTGAAAATCCAACTACATATAAAAGTGCACCAGAACTTAGAAGAGATAGCCGCACACTTAGATCAATGCAATGTTTCAGTTTATTTTGAGCTTTTGGTCCAACAGACCTTCATGAGAGCATACATGATTCAGCAATGTTCAGGCAGGTAAAAATAACTAATCCCATTCTAATCATTGGCAGAATGCAATGCATTGGGCTTTGAGAGGAATTTGATATAATTATTTGCATTTGTATATACAGTAAGTGCATGATTTTGTGTTTAATGGTAAAAAGAGTAGAGTAATAGAGTTTTGCACATTGAAACTTAACATACAGTAACATAATGCTTTACATAATTATTTAAAATATTTAACTGAATAAACTTTAATGGGACCTTTTTCCTGTAAATAGTTTTTTATTCCTTTATACCTCACTCATTATATACATCATAGTTGCTATATCACGGTCAAGAGTAAGAATGTATGAATGTATTTATCAGTTTACAAGTTAACTGTTAACTGTAATTTCTGTTGAATAAAGTCAATTTTTGTCTTTCTGTCTTTCAAATGAAAGAGATTTGCAAATGAACAAAGGATTTTATGCACTTTAAGAGAGACGATGAGATACACATCATCTGAACTGGTGCAAAGACAGCATCTTGCAGAACAATTAAGGCCATCTTATCTTGTCCTGTGCTTGGACACATAATACACTCTTTAAAACGTAAAACGTAGGGTTTCTTCACATTTTATGCCTGGTCACTATTATAAAGTATGTAGTCAGCTAGGTCATTGAGTGATCGGTCACAAGGTTTGGAAGAATACACAAGATCCTAAAAAAAATAAAAAATAATAAAAAAGAATACATTGTGATTCAGTATTTAATATACAGGAAGCTCAGTAAGAAAAGGTTGATGGACATAACCTGAGATAACCTATGGTTTTTCTAAACCTCTTGACACTACAGAAATTATCTCTGTGATAAAGCTTTTAACTCTAAGCAGGAACTGCAAAAGTGCTGCAATTTGAAGCCAAAGAAAGGACAATGCAATTTGATCCAAAAATACATGATGACTGCATGTTATGTTGTTTTCTGCTGCCCACTGGGTGGTCTGTCATCACAGAGAGGATTGTGCATATTTTTAAATATTATTCATGCTGTCAAACTGTAATTTATGTTAACTTTTACCATTTATTAAACAATGTGTTATTTATCTTAGTCCTTAAACATTACTTTGGGAAAATTCTGAGAGTTACTATTAAAGTTATAGCTAGTTAATATAACATTAACTGTAAACCTGTTTCAAATTTTGATTGCGTGTATTTCATATGATTATTTGAATTGACAGGCTAATACAAGCAAAAGTCTAGTGTCAGGTTAACAGATATCTGAAAATATGGGACCACAATTTTAAACTAAACCTACCTTTGAGGAAATTTTCCAACAATCCTGAAGAATAGCCAACTTCACAATCCCCAAAAGTCAACAAAACAAGCGTGTCCCAGCCGTTTGCATCCCTTTTTAGTGTCTGCAAAAAGTTTCCCTTGTGTTGAGAGCTTCTTGCAGCGCTTTTACAAATGCTGAGCATGTGTCGCCAAATTGATGTTTTCCAGAGTCCTCAAAATAGATGTTTTTGCGTGTTGTCAAATTGCTTAAGATGTTGTTTTCATGTTGTGTGTGTGTCGTCAAATTAATCTTTTTTGTGTGTTGTCAATTCAATGTTCAAGTGTGTCGTCTAGTTGTTGAAGATTTTGTTTAAATGCTGCGCGTGTTTCTTAAAATGTATGTTTGTCAAGTTGGTTAATGTTTCTCAATGCAGCCCATATGTTATGGGTCACTAATAGGCGGTCCGGACCCGGACCTATAACTGAGGTTGATTGAGAATTATTAAATTTAGACGGTGCACCTCTATTTTAACCTGTGCAGCTTTTCTTGCCATTACAGCACTTGTTCAGCGGTCCAGGAAACACCCAGACCAACTGCATGCGTTGTAAATTATCCCACGCACGATACTCAGCCAATGAAATATGTGTATTCCAGTAAGCATTGCGACTGGAGTTCAATAAACACACACACGGAGAGCAACGAGGCCAGATAACAAATAGTCGGTCTACTTGAGTCGGATAAGTTTTTCCACATTGTGTTCTAAAAAAAACCAAAAGTGGACAGCTGAACCAGATCCAACCACCAAAAATGGACAGACTCTTATATATTCATTCTGCCCATGGTCATTTCAAAACCAGGGTGTCTCATATGTTCAGAGACCGGGGCAATTATTAAAAGCAGCAATGTGAAGCGCCACTATGAGACAAAGCAAAAATCTTTAAGTCACTATACTCAAATACGAATAAAGGCACAGAAAAGAAACAATCTGAGAGCCCATTATGATTGTTCCACCAGCATCCAGTCACAATCTATCAATGCCTAACAATGAAGTAAAATGCACACAATTTTCTCTCTTTTTAGAAGATGAGAAGAGTGTGTATATATTGGTTTTTTTTGGTTGGCATCACTTCACACCTGAATGAAACAATTTAAAGCTGCAGGGCATGGACAGGGCAGTTACATTTTTGTAAAATGAAATAGTTTATTTTAAAATGCACATTTTTCAAAAGCTTCCTGTTATGTATTGTGTTTTTAAATCCAGCTCCTATTTTACTTGAAATTAAGTGAGTATATATTATATACAATTCATCCAGTTCAATTGAAAACCACAATAAATATTGCTGAGATATTATTCAATGTCTTTATTTGATTTGACAGTTCTTGACGGCATATAGAAATTGCAACAAGTACAAGGCTACTTCAATAAATACGCCACTAAATCATAGAGCAAGTAAAACATTTTGTGATGTTCTGGACCTTTGAATGAGGACACTTTTCTAACTGGACCTTTTTGAGTTTTCATTTTCTAAAACCTGAAGTTATGGTTTTCTAAAACCTGAAGATGTGGTTGAAAAAACTTTGAGCTAGTTAGTCTGAATCCGACGCTGGCATTAAGAGTTTTCTTATCTTTCTCAGTTAGTTTTACATTTGTGTTTGAATACTGCACACGTGTAACAGGAAGTACAATTAATAAAGATTGAGTGTGTTCCAGTTTGGCTGACCTCACTGCATTCTGTATGTATCTGGATGACAGATTGCTCTGTGTTGCTTGGTTTCCTGCCAGACAACAGCTTTTGTCCCGCAGCCTACAGACTCCTCTTACTTTCTCTTCCTCAGAGGTCTAACATGTTTTTCTGCTGCTTCACACAGAGCTGCATAATGTAAATGCTCTCAAACTGTTCCTGCTGCATTCAAGGGATATCGTTACTGCGGAGTCACATGCTTTATTGTTGGCTGCACAGGCTGCACAGGCTTTCCAACAGGTGTCTTTTAATCAAACTGTTCTGGGGACTCCTTAAGAACAACATAACTTCAAATTATTTTTTTATATTTGCATTCGCACTGCGAATAGGAACAATGATGTGACAAAAAAATATATATATCAGCAGCTAGTTCAATAAAATCCCAAAGCAATAAACATCTTTGTTACATTTCACCATCATATAAACCCAAGCAAAATAGCCATCACTAAAATAACCTTTGTGATTTCAGTTCCAATCGGCTATCGTTCTGTTGTGGGTGTCGGTTGCTGTGCTGCTTAGCCTTTGGGTTACCTCGGTGAGAAGCTCTGACTTGTTCTTTGTCTCAGTGGGAAAGTGCTCAAGAACAAGTTAACTTCTGAACTTCAGTGGCGCTCCATTGGACTGTGTGCTACCAGCTGGTGTTTGTGTTTTGTGATGTCTGAGGTTAACACTACTAACAGGTTTTTGGTTTTTTTAAATGTCGGTTGGCTGTGCTGAATTGGCTCATGTGTTCTTGTGATGCGGACACAATAAGCAGGGGGGATTTTAGAACTATGAAAAAGTTCCTATGGTCCAACAACGCCTTTTAATACCTCTTATGTGTATATCCTTTTTCTTTAAGTGCTCCTTTAGTTTTACTTAGTTCATGTTGTTTACTTCTATTCTATTTCTAATTGTATAGAATAGAATGTTCAGTAAGATATCTGCACTCATTTTATTGACGGACAACATACAAAAACCTAAAAAGAGAACCTCTAGTGAATATTAATTTTTAATGATTGTCTGTTTTCTTTGACATAAGAGAAAGAGATATAATACTAGTTCAGTAAACTTTTTAAACCATCACCATGGTGACCAGTTAGGGCCTCCCAACATCCAGCTCTCTTTAGTTTTTTAAGGTTTGTGAACAATCCCTTTGTGCTAATCTTTCACTCTGAATCTTTAGGCTGAACAGATTAAACTACATCATCATTCGGTCACATGACCTTCCCTATAAAAAGGGGGCACATTAAATTGTGTTATTAATTTACTGTTGTCCATCAGACCATCAAACCTGCACCAATTATTACATTCAGAATAAGATAAAATAATCCTTTATTAGTCCAACAATTTGAGGGAAAAATATTTTCTCTTGGATTACGTTTTTTTTGCCATGTCACAAATACGTTTTTAAACACAGTCCATGTAGGTCATTGTGGATGGATGGCTCAAACACAGGACTTTCAGACCCCTATCCCATGTGAAACCAAAAGATAAAATAAGATTAAATTGATTGAAGGAAATTCTTGTGCAAGAGATTGATTCAAAACTACAACAGAAGAATAAGGAAAAAAAAGAATAAAAGACAAAATATAGACAAGATAGAATCAAAATAGTGATACATATACGTAGAGTAAAGATGGTATACTAACACCACTGCAAAATAAAATGGCAATAAGACGAATTTAGTAAAATAAGTAAACTTAAATAGAATACATATTCTAAATTACCACAAAATAATCCTAAAAACAAGAGTTAAAATAAAGTATATAAGAAGTAATACTGACACCAGCATAAAAGAAAGATACAATTGGTAAAATAAGTAAAATAAAATAAAAAAGTAATATTCTGCATGATATGAAAGAATTATTGACAATGATATTGCCAAAGTAATAAAGAGTTGTATTGTACATGATATTGAAATGTAATGCCACATGATGTTGAAAAAGTCATATTGATAATATATATTTTATTGTTCACAGTGGCTGATGTTTCAGCTGTCCGTCCAGCAGAAGGTAGAAGAGTTATACAGTTTGATGGCCTCTGGTAAAAGAGACCTCCTGCGGCGTTCTGTGATGCTGATCTGATTATATTTCACATCAGTAGCCTGAATTATGTTTTTGCTTAAACCAACCAAGTAGTTTAGTTGAGGTTTTGTTTCTTTTCCAATACAACGTCAATCACGTGTTTAAAATTGCGACCATTATCTCTGGAAAAAAATATATTTCCCTGAAATGTAATCGTTAATGCAGTTTAGTATCATGGGAAGGCTCATATAGGTTAAGTTATTTACTGAACTGAACTACAGCTAAAACAACAAGGCAACTAATTAGTATTGACAGACCATCAATCAAGTAAACATACCAAACATCAACAGATTCCAGCATCACACATTGCTTTTCTCAGTTATATATCACTGTAAATTTAATTTCTTTGTGTTTTGGACTGTTTGTCTGACAATACAACCAGCATGAATACTTCACCTACAGTTCAATGAAATTGTGATGGGCATGCTTTTTCTGTCATTTTTTAGACCAAACTAATATTCAAAACAATAATTAACAGATTAATCAATAAGGCAAGTAATTCTAATCAGCACATTGTGGCATAAAGTAAGAGTAAACCTTCTGGAAGTCTGTTATTTATGCTGTTGACTGACAATAACACTTTTAGCTGATAAGGGTTAGCTGCTGTGTTATTGAACTCTGATCAACAGGGCTGAAATTCTTTGGTTTGGTTTCTCTCTTTTGGTCTAGTCGACCTGTTAGGAGGTATTTTGTCCTGTAAAAGGGACTCCAGATCTAGGATAGCATTTGTGTTCAACTTTTTTATTAGGTGTATTTCAGTGTTCCCCTAGGTGTGCTGCTGTTTTCCTTACCTGTTTCTTAATCAAACTCATCTGTGTTTTCAGGGTACATATGAGAGAAGACATCATGGACGTTTTCAGCTGGTAACAGAGGTAAACACAGTTAACGTAGATTTATTAAGGGAGGGAACAGTATGGGTGTAAGTGTGTTGTTTATATGAATTTCTATAAATCCATTTACCAGCCAGATGTGCTGTAGAGATTTATTTAAAGTGTATTAACTCTTGTTTTCCATCTTCTGATGGTTGTTAGATCTCAGGAGGCACATTTTTTTTATGAACATTCTGTTTACACCCACAAAAAGTTTTAGGTTTAAGTTGGCAAACTCGTCCTTACAAAAACTGATGTAAGCCTTGACAATGTAGGAGAGTTCATCCAGGTTTTTAGCTGCCTAAAAACAAACTCCTATTAGTGCAGTCAAAGCAGGCCTTTAACTTTAGCTTTGTTTACCTGTCTCTGTGCCAGTTAATGCTTGTCCCCTGAGTCAAGCGTTTCAGCAATTCCTAGTGTTATTTCTCATGTTTTTGTCTGATCTGTTATTTCAGACATTGTCTTAGTCTCATCCTTGCCTGCTTTGGTTCCCTTATTACCTGACGGATCTGTTTGTCAGGTCGACAGTCTTTACCGGTTTTGGCAAGTAAAGACTGTTGACATGCACCTAGTCTTGCTCTCTGAGTCGTGCTTACTGCTGTTTTTCCTCTGTGTTTACCGGTCATTACAGGACGAACTGGCACCCCCCATCCTTGGTGGCGGCTTTTCAGAGTGGACTGAGTGGTTCAATCAAGGATCAAATGGCCCCCTTAGAGCTTCCCTTGAACCTCGACTTCTTAAATGCTCTTGCAATTAAAATTGACATTTGTCTGCTAGAAAGAGAAGAGGAGAGATCCAGTGGGTCCACAGAAAAAGGTCTTCCCCTTCTCCTATCGCCCTCACTCCTGTTCAACTTGTCTCCCCTTCACAGACTCTTTCTCATCCACCTTTGGTGGATTCTGGGGCTGACTAGAGTTTTAGGGATTTGGGTTTGGCTAAGAGACTTGGACTACAGCTGATCCCTCTGCCCAAGCCGCTGGAGGCTAACGCTCTGGATGGGCGTTGCTCTTTAGAGTCACCCACCAAACCCACCTGACCGACTCATCACTGCCAAACGGCCCACCAAAGTCCTGAGTTTTCCCGTCTTCTCCTCCCCACTTCATCTGTTAATTCTGGGGTTCCCCTGGCTCAAGAGACACTATCCTCATATGGTCGACCTCCTTTCAGGGACTTTAACCGCCGTTGGCTCGGGAGAGATTGTCTTGATTCCTCTCTTGTTGCTGGTATCACTTGCCCTTTCACTTCTCCGGCAGGGGCTGTTTTATCTTCGTGGAGAAGAAAGATAAGTCGCTCCGACCCTGCATTGGTTACAACCAACAACAACAAGTTTGAAAAAAACAGGCAGAAATTAGGAAAATCGTTGGATCGCTTTACACAGAGAACAAAGACGAACTGGACCAGAGACAGGGCAACACAGAGTTTAAATACACTGGGGAGCTGTAGGTGGTTAGACACAGGTTGGATCAATCAGTGGCAGGAAAACACACAAAGGCTGGAAGGGAAGTGGCCTGAAACATGAGGAGAGTGAGTAACATAAAATAAAACAGGAAACACTGACAAATAAGAAAATAAGAAAAACACAACTTAGGAGACAAGAAGAGACATGACAGTCCGTCTTTGATTTTTTGAATGCCATCCTCATCTTTTCCCCGGATGAGGAAGACCATTTTCAGCATGTTGGTCAGGTCCTGGAGCGTCTCCTGGATAACCAGGTCTTTGTGAAAGGGCACCTATTATACAAACTTTCAGGTTCATAGTTGTATTTTCATTTTCTACTACGACATGTTCGCATGCTGTAATGTTCAAAAACACTTAATTATTCTCATACTGTCTGCCTGCATATGACCTTATTTACCCTCGGTCTGAAAAGTTCTGCCTCAGTGCCTGTAGCCCGCCTCTCGAAAGAGCCAAGACTTCTCTGATTGGTCAGCACTTCTGCCTGCCATTCGATCCATCTCTGAACAGCTCTACTAGCGGCAGGCTGGCCTCTGCAGTGTCACAACACATTTTTTGACCATGAATAAACTTAATTAAAAGTGTATTGATAAAAAAACACATTACAAGGGTTAGGGTTAGGGTTAGATCCAGTTCCAGTAAGATCCAAGCTAGATTTCGGATTTGTAATCGTAGAGACATCTGAGCTTTGATTACAGCTTTCCCTGACGCTTTTGCCACAGTAAATAATGCTATTTTCAGCTCTCTGTCATGTTAGCTCAGTAATTACCTTATGCATAAACTCAGAAAGCGCAAACATGCTCTCTGCTTTACAAATTATCTTCATACCTCCATGTGAGATACAGAGGTAACATGTTAGCATTTAGCTAACTACATTGTCAACAGAGTGACTATCAGTGTGACAGTGGAAAACAGATTTGGTAATCATTTCTGGTAAAAAGACATTTAACAAAAGTGACCATATTAATTGGTATATTTAATTAGTGTAGGAGCTGTTCCTATGTTTTCATGACTACACACTATGTTAGACCAGGTACAGTTACCGAAGTGAGGCAGCAGGTCAGAAGAACTGAAGGTAGAATTACTGATCTTATATAAAAGTGAAATGGTTTAACCTGTCACACAGTTATTGCTATAGTTATGCTGTAAAATGTTTGTCAAAGATATACATTATGTTTTAAACAATTGCACGATACTGAGGAAAATATTGTATAATTTCGTCACCTGTCTACTTAAATGAGATGTCTATTGTGTATTGAGAAATGAATAACATTAAGCATTTGATGAGGAGTGTACCTCTTATTGTTTAAATCAAAAACGTATTATTGACAGTATTTCAATATGTATGTTACATTGGAACACAAGCTATGGTGCTGCTACAGTGTGTCATTAATATTACAGTATGTGTGAATCATAATGATCCTAGTAACTTTACACACTGTTCAGCTGGTGGCTACAACCAGTGTTATTTTATTTTTACGTATTATTTAGCCTGAGACAACATTGATACAGAAACACGTTTCAAAGTAATTCAATCGGCTCTCCGTGGTACATATAAGACCTTTAAATACTTTCCTCAACCATGGCACTCTCTCACTCTGCTCGCCCACTCACTTGCTACGTTAATGGTTTTAAAGTCAATATACGTTTACACATACAAGGGATTTGTCCTTGTGAATTGATGCATAACATTAATCACAGTGCAGAAGTCTAATGACATTATATACATTTTGTTCTTTTAGCTTGTGTCTCTTTCAGGGGAGCCGAGCTTCCCCATACCAGCGGCCTGAGCAAGTAAGTGACTGGTGCTAACTAATAAGAGCTAACGTTACACAAGCCAGCAAAGGAATAACTGTTTTTTTTTTTATTCTATAAAAACTGACCATTGTTTTTACAGTCTGTCAAATCTAGATACTCAACGGAGCAGCAACATGGACACACCAGGTACAGCACGTTGCAGACGGGCCTTCATGGTAACAAAGCCAGCTTAGCTGCATTGCACAGTACGCAGTTTCACAAAAAGGAAACAAGGACACATCTGCTACTGTCATTATTTAACATGCTTCATATGAGGCTTAATGTCCACACAGTCTCTCTTGATTACCTAACGTTACTTCATTACTCCAGCCTGTGGACCTACAATTGAAGCTAGCCGCAATAGCAGCACAGCATGCTAACGTTAACAGGCAAACAGTCTGCTACATAAAAAGTAACTAAAATATCAAAAATGGCAAAACTTACAGCTTCAAAGATTAGAGTTGGGTCACAGACATCCGTTGCAGATCCATCCTGAGCTTCAGCTTTGAATTTGTTTGCACTGTATCAGTAAGAGCATGCCATAGAATCTATGGCAAAACAAGTAAAGAGTAAGAGTAGCGATTTACACTGAGAACCAGAACTAAACAGCAGATGGCATCAACCCACCTTTTTTAATGCGTCCGGTCTTTTGCTGTCAAAAGCGTGACACTCTCACCCCCAAATGTCTCTGTCAAAAAAGAGAAAAGTGGACACAGAGTGCAGAGTTTTCCAAGAAAAATGGACCACATCCTATTTTTTTACAAAGTTAACTGGAAAACCTGTGTGTTTGTTGTGTTCGCAGCAAGTTTCTGTGCTCAAAGAATATAATATTCGGCGCCACTATGAGACTCACCATGGCGAAAAATACGACCGCTTGCAAGGACAACTGAGAAAAGAGAAGATAAATGACCTGCTAGCAAGTCTAAAGAAACAACAGTCCGTTTTTACCCGGAGCTGAGAGATAAGTGATGCAGCAGTGAAAGCTAGCTACCTTATTGCTAACGAAATAGCATCAGCCTCAAAGCCATACTGTGAGGGTGAGTTCGTGAAAACATGCATGCTGAAGGCTGCAGAAATCGTGTGCCCCGAGAAGCGACAGGCTTTTGCCAACATTAGCCTAACGAGGAATACTGTGACGGATAGGATTGCTGATCTTTCAGCAGATTGGGATAGCCAAAAGAAGCATAAAGTCAAGTCATTTGTAGCATTTTCAGTTGCAATCGATGAGAGCACTGACATTACAGATGTTGCTCAACTGGCCATATTCATTCGTGGTGTTGATGAGACTTTGGCGGTCACCGAGGAGTTCCTTGAGTTGGTACCTATGACAGACACCACTACAGCGAATGACATTTTTAGCGCTCTCGTTGAAGCGCTGGACCGGGTCGGAGTGGACTGGACCCGTGCTGTCAGTGTGGCTACAGACGGCGCACCATCAATGATCAGGAGAAAAACAGGCGTTGTGACGAAATTCAGGGAGAAAGTACAAGCTGCAAATGGAGGACAAAGTTTTTGGACATTTCACTGTATTTTGCACCAGGAGGCATTGTGTTGCAAGTCGTTAAAAATGGATCACGTCATGAAAGTGGTTGTCCAAACTGTTAACTTCATCCGAGCCAGAGGGCTGAATCACCGTCAGTTTGACAGCCTCCTCAGTGATAAAGACATCACCTGTGGCCTACCATACCACACTGAAGTAAGGTGGTTAAGCCGAGGTGCCATGCTGAAGCGTTTTTTTGATCTACGAGAGGAAATTGGACAGTTCATGGAGAAAAAGGGCAAACCAGTGCATGAATTAAAAAACCCAGAATGGCTGCAGGACCTTGCATTTATGGTGGATATTACAGAGCACTTGAATAACCTGAACAAGATGCTGCAAGGCCGTAAGAAAGTTGTCACACAATATTATGACAGCATACGCGCATTTAAGTTGAAGCTGACTTTGTGGGAGACACAGCTGTCAAGTGGTGCCGCTGCTCATTTCCCTCATCTAAGAAATGTGCAAATGACCGGAGTTACTGCTGACATGAGTCGCTACAAAGACAAAATTACGGAATTGCTGCGGGAGTTTGAGCAGCGGTTTCAGGTCTTTGGTGAGCTTGAGACCGAGTTTGCAGTTTTTCGCTCGCCATTTACAGTTAAGGCTGCGGATCTGCCCGTCGACATGCAGCTTGAGATAATTGACTTACAATGTGATCTAAAGGACTTATTTGCCTCGTTGGACTTGGACACATTTTATCGGTATCTTTTGCCAGGATACCCCAAATTGACAGCCCTGGCAGCAAAAGTTTTGAGCATGTTTGGGACCACCTACCTGTGTGAACAAGTGTTCTCTGTAATGAACATCACAAAAACAAAGCTTCGCTCAAGACTCACACACAAGCACTTGAATGATATTCTTAAATTGGCTGCTACTCAGGATTTTAAGCCTGATATTGATGCACTTGTGAGGGCTAAAAGATGCCAAGTTTCAGGAGAAAATTAATCGGTGAGTTGACCTACTTCATGTAAGACAAGGCTTCAGACACTTTTGCATCCTGAAGAACACAGTTCTGTGAAAATGAAAACGTACTGTTGAAATATTTGACACTGAACATTGTGCAATATAATGTCAATCAGCAGCTTCAGTACAAAAGAGTTTGGTTTGATGGAACACTGTGGCTCATGCAATAAATAAATTCTATATTTTCAAGGCAAGAGGGGTAACTTAACCTCCTTACTTAATAGCTCCCACGTTTGTTTGTATTTTGTGGTGAGTCAGTTCAGGTGTACAGATAACTACACAGATGTAGAAATGTTAGTTAGTACATTTAAAATATTTTTTAGATCTTGAGAAGTTTATTTGGCTGATGTCTGAGTTTTTGGTCTTTATGTTTCTAGTTTATTGTAGAAAGACCTTAAAATAGGGTTTATCATCCAAAAACCTTCACCAATGATTTAAACATAGAGAAATATTGTCGTTATGTATGCGTTATTATGCTATGATTTTACTGGTCTGGCCCACTTGAGATCAAAGTGGGCAGTATGTGGCCCCTTAACTAAAATTAGTTTGACACCCCTGATCTAATGTGTTCATGTTAGTTAATTGTGTTTATACCTTACTTTTTCATTTTTTATATTCTTTGAACCTTTACATTAAGTCTGGTGGGACTCTAAAGGGTTGTTGTTGACCATGTTCTGAGGGAATTTCTCAATATCAAAGATTCCTTTGGTTTTGCACTTTTTAGCAGAGTTGACTGAAAGTTGGTTTGGTGACCTCAAGTAGAACAAAAACAAACAATATCTCACATTAAAAGAAGGCAGGAAGTTAGAAAGATGGTATGGGTGACATAAAATGTGCCTGCTCGAATAAGAGCAGATGGTGAGATTTATCATTGTTTATTATGTGAAGGTGTGAGTTCACATGGTTGATAAACATGTGTCTTGTTTGTTTCTTTCAGACTTTTCCTAACTTGTTATCTCCATGTTGGATAAATGAGGCCCTGTGTACTGGATCTGTAGGCTTTCATTCTAAAAAGCTCAGGAAGCAACATTCCAGTGTGTTGGTGGGTGTGTGTGTGTGTGTGTGGGGGGGGGGGGTTCAGACAGGTGCTGTGGTTCTGTTAGACTCATCATCCCCGTGGTAATGTCCTCCCAGTCGTCACGCCAACTCATCCTCCTGAAATAGTTCCCACGATGGGCGAGGTCAGGGGTCGGCACCTAGGCGGATGTAAGAGGGAAGAGGAGGAGGAGGATGGTGGGAAATACAGGGGTGAGAGATGGACGAATAATGTCACTGATCTGTCGGTGATTTTGTGGATGTGAGGGGTTTTAATGTATTTCTTTGGGCTTTTTTTCCTTTCTTTGTCATGTCTAAAAGTTATCAGATCAAACAAATGCTGTAAATCTACCTCTATCTAAAAATATATTTTATTTACTTTATTTGCACTCTATATATTTGCAACCTTTTCCACATTGTACTGCAGCTGCTGCAAAACAATTTCACTCTGGCTGAATAAAGTTGATCTTATCTTACCTTAAGGCAAACTTCTACTATTAAGGTTGCACATGGTTCTTTTACTAGATGAGTATTTAAAGGTTCTGTATATGATATTAAGAGCATTAATACAGCACCAAAGCCATGTGGAGGCAATAGATATGCAATGATGTTCCAATCTAGTACCTTTAAAAATCTTTATTAAGCATTGGATCCAGATTGGATATATTTTTATTTCTTTAAGGTTTTTGTTGATCAATTGTTTATTTTCTTGTTACTTGAGGGCAGATTCTGAATTCTCAATCATTTTGCAAATCATTGACTTGTGCATATATATATATAATACTTACTATAAGATATATACTGTAGGTATATTGTTACAAGTAACCGTCTACATACAAACAAAATAAAGGTCAAAGTCTTCATGGAGATACAGTGGACTCATTCATACACTTACATCAGGACCCTGGATTAGCCAACCACACACACACACACACACACACACACACACACACACACACACACACACACACACACACACACACACACACTCCAAACACTAATAAACTGTGTTTTTACTCTCCTCTGGCCTCTGCTTCCCGGGCAGTGACCTGCAGGGACATGGGTGGCCTTCAGAGATTTATGCCACTTAAAACGTCGAGGTCCAGCTGAGACAAACCAGGTTCCTATGGGAAGTTGGGGTGTTTGTGTGTGTGTGTGTGTGTGTGTGTGTGTGTGTGTGTGTGTGTGTGTGTGTGTGTGTCTTTGTGTGTGAGACCACAGTTGGCGTCTGCTCTCAGCAGCAGTTCCTGTTCCACGCTGAAGCTAAAATCACTTTCCATCCTGTGAAGAACAAGTTAATAGGTTTTTTCAGAGCTGCAGGTTAGAGAAGTCTGATAACTGTCCATGCAGCAGGAAGTTAGAAAGATGAGGAGGAAGTGAAGGAGGAAGAAAAAGTAGAGGGAGAAGGAGGAGAGGAGAGAAAGACAGAGAAAGACTTCACACTCACAAAGCTTGGTACTGGGGCTGAAGGTTCTCCTGTCATTTAAATACTATTAATTACTTATTTAAATAGATCATCACATTTCTTTATAAAGGTCAAACTGAAAAGTAGTTCACAAGCCCTCATTGCGCTGGAAAACGTTTGTGCACAACTGCACTAAGTTCTTTATCTACTTGAATATCAGAGTAAAAATTTATTTTTGGAATTTAAAATTAAGGATACACATTTTTATCAGACAGAGCATCAGTATTGAGCACAACCGTGGTGAACCTCACATTCCTTCTCACCTTTCTGACCTCTAACACACTCACCTCCCAGTCTGCCTGCCTGCCTATCTATTTTTGCTGCTCTGCCACTTCCTCCCTGAACGACCTATGACCTTTCACAGTCACAGCAGCTGATTTGGAGTTTTCTCTTTATGTCGTGGGTATCACAACTTTGAATTTATTTTGGTAGTTTTACAGTCCTGCTTCCTGCTTGGACCAGGAAATATCTTTAAGCGAGAAACCTTATGTTCATGTGCTGTTATGTGTTCCCATTAATATGTCCACCATGTGGTTCCCATGGAGTGTGTGTGTGGTTGTGTGTCTGAAAGCAGGAAGTTAACAGAAAAAGACTTGATTCATGTTCTCTTTCCTCCTCACAAATGTCTCTCACACACACACACACACACACACACACACACACACACACACACACACACACACACACACACACACTCACACATGGAGACTACATGTCATGCAGGATTGAGGGCAGACAGATAGTGTGTATCCAAAACAAGCTGGGAAAGAGAGAGGGAGGAGCAGAGGTCAGAGGTTGAGGACGGTGATGGAGTGATGACAGGTGTATGTTCTTCACTCTCTCTTTCTTCTTTCATCTGTCCCTCAGTTAAACCTCTCTCTCTCTGTGTCTATCTCTCTGTTATTCGCTCTTTTTACTTGGACTTCTTGCCACTTTCAGGTTGCTCCACACTCTCACACTAAAGCTGGTGTCCATAGTATGTTACAGCAGAAAACATCACAGAAGCAAAACGTATCCCTCTGGTTCCAACGATGTCATGTCAGGTTGTCCTGACGGGGGCTAAAGAATACTCTAACGTCAGGGAAAATTTTAGCCAGGACAATGGCTAATTTTCGAAAGAGGTGCGTGACCTCCCACCTCAAGATAAGTGTAAGAATATGGGATCTATGGCTACCCACAAGTCACCCCTTTGCAGACATGCCCTTATTATGCTAATCCCAGGCAGTTTTGGTAAAAAAAATGTGCAGTTTTGGGATTTTCCGATGTTGTTCCCAAAAGTCTTGGCGTTTTAATGAGGTATTTTGGATGGATTTCTTTTTTATCAATTCTCCAGTAAAACAATGGTTATATTTAGCACCAAATATGTGTTACAAATGGTATCAACCCAAACATTGCTATCACAATCTATGAGATGTAATAGAGCATAGTATTTGACATCATATACCTCCGTCATAACGTTCTAAGCCCTTATACATTTCACAATTGTGTGTAAGTGCTAAGAACATAATGATGGAAGTAAGTATTTAACACTGATTTATGACGAGAAAAACACAGCTCAGACACAGTGCTGAGCTGCATCCTAAACTAATGTTCACATTACCAGCTGTCAGATGATGTACACAACTTCTATGTGCCGTATACTGATGACCTGCTATCTCCTCCTAAAGATTCTTAAGGTTAGTGTATCAAAAGTAAAAATACTCATGCTATTTTCACAGTGTATTATTAGAATATATTATGTTTTCCTGTTTTTATCACTATTAGAGTTTGTCAATGTTGAACCACTTTAAGATACTTTTTATCCAACTGGGGTAGATTACTGGTTTAGTACTACATTATATTATATAAACTTATCTGTGGCTCAGGAGGTAGAGATTGTCCACTAATGGCACAGCTTTTGTGTCTTACCCAGCTCGACTGGAAGACATTACAGGTGAATAGGGGAAAGAAACAACTGATCGATATCACCACGAGACTTCCCCAGTTGATTACTTGCATTAAGACGATTCTTTTTTGTATTATAAGGTTTATGAAATGCTATTTAAATATGCAACTAAGGCATTATCTAATGGTATCTTTTGGTGATTTTTGAAGAAATATACAGACTAAAATATACAAAGTAGTGTCTTGCTTTAAATAAATAAGTAACATTGAATAAATAGTCCCTCTGAGAGAGGTTTGTGGTTGTATTGGAGTGAAGGCTTAAATCTCAAGACCTGGACTTAGGAAACCACTTCTTAGCAGTAAAAGTACCTCCACCTTAACTTCTGTGATGTCTGATCAGCATCACACATTATACTGAGACCCATAAATCAAGACTCACACCATTTAGATCTCCTTTTCGTCACATTTAAAAACCAACATGGTGGTGACAAACCACTAAGACAGGCACGGAACACAAGCAACGAACGCAGGAACGTAGACACCTGGAAAAAAGAAACAAGAAAAACACACAGACTAAATACACCAGGGAAGGAGGGTGAAAACAAGGGATGGATAAATCCATAGACTGTATATAAGAAGTGGACATAGTCATGGAGACGTCACCCATTGGTTTGTGGACTGTTATGAAGCCTGACAGCCCGATCCGTTCCAGCTGCCTGATTCGTTCTGTGCATGTGTGGGAGAACCTTGTGCGAGAGGTGAATGGACATTGGAGGCCGGCCGATAGCGTGCATAGACCCCGCACACCTCGCTTCAAAATGTAACTGAAGTGAGTTTAATGATAAAAGGGCATACAAATTTGTAAAAATAAAAACTACTGATCTGCAGACCAGGGAGCCTCTCTACGGACTACGGGAACAATAACTTGAGCTGCCGTGGCTGAGTCGCTCTTACTTGGCTTATCTAGTTTGAAGTGCCGCTTAGGGTCGTAGCTAGGCCAACGTAAGCCATTAGCAGCAAGTAGCCAATCAGAGGCTGAGTACAGGCAGGTCTTCCTGCAGGCATCCTGGGTAGGCGGTCCCGCACATGCACAGAACAGATCGAGCAGCTTGAATCCGGTCCAGGCACTGACAGAGATTTGAGTTAGGCGACTTGGCCATCGCCAGCTTGGATTATTGCTGTCGCCATCTTGGTTTTTTGCATCCAAGTAGAAAGGCAGGAAGTAAAACCAAAACATAAGAGTGTTTAAAGAAAGTGACTATTTAAAACTCAAAGATCATGAATGTGGGGACGTCGATCCAGAACAATCCACAACATCTCAAACTGCACTGAACCTCCACTGATACTCATCACTCATAACTAAAGCTGCAATAATAACAGCCGACTAATTATTCAATAAGGAAAATGATCTAATTCTGTGTGACTTGTGCTGATGTGCAAAAACAGAAAAAGGCATGTGTACACAGAGTAGTGTGATTTTGAGACAAACACTTCAGGACAAATTTTCACTCCGTGGGTGTGTTCAGGCTGTGCTCATATAGCGTTGAAGCTATACCTACTAAATTGAATGCAATATAATTCAAAGATTCCTAGCAATCAAATTGAATGTAATCCACGTAAGTATGAACCAGGAAGTTCCGCAAAAAGTTTGCTGATAGTGCCCTATGATAAACCAGAAGTCGACGATAATTAAATTATTATGTAACTTCCGTTCTGAAGTAACTCCTCTTCCGTAGTTATTTTACTTACTTTAAGTTACTTTTCCTAAACCGTACTATGTTATTTTGTTGCCTAAACCTAATTAAAATGTTTCCTGTAGAGACGGATGTTTATTTTGAAAAGTGTAAATTGACACATGTTGCTGGACTTTTTTAGGAACATTGAGGAGTAACTTTCTCATAAGATATCATACAAACCTTTGAATGAGGACACCATGGTCTGTGGGCCTTTCCCATTTCCCAGGTAGTACAACCTCGATTCCTCTCCTTGCATTTAAGTCCCTCTAAAGATAGATAGGAATGGAGGAGGTGAGGAAGCGATGTGAGAAGCAACACATTCTCACCCAATGGGTCAAATAAGACAGCCTGGTCAGTGGCAAACACCCAGTTGTCACTCCCAACTCATCAGACAGCTTGGTCAGTGGCCCTACACGAGACAAACTATGATCCGCAACGTATCGCACTAGGAAGAGACTTTACACACGGGTTGGACATCTGAGTCTGAAACATGAGGTTTAATTGTATTCTTATTATTATGTGCACTACTGCAGCGATTTAAACCCCAACCCCGGCAATGTCGGTGCACTGCTCAGCCTGTTCAGCAGCAGGGCTTCAATATCAGGCTGCCTGTTAGCAGAGTGTGATCTTTGAGCTTTTACTCAGCTTGCTGGGAGTCCGTTGGTTTCCATTTCCACCAGGTGAAACAGTTCAACCTGAGGATAGGCGTGTGTGTGTGTGTGTTTCAAAGACAAAGCCGTAGAGGTGAACAGCAGGTGAGTCAGAGTCTGAAGTTCTCTCCACTTTACTGCTGTCAGTGTGTGTGTTTGTTTAACTGTGTGACATGTGGCAGCAGCTACTTATTAACCAGGAGACTCTGTATCAATTACAAAACCCTGAAACTCCGAATGGCGAAAGTAAAAGTAAAAGAAAACAGAGCCAATGTCACTGATAACAGAACAGTTGGCAACCTCCAGGTCTGAAAATAGAAGCCAATGCCTAAGGGCCTTGCATTCAATCTAAAGACCGTCAGCGTGTAAGTCCCCTGGTTTGAAAAAAAAAGTCCATTTGTATAGAAGTCTATGAGAAAATGACTCTTCCTCTAACTTGACTTATTACCTCACAGCATTTTTGTCTTACAGCTTTAACCCTTTTGCAGTGTGTTTACAATTCATGAAAGCTATTGTAAAGTTTTGGCAGTCTAAAAATATCTTGTTGAGTGTTCGGTTGTACTTAGTTCCACCCTCTTTTCTCATTGTTTTATTTCTGCTCTATTAAACTGTCGAATGCTACCGGCTGTTTGTGGTTGTTCTTGTGATATCACATCTTGTGTTGTATTTCCTAAGCAGTGCCCACATTTTTTTCCAGGAAAAAATAAATAATGGATTTCCACGTGTCCTGATATAAAAAATAAAAGCATTGCGGTGCTCATCCTCCCATTCATTACTTTCTTACATCAGGACAGGTCACATATGTGGTGTGTTAAAAGATCATTGGTGTTATGAAAGCTGAAAGACACTAAACACAAAGGACACAAGTAATAATGTAAACACAATGTTATTTTTCAAATTTATTTAGGAAAAAATATATTTCTTCATTCTGACTGAGACAATAGGCGTAATAACATAGACATATATACAATTCTCTTTCATAAATACAAAATTATTTACAAAAGACAATTAAATAGGGAAACTATCTTCTGGAGGATATATACACATTGCATTGTTTTCTTAAATTAACGAAGATAGTAGACAGACACAACTACACATATTTTTGGTATCATAAGGATTAAAAAAACAAGTGATTAAAAAATAACTCTCTTTGGAGTCCTTCACTGTTGTAAAAGTTTCAATTTTTTCTGCAAATATAAATACAAAAACCCTGATCTGTGACTGACATGTTGAGCCTTAGGAATGTTGCCCAACAGCAGCTGGTGTTTTGATTGTTTTCCTGTTTACTTGTTGTGACAGCAGTGGTTGATGAAGGCAGCATGAGAGAGACAAGGCAGCAAGTTTAGTTTTTTTTTTTTGCTTTTTGCTCCATAGAAAAATAAACTTAAACAATAATGGAAAAAACAAATATTTATCACAGGAAGACAATGGTAAAATAGTTTTGATTTGTAAGATGAATCCAGCTTGGCTGGACCTTCATCCAGCCTGAAACATGTTTGACTTATCTTTTATACCTTGTCAAAGGTAGATTATCACTTTTAGGATTATCATGAGGTGAGCATGTAGGAAACAGCTGTTGCTAGATAGAGGTTCAAAGTATCCTTGATTAAACCGAAAAATAATTTAGACTGGGTTTAGAATCAGGGATATGATGGGTCTAAAAATACAGGACTCCAATAAGGTTTTCTGGGATCATAAAGACACAATTTGAACATGAGATAAAAATCCCCTCTGCGTCTTGGGTCCTGTTGTTTTCCATAAGAAGAGGCACTTCAGAGTTTGTTTCTTCTTACAGGCCACCATGTGATTCTTCAACAAAAAATTAAATAAAAAGGACGGAGCGACAAATTGTCCAGTTCAGCTTTTAGACAGAAAATGTTCAGGTTGTTTGACGCAAAATAAATGATCCGTCTCCCGTTCCTGTCAGCAGTTTCCTCTGACGATTTGATTGACACATGATACTGTGAGATTATACGGGAAACGGTTGCCATGGTGATAAGAGAGCATAGCTAAGGCACCGGTCTTCTGATTGATTCTTTTAGTCCTCTCAATAGCTTTTGATCCAAAGAAGAGTCAGATATAAGGACAGAAATATTATATTAAGATTTAAAGTATAAAAAAAGATAAATAGTGCAAATGACGCCGGATATTCACTCTTCCTCTCTTCTCTCCTTTTTCTTTCTTTCTTAACAGATTCATTTTCATTCGAACATTGTCAATATATAATGACAAAACAAGCCCTTTCTTGTAGTTTCTTTCTGTTGAGCAGCAGAAATAAATATTAAATAAAATAAAGTGTGTTGAATAGATCCTCAGGGTGAAAACTTTTCAAGCCTTCAGCGTGATCGTTCCCCGGCGGTCTGTAAACTGTAGATTATACCTGAGAACGAGAGAGATTTACAGCAGTTAGTAAGCAGTTTATGGCAAGGCTTCTTCTGGTTCAAAAAAATAAATAAATGCTAACATTTATAAAACGGGATGATGCATTTGGAATAAGATTTACAAACTGATCACTTTTCAAACTAATTGTTTATTTATTCTTAAATGCTGATTTGCAGTGCACATTAAGACAACTATTTCTGTTGTCTGATTTGACCATCGTCTAAGTTTGTATAGATATAAATGTATTCAATTTAAAATGAAACTTTTGACCTAGTGTGCTGATCATTAAAACTACAAGTGAATTCTGTATATCCTTTTTATCCATTCAAAGTGTCAAACCAGGAGTCTCTTATTGATCAAATATGAGATACATAAATGCAGTTGGAAGTTGTGTTGGTAAATGTGTCCTCACCTCAGTAGCAAACACACACTGCTCCCTCTGCTCTGGGATGATGAACACTGAGTGATACAGGCTGTCCTTTGAAAAACTCAGAGGAGGAACGATGATGGACGAGTCACACTTCTTACTGTTGGAGAGCAAGAGAGAGAGGGGTTGGTACAGCGGCAATAACAAAGACTTACACAGAAATACTTTGTTAAGGAGTATGAATACTGGAGTGATCAGATAAAAGACAAACATGCTGTGACTTGTCTTTACAGAACAGTCAAGATTTCTGAGAAGGAAATATTTAAAAAAGGACAACAACATGAACAGACACACTGAGAGAATCATAGGGTTCTTACAGGTCAAACTTGTTCCTTGCCAGGCGCTGCTCGTCTTTCACCAGGTTACAGTCTGCCATTTTGTTTTTAAAGATGGCCATGTTGTCGCCGTTCTCCAGCAGTGCTGCATCCTTATTGGACACTTTAAGTTGCCCCCCCGGGATGAGGAAGGCCTCCTTTTCTCTCAGGCTACACAGTGGCGCTCCTGGTAAGCCCCCATTATAAGGTCCACCCCCACAGATCACTGTGTTGCGGTTGTTCACCGTCTCCAGGTCGTTCTTCACCGATGTAGTAATGCCCGTTAGCTCTCTGCCCCAGCGGAGCTTACGCAGAATGTGGATGGCGGCAAAAACCAGCAGGGTCAGCGTCACCAGGCCGAGGGCAACGGCAGCAATCAGAGCAGAAGGAACATCACTATTCCCCGTCGGTTTGGTTGTTGGCTTGCTGAGTGAGTACTCGCAGCGTGCGCCCATGAAGCCCGTTGGACACTGGCACACGGGCCCAGTGAAGTGGGTGTAACAGGTGCCACCGTTGTCGCAGGGGAACTGGTCGCAGGGGCTGGTCCGCGTGGAGCAGGCCTTACCGGTGAAGCCGAGTGTGCATGTGCATGTGAAGTCGTTGATGCCGTCAACGCACGTGCCTGCGTTGCGGCAGGGGTTGCTGGCGCAGTCGTCAATGTTGGTCTCGCAGCGAGAGCCGGTGAAGCCAGCCCGACAGCGACACATGAGGCTCTTACCGAAGTCCAAACACTGAGCTCCTGGAAGAGAAAGACACAGGAAGGTTGTCGTTAAAACCCAAATGAAAAACAGAAAAGGCTTAAAGAAAGGTGCTGCTGACATGTTAGGGAGTAGAGCATACTTCTTTTAAAAAAAAAGAAATAAAACGTGATATTAAACAAACAAAAAGGGTTTGTTGAGAGGTTCTTGATTGCAAACACGTTGAATTATTCGCAATCTTCAAAACAGGAGGATTTCATAGGAAAAGACCATCTGGACAGAAGAGCGGGAAGAGACTACATGTATTACAACATTTCATCTCAACATATGACGCTCATCAAGAGAGAAATGTGGGGGTGATTAGAAACATCCTGAGGAGATGTTTTCCACCGTCAGTAGGGTTTACTATAAGAGATTTGTGAATTATGTTTAGGACTTGCTGACTCTTTCTTCATTGTTGCAACTAATCTGTTAAATCTTGCAAACCAACACCATCTGTTTAGCATGTAGTGAAGGAGAAAAGGAAAGGAAAGGACCTGAGGACACTCCTCTTGCAGCGGCTGAACTTCTGGAGACATTTAAATGGGACCTGTTGGGTTGACTTTGGGCCACACAGTGAGCTCAAACTGCGACTAAACACCGTTAAAACAAATCCAGCTCCATATTTGGTTGCTCTGTGTAGCTGATGTGTTGCAACCCTGCAAATAAACAACCACTCAGTTATGATGGTCTTTTTTTCTCTCGCTGTCAGGCTCACTGAGAGCCAGGAATGATCACAGATCTAAGATAAGCAGGCGGCGGTTTCTACACTCTAATGAGGACCTGAGGGACAGCTGAATGCTGAACTGGGACCTTCAGAGATTACAACTGTGTGTTAATTGTAATATTCAGTGATAATGTTTTATTTTGTGGTGCCAGTTTTGTCTGTGGAGCCGTCTGATCTTGATTATCTGTCAGTTTGTCGCTGAACAAAGTCTGAGAATCCATCTGCATCCTTCTTTCTTTACTAAAACTCCATGTAGTTGTTTTGTTTTTTAACATTTTTAAAATGTTTTTAACATAACAACATCCTAAACTACTAGGAGCATTAATCAGGTTTGTTGTCAGAAAACTAAAGCCGTCATGCCGAAAGAAGAATACATACACAGGGTAAGCATACAGTTTGCATGCCACAGTGAGGTGCAAAGTGCCAAGTGATCTTGTAAAACTCTTTTGGCACACAAGAGGAGCGAGCATTTAAAAAATTCAAGTCAGCCTGGCGCTGACGGCTGTATCAGCGCTGGATTCCTGCCAGAGCTGAGTGCAACCAGGTAGAGAGAGACTTGAGAGTTCTGAGAGTCTCCAGGACTACTGCTAAAAACAAGCTTGTTTACGACGGCAACAATGAGGATGAACATGTTGGAGCTGTCAGACAGAAGAAGATAAGACATAGACAAGAGGCTCCTACGTGACAATCTAGGGAGTTTAATCTGCCCTCTGAAATGAAATGATTGTGATTTTAGTTTTGGATCATTTTAGATGTGCAATCATTCTTGCAGATCTGTTTAACACAAACATACTGCAAAGTTGCTAGTTTCTAGTTAAACCTGCAATGAAAATCTACTAAAAATCCTGTTTAGACAACAATAGATCTAACTTAGAAAACTGTGGAGTTTATGTACATAAATAATTAATGGAAGCCATTGGAAGCCATTAATGCATTTAACCCATCCCGGAGGAGCAGTGGGCTGCTAAGAAGTGCCCGGGGAGCAACTGGGGGTTAGGTGTCTCGCTCAAGGACACCTCGGCATGTTGACTGTAGAGGGGTTCAAACCACCAACCTTGTGGTTACGGGACGAGCAGCTCTACCTTGTGTGCCACAGCCGAGTTTTCACACTGACTCAAAGGTTATTGACTCCAACAAGTTCAACTTATTGGTCCTTGTTATTACCAGTGGCCTTTAAACCAAAGCAATCAATATCCCTTTTATATTATTATGATCATTACTGTTATTAAATGTCATATAGCTACAACAGATGTGCCTGTTAGCTGTGATAGCCACTTACAGTAAAATATTTGTACAGTAAGTGCACTTCACACAAAAAGAAACTTGCTTCAGTAAGCAATTTTGATAATTTATGATTAATAAGTTATGAAGTCTGAGGTAATTATAAAATAACAGAAACAATCAAATTAAGTTAAAATATATAACAATAACAACTGATGATACACAATAAAAGGCAACACACTGAGTGGTTGTTGAAGCAGCAGGTGGTTTCACAAAAACAGAATGGTTCAAGGAAAGCCAAGTATGTACACTCATGGTGGTGTACACTTCTGTATGCCTGACCAAGTTGAGTAGCCGTTTCCCACGTTAGTTTCTGCTATAGCTTATAAAGGTTTTTTGAGTGTTCACTTATCTTTACAGTTTAATAAACTCTGAAGGAAAGGTTCATACCATTGGCACAGGGGTTGCTGCTGCATCTGTCGATCCTCTTCTCGCAGTTGGAGCCTGTATACCCGGTCGGGCAGCGGCAGCTGTACCCGCCAGCCACGTTCTCGACGCAGGTTCCTTCATTAAAACACGGCCCGTCTGCGCATGTCATGGCACTGATCTCGCAGTTCTTCCCATAGAAGCCCTGAGGGCACTCGCACGAATAATCATTCTCAAAATCCTGGTGGAAAGATGAGGAGAAAACAGGGTGAGGAGGTGAGGACTTCTCTGCTATCTTGTATTGTGCTTTTATTTATGGTCCCAGTGTTTCTGTAATTGTTAGGCAGTTGTTCAATGCTGAATGACTAAAATTTAAAGAAAGACAATCTAGAAGTTTTGTCAACTGTTTGAACAAAACCTTCTTGAGCTCAGTGAAGATGAGTGTATAACTACAGCTTCATCAGATCCAGTGCGTTGACTTACTTTGCAGCTGCCGCCATTCTTGCAGGGGTTGCTGTCGCACTCGTTGGTCTCAATCTCGCAGTTCTTGCCAGTGAACCCGGGGCGGCAGGTGCAGGTATAGCTGCCCTGGCCGGTGTTGGTGCATGAAGCATCGTTCTGGCAAGGCTTGTGGTTGGTGCAGTAGTTCAGGTCTAGAGTAACAGAAAGTTTTGGTTAATTAACCAACATAAGCAGAGTCAGCTACATAAACATGAGCAAACATCTGGAGTCTGATGTATATTGATAGTTGAAGGCTGGCTAGTTAACAGGTGAACTGGCATCATTTATTGGTCAGTGGTTATGTGTGGGCCTCAAACTTCTCGCTTGACACTTGAATGCTAAAATACGTCCTAAAACTGGTCAATAACTGACAAAAGCATGTGTTTGCTTTTGGGGTGAGCCACCAGACACTCACCTTGGTCACAGTACAGGCCTCCCCATCCCTCCTGGCAGTTGCACTGCCACGGCTGCTGGCAGGTCCCGTGGAGGCAGCCGGGGTGTCGGGCGCACTCCTCGCAGCGCTCGCCCTGCCAGCCCTGCCGGCACACACACTCCCCGGGAGACTCGCAGAAGCCGTGCTCCTCGCTGCACCCTGCTGCACAGATGGCTGATGGGAGAAGGAGAGGGAACGCAGGGAGGGAGGGAAGTCAAAGGAAGAGAGGGAAAGGGAGAAAGGGGGAGGGAAGAGGAGAGAATATTACTATGAGTGCATGTGTGTCTCATGTTCTTCGTTCAAATCACAAAACAACCCCCCCTCACCTCTCAGGGCCTCATACACACACACACACACCCCTTCAAGTGCTTGTTAAGTACTGAACGAAGCAGCTGGCCCACACAACAAAAGCAACACATGCCGTCTCTTTTCACGCAAGGCAGCGCACATTAAGCTCCAGCGCGTGTCCCTGTTAAAACGTGCAGACCGGGGGCCGAACGGGGCCCGACTGTTGAGCTAAAAACAAAAGGAGCAGACCCCAGAGCCAACACACACACACTGGAAACAACAGAATCTCTAGGATCTTTTTTTGTCCCCCACAGCCACCAGGAGAAGCAATGGCATTGACAACTGCTTGACTTAACAATTTCAAGGCCATTGGACAAAAAAATTAAGCGCCAAGGGCCCCATTCTTTACCCCCCTCTATCCCAATCTGAAGAAACGTTAGGATAAAAAAAAGGAGGGGGAGGAGAGTAGGAAGAGCGGTCACAATGCTGTTAAAGAAACACTTTTGGTCAATTTTGGTGCTCTATTAAACCAACGCTGGTTCCAACAAATTTAAAATAAGCTTCACAGCTGAAACCCTTCTAAAAATGTTGCAATTAGAAGTAAAATTCTTAAACTCATTGCTGAGCTCTACTGAAAAAACTTCCCTACAGGAATATTACAGGACTGTTTAGAAGTCTCAAATATATACTATAGCCAATAAAATACTTTCCTTATCATAAAGTCACTTTGAGTTCACTATTAGGTAGCAAAGACACAAATTTAACCCTTAATGCAATTTTACATCAACATGGTGATGATGCCTTTAAGGACCATTCTGGTCTTTCTGTGGCAAGTTTAATCCCATTTACTTTGAGTGTATTTCTTTTCTCTCATGTGTTTAAGTGCAGGAGATTTGAGACCTTGTAGTTTGGTTACATTGAGCAGTGAAAGGTCATTATGAACACTTACGATCAGAGCAGTACTCGCTAGTCCAGCCCTCCAGGCAGCGGCGGTTGCCTTGGTCGTCGCAGGTCCAGTGGCCGAAGGTGTCATTGCGGGGCCGGCAGAGGGAGGAGCAGGCCTCGCCGTGGTAGTGCTCGTTGCACAACACATGGTAGGAGTAGCCTAGCTCGCTCTGGTTGCCAAAGTGCACGTCGCGGGACCATTCCTCCCCGACTGTCAGCCTGCGGCGGGTCGCTAGCCGGCTGATGAGGTTGTTCTGGTTTTCTAGATGAGCGAGGGAAGAGATGGAGAGAATGTTATGGTCTGTGTCGGATAACTGAGGACTTATTCTAAAATAAATAACAACCTGAACACAAGTTAAGACAGTTTAAATATTACAAAATCTCTCTCCTTTTCTATAATCTTCCTTGAGTTTACATGGGCTACTCCAATGGTGACCAAACTTTAGTTTAATATTGACTTTACAGCAGGCAACACGAACTTCAAGTGTTACAAATATGTTATGGCAAGTCTACACTATTTACAGATGTTTAACGTCTTCTATGTTAGTGGGAAACAGCGCCGCCCTGTGGGGAAGCAGCAGGAGCAGTAGTTACCTGTAGACCCCAGGCCTGAAGACTCCGCGTTCCAGGCTTCAATGATCAGAGAGAAGGTCCCCTGAATGAGTTAGAGAGGATCGGTTAATGGCGAGTTCCATGGTGTAATCAATGATTGCAAATATTTCATTTCTTTCTTCTAAATTTTCATTTTGAAATACACAAGAAGCTGGACACGTTACTTATACGGTGGACACAAGGCTCTGAATGTAAAAAGTTAGATATCTAAATATAGATGTGGCTAAAAAAAAAGGATGTTGTAAAACACGTAGATCACTGGAGAACTTAAGGTGTTAACATTCTGGATTTTTCAGACAAACCCGTGTGATTTTTGTCACCTACCGGCCACGTGAACTCAAAAGGCACCCTGATGGGCGCGCTCTCGGAGATGGATTTGGAGTCTGCGCCGAAGATCTCTGTGTTCGCGGAGCCGTACGTGCACGGCGGCTCCGTGTTGATAACATCCTGCGAGTGCTTGAGGCACACGCGGAAAAAGATCTGGCAGTCCTGGGACTGGAGGCGACAGACGCTGCGTTCGCTGGTGAAGGAGTCGATCTTCAGCTCGAAGACCCCGGAGGAGATGGCCTGAGGGGGGGGACAGAGGGGGGAGAGAAGGTTCAGATACAGATATAAATAAAACATGACAATTATGATAAAAAAAATAAAAAAAAATAATGATATGTACATGTTCCAAACAAATGAGCAAAAGTCGTTTTCTTCTTGTTTTATTTCCGCAGATATCTATTATATTTGTGACTCCAAACTGTCTGTACTGCACAATTTACAAGCTGCATATTCACGAATATGTGGTATTAAAATGTAAGTAATTAAGGTCCGACACAAATGAAGTTAAACTGTAAAAACCCACAGCGGCTCTTAAAAGTGGAAAACACAGTCTGAATTCCTGTGAGTGTGCTGTCACTGCTACTCACCGTCTGCACCGATACTAACAGCAGGAGACACGGCAGGAACGAACGCGCCATGGCGTGTAGGCACGGAGCGTCCAGGTAGAAGGCTCCGGAGGGTCCAAGGTAAGAATAAAAGCCTTAAATCCACACGGGTCCAGGGAACAGAGCGGGAGGAATATCAAGTTTTTAAAAAAAAAACACTCCGGGAGGAAATACAAAAATGAGGGAGTGTGTGGCAGCGGACTTGATGGGGGGAAAAAAACCCCAAGATATGGAAAAGGAAGACCCGCTGTGCTGCTGAACTCTGGACTGTGCCAACTGCGGTATGCACCTCCGCTTTATACTGAGGAGCAACAGGAGGGGGGGGGGGGGAGGAGGAGGAGGAGGAGGAGGAGGGGGCCACACTGCAAGAAATATCCACCTGAAGAACAAGTCGTCATCCACTGCTGACACGCGCGCGGTGAGGTGGCTGAACTCGGTTGAATTAAAGCGAAACTTTCCCTCAGTCCCTCCGTCAATCAATCAACAGTGACACTTCCGGTCCAACGGGCGGAGTGACTGCAGTTTACCGGCAGAGCTACACCTGTTGGTGTAACCGACTCCCATCACTGGGAAGCCCGCCACGCGTGCATGATGTTACTCTACAGGTCTGACCTGGAATCTGTCCTGGCTTCGACCTGCACAGACATGAACTGCTCAAACGTTTCTGCATTTTTTTTATTTTTTGAGTTTTGCATTTAAAAAAAAAAAAAAAAAAAAAAAAGATATAAATGCGTCTCATCCTTTAACGGCGAACGATGTAAAAATAAAGTCAGGAGGCAGGGCTGTTTCTTTCAGTGTTGAGTGCTAAGGACTCTTGAGTGGTAGTGGGGTGGGGGGTGATGGGGGGGGGGTGGGGGGGGGGGTTTTATAGGGGCCCCCGCTTTGATTCAGTAGAACAAACTGTCAGGCGGCAGCTGCAGCAGCCGGAGCGGCCAAATGTTCCTTTTACTGCCTCCCCTCGGTCAACCGGAGAGCGTTCACACACACACACACACACACACACACACACACACACACACACACACACACACACACACACACACACACACACTTTAGAAGATCACAGCAGTATGGTTTACTAGACCTTTTGACTCAAAAATAAGAAAATGATGGCTTAATTAAGGCTTAGCAAATATTTCAGGGGGGGGGATGTTGGCCCAATATAACCTGTTGTAATCTACATCCATTTACCAAATCTATGTCATGATGCTATCCAAATAATAAAACCGATATCATATCATTGTCCGAAAATAATACAACTATACAGTTAAAATCATTAAGAATGAATAAAAATAATAACACGGTGCAGACATGTTACTGTAACTTTACTGTTTATAAACATCGGTGAAATGTTGTAGTGTAAAGCCTACACTACACACACACACACACACACACACACACACACACACACACACAAACACACTGGCTTTTGTTAAGGCGTAAACAAACAGTTAACAGGAGCATTTAGAGACGTCAGGTACATGTATAACTGTGTTTTCTCTGTGTGTGTGTGTGTGTGTGTGTGCGTGTTGGGTGTTCGCTGCTCTGATGTCATCAACATAAAGCTAATTTCCAAACTGTGTCTGTTTTGTGTGAACACATTTATTAAGTTATTGTGACTGAACTTTACAGGAATTTAAATCTTCTGTATTTATGTACAATTTTGAGGCACTTTAACTTTACTTAAGTTCCATATTTAGCTATTTTACACTACATTCCAAAGAGAAACTGTACTTTAAGCCACATATGGCGCATGGTTGCTGTTTTAAACACGTGGTTAACGCTGTGATTTCAAACAAAACTACTTGGTTATGTTCAGGAAAAGGTCGTGATCTGGGTTAAAATCAGGACTTATGATACGTGGATTAAGGTATATACGTAAGGTAAGTAGTCAAAGTAAACAGTCAACATAGCCTTTAGAGACATTAAGATTGGCCCTCTGGCTGAAAGTTATGTGTTGGTTTGACCCGTCCATCCATGATATGATCTCTTAGATCAGAGTAAACAACTTGGGTGGGATGGGTGAGAACAAAACAAAAACACTTAATCCAATCCCTGTTTTTAGGTCTAGTGAAAACTTTAAGTTCATTAACCTTGAGATGAGGGAAACTCTGAATATTCAGTTCCAGAAAGAGAGGTAACTTAAACTCTGGCTCTTTAACCATTACATACCATAACAATTAAAAATCCACTGTATTTTAACCTTTATGTCACCAAACATATTACTACTGGATCACATAGTGAGTTTACAGTCATGTCTTTGATCTATTTATATATTTTAAATCATCTTCAGTTGCTGGCCCCTGTGTTTGTCCCAGCCAGATTAAAGCTGAACCAGTCTACTTAAATGTAATGTAATGTGAGCTACAGCCTAGTACACCGTCAGATATCACCTCTTTATCATCCATTAAGGAAAATGGATTCATGGATAACACAGAATCTAACTTATTGTGTTAATTTATTGGCACTTTCCCCAGGCTCTTTATCTAAAGATAAAAGTGCACGGTCAATAATTCAATTCAATTTCAATTCAGTTTATTTTGTATAGCCCAGAATCACAAATTACAATTTTGCCTCAGAGGGCTTTACAATCTGTGCACATGCAACATTCTCTGTCCCGGAACCCTCACATCGGCACAGGAAAAACTCCCCTAAAAAAGATACAATACACATGCATTAATATCTCTACGTCCACTGGATTAACATGGAGACTTTTTTCATTCACCACTCACAAGCTCAACTCAAAGTGAACAAACTCAGAGTTGATGGAACACACTCTGATCAGCTGATCTGGAACTGAAAAACTGAAAAGTCCAGGGTTAGACTCAGAGTTAGTTAAACCTGCTTTCTGAGACAGAGCCCTGGATATGCCAAGCTCTCCATTATTAATAAATAAACAATATATATATAAAGAAGTTGCTTTATTAATAAAAAAAATGGTTTCATCCTGTGATGTCTGCCTATTCTCTGTACACAGGTAAGATAAGGGGGACAGGTGTGTGTGTGTGTGTGTGTGTGTGTGTGTGTGTGTGTGTGTGTGTGTGTGTGTGTGTGTGTGTGTGTGTGTGTGTGTGTGTGTGTTTATGTGTGCTAACAAACTGTTGCTTTCTTCTTTTCTTTTTTGGCGCTCGCGACCCACCTCGCCCTCTATTGTGATTCTAATGAGGACAGCGCGTGCCTCCATTGTCCACCCTCCCCCCCCTCCTCCTCATTCTAACCCCACCCATGGCACGAGGCACGCTTCACACACACACACACACACACACACACACACACACACACACACACACACACACACCAAGCCTTCTATTGTCACCGTGTTTGTATCCAGACGCGTGTTGTGTGTGTCTCTGGCGGCTTGAAACAAAAGCAGCGCATTGATGAATAATATGATATAAGCCCGCACGCGGACTGTAAACAATGACTCACACAGTCAATGAAAGCTGTAGTGGAGCCCATCCATCCGCGTGTCAAACAACAACACTGCCCTCTCTGCCGCATGGGACTTCACAGTGATGGGGAAGATGGGACGCAACAGATTCAATAAACCGGGTTCCCACCAATATAAAATAACAGATGTAGGTCACGTGAGCTGTAATATAATATGTGATTTTACATTCAAGCACATGGAAGCTTCTGACTATATAGTTGATGTATAAAGGCACAGAGGATATATCCGTACCTTTCACCTTATATTATATTTAACTTTATATTATTCCGGTGTACACTGTTATGGTTATCATATAACTCTACATATACTATATTTCTCATCACTATAATTGTTTTTTCCAATAATAGTTCTGTACTGTGTGCTGTTTGAATTGTAATTTAGAGTTCTGTGGAGATCAATAAAGGCATCTTCTACCACAATATTCTAGTAAAGATTATTATATTTGTTGTATTTAAAGAGGTCAGAAAACGCTCTTGGCTAGCCTGCAGTATCCGACAACATTTGTTCATTCAGCCATCAGCTGATCCCAGATATGATTCCCTCACTTTGCTCTATAAGTTGTGTTTTATTCAATGTCCTTTAGTGTTCTAGAAAATGTTTTCACTGATTCATAATAATGAGCATTAATGTGACGCACGCGCCCATCCATCACACAGAAGCTATCTACCTCAGCACGTGCAGCGTCCGCTCCCTGGAGAGCAAGGGGGGGCGCGTGCACACAACACCAGGAAGCATCGTCGCCATCAGCCGACAATATGCACATATTCGATCGCGCGCCATCTGCTTATTGATCTGCTCTCTGGCTGCAGCCCCCCCCCCCCCTCACGGCGTGCCCCATTACCGAGATTTCTATCTACTACACAAAGAACTGTCACTTTGTTCCGTCACGCGCACGTCGGCGTCAAACCGCGTGCACGATGAACTAAAACCGACCAAGATGTATTTGAATCTGAGGTCATGATGTGCTTATTCACTTTTATTTTTTTTATTTTGTTAATAATCAGATCCACAACTGTAAGTGTTTCATATTGTTTGTATTATATACCTGATAATATAGATTTCCTCTACATTGATTAACTGTAGGCAGAGGTGGAAGAAGTAAATGAGCAACTCAACAAAGTAGAACCAGTCTGTTAGAAGTAAACGTTTATTTTAAGTAAAACAAGTGTATGCAGAATCAGTCATCATAGAATAAAATAATAAATGAAAAAAAACACAAGAACAAATAATGTTTAGGTATCTATCGTTACCCTAAACACCCTTTGTCCTCCCGCACGTGTCCAAATGGTCCAAAAGGAGGCACGAGCTTTTGTTGAGGTGAGAGAACCCACAGCGCGTGCCCGGGGAGGAGGAGGGAGGTGAGAGAGACGGAGCCGTGGGAAAGTTTCCGGAGGTGTGAGCAAAATGTGCGCGAGTGAGCTCCGCGCGAGGTGTCAAGTCTGACACCTGCGCAGACATGCGCAGACCGGGTCGAAACAAACGGGTCGTCACGAGCCGGAGGAGGTGATGACGGTCAGACTGTAACCAATATATAAATATAAACATCACGCAATATGACAAACCTACCGTTCACCTGTCAATCATAGCCCGTGTTAGTCCCGCCCCCTCCGACCTGAGAGGACAGAGAGGGTGAAAGATGATTTTCTGCTTTTATTAACAGAAAGACAGATAAACCTAATTTATTTTTTTAAAGATGAATACTGATTTCACAAAGTTTCAACCTGTTCTTAAAAAGACAGTTTTTACATTTGCAACGTTTTTTTCTGAATAAAAAAAGCATGTATTGAATATAAACATATTTAACAGACAAAGTTGTACATTAAAACAGGCCAAGACTTTATTAAACAACTTAACAAACCTTAAGAGTATAGATATTTCTGATTGAAACACGTGCAATGGCTGAATTATGAATTATTATGAATATCATCACTGCTAACATATGTGTTGTTGACAAGGATTCAGTTCATCTCCAGCATCATCCACAAGGTGCTAGTTTTCAGTCCCTGCAGTCTGTTAGCATCCGACAGCTAACAACCCTTAGCTGCTTGAGGGCAAATGGTCTGACTCATAAACCTCCACCCGAATCACTGTTCCCAGGTTTACACCTTCAGTGGGACCAGAATGGAAGCAGCAATTAGATGTGGGACTGACATTTAACTGTGACCTGAAAACTGCCAAAGAAATCCACCAATATGCCATTTGTAATACATTCAATTAATAATCAAACAAAACTTGTTTGTATGAGTTCATTGTAAAAATCAATCTTAACCCAAATTATTTGTTTCAACCATTTTTTTTAAAAATTTACCAGTACATAGAAAAAAATGTTGGTTTGTGTTTTACTCTAAATGATAAAAAACTGGCGTTTTTGAAAAGTGTATCATTTAATAGTATTATGATTAATGCCAGCACTGATTGTCTGGTTATTGATATCTTGAATTGGACCTTTGGAGTGTTATTAGTAGATATCAATATTCAGCACATATTGACTCCCTCTCCTAGCTGGACCGGAGCACGTGCTCTGAGGAGGAAACCGTTAATGTGCAGTTCAACACCAACACAGATTAAATAAACCGTTTTGGATGTAAAATAATAATGTTTATAAATCTGGTTAATTCCCAAACTGACATTTACACACACACACACACACACACAGACACACACACACACACACACACACACACACGCACGCACGCACGCACGCACGCAACGCAAACATTGCCGTAGGCTTTATTAAGGATTTTGGCACGTGGACGTCTGTCCTGCGGAGGGGTGACGGGGGACAGTTGGCAGGTAGGTGTGAGGCCACGCCCCCTCCTCCCGCCTCTTGTTCATTTCACGCGCTGCTGTCAAACTCTGTCATTAACATGACATTGAAGGAGTCCTCTGAAAAACAGCATATTTAGAAACACTGGAAAGCAGGGCCTAAATAATATGGAAAAGTGCATATATATATATTATTATATATATATTATATATATATATTATAATATATGTATGTGTGTGTGTGTGTGTGTGTGTGTGTGTGTGTGTGTGTGTGTGTGTGTGTGTGTGTGTGGTGTGGGGCTGTTTAGTTTGTTTATAATCCTAATATTAGTTTTGAAATCTGCAGATTGTAATTTCAAATATCATAAAAGTGGTGTTCATATGCAAAGATTATTTATCTGAACCAAACATGTAATATCAGAAACGCTTATTGTACATCATCCCTGCAGCAGGGTCAAGCTCTGCAAATGAGCTATAGCTAGAAGTCCTATGTACACTGCATCAGTCACACTTTATTAAAAGTAACAATCAATCAAATGCATTAATGCAGCACATTTAAACACCACCCATGAGTGAGTTGAGTAAAGTGCTGAACAGACCAGAGCAGGTAGCTAAAACCACACATGAAAGAAACACTGACATAAACATCAATCCACAGAGCTCCTAAAAAGGCAACAACACATCGGCACAAGTAAAAAAAAAAAACAGCTACATTAGGGAAAGTCAAACACTTCACAGTAACAGAATGTTTGGATCCTAGACTTAAAAGAGTCAATGTAGGGGGTCAGATCTGGTACTGGAGGCTTGAGTTTAGATCAAAGGTTCAGGAGCCCTGAGTCAGCTGACCTGAGGCCCCTGGAGGATGAATATGGAGTAAGGAGGTCTGGTGTAAAGGAAGGTGTCAGCCCATTAAGGGATTTATAGACAAACAGGAGAACCTTAACATCTAATCTGGACCGTACTGGCAGCCCCTGAACAATGCCTACATGTATTCTGCTTGTCAAATCTATTAATACAATAGATTTATAATAATACCATGCTTGTTCTTTACTTGATTTTTCTCATTTAATGATACTATATACTTCTACTCCACTACATCTCAGAGGGAAATGTTGTTCTTTTAAGTCCACCACATTTATCTGACAGATTAAGATTTTACATAGAAAACCTGGGACCAGTTCATAAAATGTGGCGTAGTAATATATCAGATAGGTGCCAGTATATATTTAGTATTTAAAATAAGCTTCACCTTCAAAAAACTAAAATAATAAAATATTCAAAAATGTTGGCATGATTTTAACTTGGAACAATATTTTAATATGTCGTTTTGTAGAGCTGCTTTTACTGAAGTAAAGAACGTGAATCCTTCTCTCTGGGTTCAGCCCTCATCAGAGATGTTGTCCAGTTGTTCTTCTACCTGTAGATAAATCAAATCTAATGTTTTGCTGTTATTGCATTTATCAAAAAGTTGTACAATCACACACCGAAGATATACCCTCACTATTTATCTCATCACAAATCAGTTTCACAAACATTAAATGTGAGATCATAAATAAATGTTACACATATTTGGTGTTTTACAGTAAACCTAATAAAGCAGTTCAATGAATAGAACATGATTTATTTTGATCGTGAGATTCCAGGTACTACAATGAGTATACTGAGATAACGCTGTGGTGATCAAAACATATATTAATATAAGCACAATATTGAACACATCCATGTCACCGACCAGTAGTGTGCACCTCAACTCTTTGGCATGACTTTATCAACTTTAACCAAACACATTTTGAACTGCTTCTTCCCAGTCCTTTGATCCAGAGTGTGAGATTGCGGTCTTCTGACTTCTAATCTGTGAAAACACTGAAACTTCTGCAAACAGCAGCATTTTATTCTTAATGGATTAGCCTCCATTAACTCCTCTGAACACAGTTGGAAACCTCTCTGAGCTGCTTCTCCTCCGTCCCTGCAGGCTTTCAGACACGTTGGATAAATAAGCAGAAAAGATTCACTGTGTGAGAAGCCTTTAAGCTGTTTGCTTCAAACCGGATCAGACTGATCCTCCATCAGTCCACAGCTCTGTCAAGAAACCACTAAGTCACTGGTTCAGTTCATTCAATTCTCTGTTTTCTTTTCAAAATACAGTTTAAGAGGTTGTATGTTGTTGTTTTTTACTAATCAGTCATTTCATTTCCAATTAAGAGTTGAGCATGAATTCTGCCCGTTTTTACTGAAGTTGGAGGTGGTGAATATTTATAATGCATTATTTATTTAGGATGTCCTCATGGGACTCTTTTGCCTTAATTAAACACCAGAGGGGCATTTGAATGAGTCAACTGCCCCTCAGGGTGTGACCTGGGGGCAAAAATGCTCTTCATGAGCCCCTGCAGCCTGTGGACATCACTGATCACTGCACAGAATGTAGATGAGACCTTCAGAGGCCGGCAGGACACAAGTTCAACGACTGCACTTATACCCTTCAACATCCTCAGTGTCAGGACGGAAGGAGATGTTCCCTCTCTTCACTGATACTACAGGGGGAAAAATGAAGGTGGAAATGATTCAAATAAAAAAAGAAGGTTCCTCAAAGTGAGTCAAAATTTGGAGACTCTTTCCTTTAAAGCACCAAATTATGACCCTCAAGGTCCTAAATCCACATCCCCAAAATCAAAACTATGGAGATAAAAAGCAGAAAGTTGAACTAAATATATCAAAGTTGTGAGGTAAAATGTAAAACTTCCCATCTTGAATAAAAAACACGAGTTACAAAAGAAGTAAAACTCTGGACTGGGTCAAAATGATTAAATACAAAGTACAAATTCAGACTTTGTAAACACTGTAATAACTCAAACATACGGGATATAGAGTACAAACTAGGGCACCTTAGAATATGTTTAAAGAAATCTAAATTATGGGACGCAAAGTAAAAATGTTGACTTTCTGACAAAGTTAAAACTCTGACAAAGTAAAAAATCAATGAGTCAAAGTTGTATCTTCGTATGTGATCATATATAATGTGCAATATTTTTTTTCTTTTAAATATTTTAATTAAGTGGTCATTTGAAAAAGCAACCAAATTTCACATACAAGTATATTATAATCATTTTGACATTATTTAAACTTGTTCGGCAAACTTCAGTCATGTTTTATGCAGAACTAGAGATGAGGGAAACTCATGTTGAGCCAACATGGATTCCCTTCTTTCCCTTTGGACACAGACTGGTTTCCATACCAAACCACTGGTTAGGCCATGCAGGGCTTTCACTGCTTTTCAGAGAGGTGTGAACTGTGCTGACACCTTCACAGATGGATGGATGAAGCAGGAGTCCAACAGAGAGGGGACAGGGAAAACAGATTTACAGGTTTCAAGGCACCACAGGGTTTCTACTTTAAACCCAAGAATGTGACGGATTCCTGAGGTTTGGTGGGATTCAACTTCTTCAAATATACAGAATAACTACACGTGGACCCTTCAAACCTCATCACAAACGGATTCTTTAACGTATGTGGTTTGGAGAAATAAAGATGAGGAGAAAAACGTAACAACTTAAACCGTCTTTACTTTTGTCTTCTTTTGTGCTCCGTACACAAGAAATAATATAATGCTTAAACTTACACTGTAACATATTACAAAGCATGTAGTTAAATCTTACTGGTCGAGCAAGTTCAAGTGCTCAATTACGCAGAGAAAGAAGAGTCAATTATTAATTTATTGAGCGTTATTTGACATTGGTGTGTCCCATAGAGAACTGGATGGTTTGAGGGAAACAATATTTTGAAACAATCCTAATGAGTGGAAATCCCGTTTTACGGGGGAACTGGAGAGAAATCCACAGGTCGTAAATGGTGAGGGAAATTAACGGCACAGCAAGAAAAACAATTCAAAATGTTTGTATAACTGGGATCAATCCTGTTGAGCAAAGATTCCACTGTTTAATAATTTGATAGAAAGAACAAACTCCAAGAATGCTGAATTTATCAGAATGTGTTCAAAGACATTAAATAAGTAGGATTTGTTTGAGTTCACAGCGACACAGAATGTTTCAACATGCACATGAAGGAGAACGTCAGCTGAGCACCACCTCTCTGTGGACGCTGGTTCTCTCTCCGAGGAGGAAGAGAGGAACGGATTCATTTCAAATTTAACACCAAAATCCTAAAAAAGCAGGGGCCTCCTCGGCTCATTCAAGCAGATCCATGATCAAATTAGCATGTATGAATCATAAATATTGTATGTTTGCTGAACTTTATAAAGGGTTTCTAGTTTAGCTGACAAGGTCCTACCATGAACACACATACTGTAGTATACTTTGACTCAATCCCACATACGCCGTCCTACTGTCACAAATACTAAGTAGAGCACCAAATGTGGTTAAATCCGCCCCTGAAAATAGTCCCAAACAACCTTTACTTTTTCCTCCTTTTTATTTGATTAAAAACCGCAGTGACCAGCGGTTTTAGAAAAATGACAAAAATTTACATTTGTGTGTTTAAAGATTTTTGACTTCAGTGGGAACCAATGATCTTGGAGCTGACAGCCATAGATAAAAAGTCAGACAGTATTGGGCGACAGACTAACAATGTTGGTTTCTGTCTTTATTACAGTTTGTAGACGATAAGGAAAAATATGGCCTCACATGGAGAGGGGCCGGGGTTCGATCCCAGGCTGGACATGCAGACTCCTTTCTATGTTTAGTTAGCATGTTTTCTGAGCAGGTCTCAGCGTGGGTTTTCTCCGGGTTCCTCCCAAAGCACAAAGAGGATCACGTTCATTTAGGACTCTACATGCCCGTACGGTGTGTGTCTCTATGTGTCCGCTCTGTGATAGTCTGGAGACCTGTCCAGGGTGTCCCCTGCCCAATGTCAGCTGGGATCGACACTAGCCCCTCCTCCCACGACCATGAAAAATAAATGGTTTTGGATTATGGATGAATGATGTTTTAACTAATTTGCAAATGAAAGATTAGGAGGAACGTTACTGTAGCTTTTATTCTTTTTTTTTCTCCAACACAAGCTCAGCTGCTGTTCCAGTCTTCATTGTGTCACAAGCAGAGCTGATTTCCCATCCATGCCCCCACCACAGTCTAACATATATTGAATACAATTATTGAATAAACTCTAAAGAACACCATTTACTGTTTATCTTTATTTCTTATAAACAATATTCATTATTTTAACATTGTCTCCAGCAGCCCATCAGCACAATCTGACACAAACACACACACAGAAATAGAAAATAAAATTAAATACACAATCTGAAGGTGTGGTACGGGACAGAGCACTGCTGATCTCAGGTCAGATCCTGTGGACGGCGGGGCTGACCAGAGCTGAAGTAGTGATAGCAGCGCTGATCTCAGACCAGCCTCCAAACCGCCAACAACAAGAGTTTATCCTGACCTGGATCCTCTGTTTTTTTCTTTTTTAACCAATCAACAACTTGATATGCATCACTTGACATCAAGATGACCAAAGGGAGGGGGCCGTCGACGCCCCGCCTCCATAAAAACAGGAAGTGCCTTTCTCATTGGTGCAGAGGACGGCAAATGTTCAAGCTCCGCAGACCCGCCCACTGAGACATGATTGGTTGTAGGGGCCGCTCAGTGACAGTACGCAGGTCCTCCCACTCCCCTTCCCGTTTATCCTCTGGCCCCTCCTCTCGATACAGATGGCGAGCCGGGCTGCGATTGGTGGAAAGTGAGAGGGGGCGGGGCTCACTGCTGTTTGGAGCGCCAGAACCGCGAAGCAATGGAGCCGAGAGAGAGTCCCTGCTTCTTCTGCTGGGCGAGCTCGGCCAGACGCTGCTCCTCCTCCTGACAGACAGACAACGGGATCAAATCAGACAACACCCAGAGAAATCAAACCCACGGGTCACCTGACTCCTCCTCATACCTGTGCCAGCTGAGCCTGTCTGCGTTTGAACGCCTCGATGGGGTCTTCCTCCAAAGCGTAGTTCTCCAACACGGAACGTACGTCGTCCACTCCGCTCAGAGCGATAGCTGCCATGGAGGAGGAGGAGGAGAAACAGCAGAATATACTTTTTTCATTTCCAACAAGGCAATTTGATTTATATGGATCACTACAAGAACACTCAGCAGGCTCTCATTCACATTTTTTTTTTTTTTTTTTTTTTTTTTTTAAATCTTAAATGTGTCAGTGACGGAAAGATAATTTTACATAATTTCACATTTGATTCATGCGATGTGTGCAGAACTGATGTGTCGCTAACGCTTAGCAAACTATGTATATGTTCTGAAAAGGCTGTATTTCAGGAAAACTTTAGCTTTCCGTTATTCTTTTTTTGTTATATTAATGTTCATCCCCAGTGTTACAGAAAATAAAACTATGCATATTTGTGTCAAAATATAACTCTACACTGTACAGCCGTTATACAACTGTAGGGACGTCAAATCGCAAAAATATATAAATTCATGAATCATTTTGCTTTACGTACAAATTTGATACTAGTAGTATCCCTGAGTATTTCCATTCTCTGATACTTTCTACTTCACGACAATACTACTAAATATTGTCCATTTTACTCGGCTACATTTATCTGATAACTTTAGTTACTTATGCAGATTCAGATTACTTATACAAAATATGACCAACTAATAACTGATGATGTATTACTTTAGATGAAGCTAACCAGCAGTATATCAAATAATCAAAATAATGCATTATTAATTAGAATCCAGTCATATAAGTACAAGATCTAAGTACTTCCTCTACCACTGCTGATACAGTTCTTAATCATTGATGAGGCTCAGACTCCTTTCACTTAAAAGAATAGTTCAAACATTTGGAAAATACATGCATGTGCCTTCTTTCTGAGGGGAGATGAGATGTTTGAAGCTCACAAAACAATAACACATATGTTGTTTGTTGAATCTGTACAGAAATAAGACATACAATGCAATAACTACTAAGAGCAAAGGAGAGAAGAGAACATATGGTGTCTTACTCTTGAGGAAGTTGGCGAGGTCGTAGAGCGTTCGGTCCTCAGAGTTTCCGTCCCATTTCTTCAGAGCCATGCCGTTAAAGGGCTGCAGGCTGAAGGCCTCCCTCTTACAGTCCACCACGATCACCTTACTGGTGTCCCGGTTCAGACAGGACACGTCCTACAGAGACAACAGACGCAGAGAGACGGGTCCAGATGTTCAGAAAACCATGGAAATGACTCCAAAACCACTGGTGATGGAGGTTTTGTCTTTAGTTCCCCCCCCCACACACACACACCAATGTAAGCCGGTGGGACCATGTTGAGCTTTTTAAGGACTAATCAAGTACGCAACTTTATTACCTTAATGATCCTTAATATTCAAATTAAAGCCTACAAAACTTTCTCTGGTAGCTCCAGCTGGTGACTAATAGTGTGTGTGTGTGTGTGTGTGTGTGTGTGTGTGTGAGAGACAGATGGAGAGGACGTTGCTCTCCATCACAACGCTCATCTGGTGCCCAGCCCCCACAAAATACTGTGTGTGTGTGTGTGTGTGTGTGTGTGTGTGTGTGTGTGTGTGTGTGTGTGTGTGTAAACCCCAGCAGACACATTCATCCATCCTCCTCACAACCAATGAATGAAAGACATCCGTCTTCCTTCAGAGTGTGTGTGTGTGTGTGTGTGTGTGTGTGTGTGTGTGTGTGTGTGTGTGTGTGTGTGTGTGTGTGTGTGTGTGTGTGTGTGTGTGTGTTGGGTCAAGCTAAACTGATGTGTCTGCTGTACACAGTTGAACATTTAAGGATGGTCACTCCCATTTCATCTCAAATCAGAGTGGGGAGGGCGTCCAGTAATTATGATACACAAATCTTTTTTTTTTTCCTTTCATTTCATTTTTTGGGGCAGATAAGGTCCAGAGGTTCTGGGCCAAACACAAATACACAAGATACTGTATTTGCATATTTATAAAATCAGTGGATGTTTTGTCTCTTTTGTGCTAAATTAGAATTAGAAGAGGTCAACACTTCATTCTCAAGAGAGCTAAACAGAGTTGAGGCCCTTTTTAAAGCAACGTTCAAAGGCCATTCATTTGCATGCCAATGAAAAACACGTTATGGAATGTAACAATACACTCACAAGGTGTCATTTTATTCCCTCCGAGGTCCAATCTCACCCATCACTATCCTTGGATAAGATTCAGCCGATCACAACAATCAGCAGTGCTCTTCAATAAAGCCCATGAAGACGTTCCTTTAGTTACAACACTCCTCGTTTCCAGTAACAAGGAAGCATCAGAAGAGCTCCAGAAGAGCAGCTATCAGTGCTATGACCATGAACTGATGCAATATACTAACACACCACAAGTTAGCCTGCTGGGGACACTTATGTTGAGTGTGTTGATTCTCACTTTTACAATTAAAATGTTTTTCAGATACTTTTGTTTATTCCGTTATAAATAAATGAATAAAATAAATGTTTAGAAATTGACAGAAGTTTCATTGCAGGATAGAGGTTCACTCTCTCATCCTGTTGGCCTGGTCATTTACACATAAATACATAAAAACACACACACAAAAACACACCACACAACAAATTGTCTTTGTGAATGAATGAATTTGAATGAAAATGCTACTCATCAAATCTGTTTTTGACAGGAGAACAAAACATGAACAAACCTAATTTCATATAAGTATATAAATATAAACACATTATCCCAAATACAGAGTTGAGCAATACGTAAGGCGAAACTTTGCTTGCGTTTGGGGTAAATACAGTACAAGACAATTTCACTTTTAACATCTGGTGTATTTCATTATATTCATGGTTTATTTTTAGTTCAATTTATCTGCATATCTACAATGCAACCTAAAACTGCTGACTTTTCTAAGATGGGTTGGGAATATATTATTAATTTTAACGTTGTAATTATGTTAATATGTGTTTTGACATGTATTTGTTTATTAAAATAAAGTATTATCCAGTTTTGTAGGTTGAGCATTGAATTCAATAATTTAATGAATAAAAAAAACAGGAGGATCATTTAGTCATTGTCTCCTGAACTGTACAGCTTTAGATTCATAAAGTAAACATGATGACAGGGGAAACCCACTTTGTCTGCATTAAACCCTCTGATAGAGAACTCCGCATGGACAGCAGGCCGCAGTGACACAAACAACAAAGTTTGCAGTAAGACAGTTAATCCAACTGTTGTGTTGCGTTTCCTGTCCCGGCAACAGCCGACAAACAATAAGACGTCTGACCCTCAGATGCAGGGCAGCAAACAATAGCTGCATGTTTATAGGAGGCAGAGGAAGGGTCGGAACACTGGGGCTCAGGAGGAATTATGTAGCTGTTCATGGTTATTACAACATTTCTGGAACACAGAAACACAGCAGAGAATAAAACTACTCCATATGCCCCACATGTTCCCAAATTTGTAGGAAACTTTAAGTTTCAGGAGGAGCTGTGTGAAGTCTGATAAATGTTCTCAAGGGAAGTCACTTGAGTCAGCGTCGGTGAAGAATAAAGGTCCTCAAGTAAAAAAATCCCTCTAACCCGAGCCCGAGTAAGAGAAATCTAGGGGTTAGAAAGAAGTGAGACCTCAGTAGCTCACTGCTCACCTCTGCTGCAGGATATAGGTTCTAGGATACATAAGCTGCTACGAGCATAACACTCTACAATCTCTGCACCAACATGCCAGAGGGAGAGTTGCATTGTGGGCAATTGGCACCAGGTTTGGACCAGGAAAAAGAACGTGTGGAATACAAGTAAATGACATCTGTGGTTCTCTTCTGCATCAATTTGGGTTGAACACACCAATTATCACATTATACCGTCTGGGATCAGATCTCAGATAGCAGCGCACTGATTGTGGTTTAGCAACAGGATAGACTGTTCTATAAAATAATTCTTCTGAATCACAGATAGCAGCGCACTGATTGTGGTTTAGCAACAATTGGGGGTTGAAGTCTTACAAAAGACAAAACTGCTCACCATGTATTTGTACACAGATTGTGTTTTTGTGTCTGCGTGCTTTAATGGGTTGTAGTTTTTCTGAGCACTGATGGGCATTTGACAGTCTCTGGATTAAAATTGTAGATGGCAGAAAATGCACATCCATAAAACAATATCTAATAATTTTGTGTTGACATATGTAGCATCTCTAATTCTCCCTCAGCATATGGAGCCTTAATAACTCTCTCTTAGCATCTGTTGCATTCAGGTCTGTCTTGGCGTTATGGAGATGAGATGATAAGTGTGTCTTCTTCCTCTGGGAAGTAGGTTAAGGCAGCCTCCAGACTGTTCGTCAATAAAAAGCCAGAGATGACAGTTGGGGGGGGGGAGGAGACCTGAAGGGGGAGTAAAATAAATGGAGCAAAGGAGATGAGAGTGGATGGAAGGAAAGGAAGGAGGGCAGGGGTGAAAGGGAGGTGAGATAAGAGGAAGAGGGGAAAGAAGGCAGGAGGCAGAAGGGTTAATGAGGCCTTAGAGGGAGACAGAGGGGAGCAGGGAGGTCTATTGTGGTGAGGAGGCGGGGGAGGAGGAGGAGGAGGAGGAGGAGGAGGAGGAGGAGGAGGAGGAGAATCAATGGCGGCAGCAGAAGGCCGCCTTGTAGAGCAGACACGGGGGTTAATGCAGCATGTTGGTGTTTACAGGTGTTTTATCATGTTTCACTGCTACATGAAAATGAATCTTTAGTCAGAAAACTGGATTTTGTGGTGAAGAAGTTTTAGTGATAAACTGTTGGTTAGAAAGGGGAGTGGAGGTCAGGTTGAGTTTATCAAAGTATTTATTATCATCAGGTTTTAATGCAATGAGTTGATCTTATATATTATCATAAAAGAGGGAATGCACACACTTGAGAAGTGATATAAATGATAGTCTTTACTGGGATTAAACACATCAATGCTGATGTTAATATTGACATGTCTTACAACATTTATAAATAATGATGACATTTAAACGATGTTCCTATTAAACAGCAGATGATGTAGCAGAGAAAGGATGGCAGTCTTTGAGTTCCCTTCACGCACACACACACACGCACACACACACACACACACACACACACATAGAGTACCTTAACATGATGCCCCTCCATGTAGTGTGTTGCATCTCTGAAGAGGCGATACATAACGAAACCCTGAGGATCAATGCTGTCGATCAGAGGATACGCCGTCTGGACACACAAACACAAAACATCATCGTTGAAAACTGTGTCTTCAATTCAATTGAACTAGCTGACCTGTAATCATTGACTGACTGTCATTAGACAAATTAAGTTTTGAAGTCAATTTGATATTGAAGATAGAATTATCTGCAGCCCTCATAATAACTAATGAAAAAATAAGTCACTCAAATTGGAGTGCAGGAGAAGACTGTGTCTATTTGTTTGTTTCCTCAGACGACTGTGAACTAGTCGACACACAGAAGAACCAGGCAGCAGGATTGCGTAAGAGACACTTACCCATAATGCCATGTAAAACCTCAATGTGACATTTTTACTCCTCGTTTTTTAAAGGGTTTAAACAAATTAAAATCTTTAGTGCTTTAGAGGTGCTGGTAGGTGGAGTTTATAACCACTGAACAGAGTCAGGCTAGCCGAGTCTACCTGTTTCCAGTCTTTGTGCTAAGCTAAGCTACGCTAACTGGTCAAGAATGGTATTGTTCTTCTCATCTAACCGCAAGCAAGAAATCATATCAGCATGGCCCTAAAGGTCGAGAGGTTCCTTAAAAAAACTGTTCCTTGTTATTGTTAGAGAACATCAAACTGGACCAGCAAAGTTTGTGGGACTGTGATCGGTTTTAACACGCCTCACCATGCCAGTCTCTGCAGTGAAGATGACAATCTCGTAGAGCGGTGCGAGCTGCTGGAACAGGTAGTCGATGCCCGGACGTTTCTTAAACCGCCAACCTGTCGACAACTGGAACAAATAACACAATCAATGACTCAGAGGAAACACAAACAGCAGGAACAATCCATTCTTTTTGAGGCGTCAAGCTGTTTCTTCTTAACCTGATGCAGTAACTGAGGCCCTGAGTATTAATTCACAAAAAAACTAAATCACAAATAATGGGAGTGAAGCATGGAGAAACCTATTATTTATGAGCTATGGTGTAATACTCGTTTTCCAGCAAATTATAGTCCTGATAGGTCAGTACAGAAATGATGTTGGGAAAAAAAAGAGAGAATATAAACCTAGAGGGAAAAGAGCTGACGTGTTTAAGGAGTGACGCTTTAGACACAGCAGATGGAAGTGACCAATCAAACAGGCTTAGTCAGTCAATTGCTGCGGTTTTACACTCCAGTGATTCAGCATGTTGGATTGATGAAGGAGTCAGAGAGATAGATCTCAGATTGGCTGTGAATGATAACTAATCAATCAGTGATTTCACCCATGTAGTGCAGTTTCTCCTTCAGCAGCCGTTCTGACTGGGTTGTAACAGATTGTAAAGGTTTATAATATGCAAAGATGCAGCATAGAGGTTTATAAAACTCTCAGATTAGATCTTATAATTCTGAAGGGTTATCACAGAAACAGTCACAGGGTTAACTCTGTATTTATGATCGGAATCAACAACTGTCCGCCTGTAGCAGCAGGACAGTTGTTGTTTAGTTCTGGCCAGTCATTCACAGGTCGTAACCTTTTCCACTCAGGACGCATCCTGTTTGCTGCACACACATCATCAACACAACGAGTGCATGTCAGTAAATGGATAGCGAACGGACAACATTTTTTACCATGAAGCATTTACTTTCGTTTCTGCTCAGACTCTGTGTACTGGCTGATCATCTGGAAGCTGAGATTAGAGCTATAAAGTGCGGGTGACAGTTGAAGCAGTTTCTGTGTGGGCGTGCTTTTGTGCATGTGGGTTAAGGGTGAAATAAACACTGTATTCTCATCTTACACAAAGTTTCTCGTAATTTTTTGTGCGTTTGCCTCCCAAAGCCAGAAACACGTGTCAAGTAAACTTCCCTCTCTACAAGAAACAACTGATTTATATTTAGGCAACAAAACTCCTTAGTTATTTCAGGAAAAGATTGTCGTTTGGGTTAAAATAACCACGGCTGTGTCGTGACCATTTTGCGGAAGCTACATGACAAATAAATCAACGTTTATTCGTTTCACATGGAGAACTATCAACGGTCTCCATGGTGAGCCAACGATGGCTGGTTGATGGACCCTTTCACCCCCTGCCTGCACTGTGTGTGCTTTTGCGGTCTTCATACTTCATGATTATGAGCATAACATACAAAATCATTTTGTGCATTTTATCTATGAATTAGGGCACATTCTTTTTTGTAGTTTTAGCTACAAAAGCTGGATGAGACCAGACCTGAATGAGGACATGAAGTGCGTTTGCATAAGCAGGGCTGTAAGAAAGAGGGAAGAAATGTGGAAACGTGAGTGTTTCTACAACAAGAAGGAAAGTGGAAGTGGTGGGGCAGGTGAAGCTACTTGAGTGTTTGTCTGTTTAACAGGCGGCAGGTGTCGAGTTACGGGTGCTGCACACCTGTCAGGTAGGAGAACAGTGTGTGTCTCAACAGACAACAAGACAGGTCGACAGGTGGTGGGACACACCTCCGACAGCCACTTCATATCTTCCACCTGTCCCATAAAACCATTAACCCCCGGGGTGTCAGGAGCTGGAACTTTCCAAACCCTGAACAACTAAAACATAACAAAGGGAAACACCGCTGACTCCTGAGGGTCAGCCTACATGTAACCCTACCGGACTGCAAAGGGAAAAACTACACTCTACTGTACACCTAAGGTGGAGGATTCCGGCTCCACACTCACGCTGCTGCTATCCCGTTCTCTGGGATGGCTCCCTTGATGGTCTGGTCTAGTGCATGATTTAACTTCCTCTATTGATTGCTTTTATATTTTGACAATAAACATTTTTTGGACTCGTGTTCCGTCACTGTGATGTTTGCGCTTCACTGTACAGAATGATGTATCCACAGTTTCATCCGTTTTTCCGCGCTCAACTTAAATCTAAACCTGCAGGATTCATGACATCACAGCTAGTTTGCGGCCAATCACAGACCAATATGAAACTAACACTTAAGTGTGATGTGGAAACTCGATGCCTCCAGGTCACAAACGCTGCCTCCAGAAGGAGACATCTTGTGTCCAACAGTTTGCATATCCATTAGGTAAAGTGTGTGAGGGGACGTACCGACCACTCCGGGTGCAGCAGGACATCGGTGAGCTCCAGCACCAGCGTGTAGGGAGGCTGGTAGTACGGTTCCTTGAGAGGGTCGGGCAGCAGCTTTGGGCTCGTGGGCTCGATGATCATCTGACCGTGACAACGTCAACACACACAGAAACAGCAGGTCACACTGTGACTTCATAATAAGACATAAGCCATGAACATAAAGGACCGCTTAAAAAGTTTGTAATCTGCTGTTGATATCGATGTTCTTCTTCTTTAGATAATAACTATTTCAACAGACATAAAAACGGTATTATTCAGACTCCACATTAATGATTTGGATGGTTGTTTGGTAGTTAACTATTGTACAGCATTTTGTTCTCTGTGACCAAAACTAAATAACGGCTATTTGTAAAGAGGAGTTCCTACAATCTAAAATCATGAAAAACAATTCAAACACACAGAGTAGTCCTCTCAGACATCTGAGTGGACACAATCTAGCTTTGGTGGCAGGGGGTTACAAACATTTCAACAATAGTTGAGTAGAGTACGATGAGGAAGTGGGCATGTCTGAGGAAATCCATCTTAGAGAACGTATATATTTTCTGTTCATCAATCAACTCATATTGTCACTATGAAAAACCCAAACAGGAAGCTGAAACATGCTGATATCAAGATATGTCTAGAGAATTTACATTCATGAAGGTTTTTAACAACACAACTTCTCTGAGGGTGCTGCAGGAAAACCCAAAACTACAATATGAATCCCCTTCAGACTAATGTGTGTAGTTTCCACAGTAATGTCCTGCTCAAAATATCACGATTCATTCTGGTGAAAGTTGATGCTGTAAAAGATTTCCGCCTTTTTCTTCCCTCATTATTTATAATAAACGTGATCCTGCTTATCTTGTATAAACTTGAAGCTTTCTACTACACAAGCTTTTGTTCATTTGTTAATCATGTTTATAGGAGTATATAAAACCATGTGTTTGTAACAAAGCATATATCTTATAATACAATAAATAATGGGCAAATTAATGAAAAAGTGTTATTTCCACAACAAAATCAATTCTGGTGAGGAAAATGTGTATTTGTTAATGTATTGTGGGCACATTTGAAAGTCTAAGAATACTTGTCTCAGCCTTTACAGTCCAATCCCATTGACTGTATATCAGAAGTGGACATAAAGTTTATATCACTGCATAGCTTTGAAACATGGACCGTAATTGTATTTATCAATGTATATTCGTTTTTCCTAAAAATGTTAATATAAACGCTTTAGAAGGGGTAGAACACTGGAATGACAACTGCATGGCATAGTTTCAACCATCCAAAAGTCAATGTAAACAGCCAAAATTTCAAAATGTCATCTTTTTTACATTAAAGCATACCCTGCTTTATGGTCTATTTGACTCTAAATAGACCATCATTTTTCTAAATAAACATCATGTTGTTTTGGAAGACTTTGAATTAGCATTTGAGACCATAAACTCATGTTTACAATGTTAACTGAGGTAATAAATCAAGTGAGAAGTAGAGTCATTTTCTCATAGAAAAAATGACCCTTCTTACAATCAGACTTATTTTTGCCAGCAGAGGAGTCACCCCCTCTGGCCACTAGATAGAATGCAAGTTTAAGGCACTTCTGCATTGGCTTCCCTTCTCAGACCCTGAGGTTGGCGCTTGGCTAATCCGAAAATTTCCAGTTGAAAGAAGTGCTCATTACAGTTCTCATATTTCATAATATCTTTATACAACATTTCAATTGAATTGACTGTCCCCCTGCTTACTTGGAGGACAGGATGTCAGACTCACCTGTCTGTAGTCCTGGAAGTATTTGAAGGTTCTTTTCAACTGTTGGACGACGGGAGGATCTGAGAGAAAGAATGGAAACAACACAGAGGGGGAAATCTGGTCAACATATGTCTAGAAAGCTCTCTGGAATATACAATGGATAATTCAATTTCATTCATTCATTCACATCCAAACAAGAGAGTGCAGGAATTGGAGAATCCTCTCCAAGCGTGGCTGATACTAAAAGTTAAATAATCCCTCTGCATTTTCAGGTTTGATTAAAGAGAAATGAAAGAAAATATAAACAAAGATTAGTTAACCAATAAAACTAAAGGGGTTAAAACCTTTACTACGAATGGAGGTAAATCAGAGAGAGCACAGCTGTAGTCTTAATGGGGTCCTAAAAACTACAACTCCCTCAGGAGACATCATCACTAACAGCTGATAACATCTGTCTGGACCCGGACAAGCTACCAAGCCAAGCTGAGGGTGAAAATACTGAATACCAATGTTCATGAGACTGACAGATGATACTTCATTTGACTGCTCACTGTACATTTCCATAACACTGGAAATGTACAGTTCATCTTCAATACTTCAATTTCATGTCAAGCATAATTAGATTTCTTACTCCAAAGATGTCCTAAAACATCTCAACACAGACCATGACATCGTTTACATTTTTAGCTGTCAACGAGCTAATGGCTAATAATGATTAAGATTTGTTTCCCATGGGGCTCATTACTGCAAATAGGACTTCAATAGCAAGATACACACACGCACGCTTCACCCTAGCCTTCCATCTCTCTCTTAACACACATGCTGAAGCCAGCACACTCTGGTCCCAGGAGACTCAATACCCTAGAGTTCATAGCAGCGTACTGAAGCATGAAGCAGAAGCCATCTGCCATGGTCCTGCTGTGATGACGCGCTGACGCGTTCACACGCGTGGGTGTGTGAATATGTGTTTGTGTGAATGTGTGTGTGTGTTAGCAGATGGGGAAGGTAAATAAAGATCAGGGGTGGAGCAAAGGTCAGAGAAGACGGATGTAGTGAAACTCAAATCAGATATAGCTGAGTGAGTTTGATTAGTTTTTACAGCAAACTGGTGCTCTGCTGGAAATGTTTAAATTAAGATACATTTGAAATACGACCACAGTGATTTACTATTACGATGCAGCTCTGAGGGAGATAAACTTCAAATTTGTGCTGACGAGGAAGTGAATGTGATTTAAGCAACCGACCCAAATCAAAGGCAAAAACACAACCAAACATATGAGGAAGAGTTCATTATGAGGGAAGAAGTTGATCTCATTCTGAAACTGTACGACTCCATTGTATGAGCTAACAGAGACAAGAGAAAGTGGAGAATCAAGCGAGCTGAAAATTTTCTGACACTGGCAAGACTGGTTTACCAGCTAGGCAAAGCAGGTCATATTCTGTATATTTTACCAGCAAAACAAAAATGCACTGAAGCCACATGAAGAAGGACCTCAGCTTAAGTCTTATTTTGATGCAAAGACTTGTTAATCATCAGGAATGTAATGTAGAACGTTTTAGTGCAATTTCACTTTGCTTCTGGAAGATGTACTGTGAATATCAACCAATCTTATTTTGAAGGAAATATTTGTACATCAGCAGGAATATCGCACAACATGGTAGTGAAAGCAGTAAAAAAGTAATGGTGATTATCATTTTGGCCGTAATTGTGCAGCCCTACATGAAAATGTACCAAAACAGAGTTGAACTCTAAATGGCTCATGGAATAATCAACCAGTTATTCTGTATTGAAATACTTTCTCAGTTTGAAAATGAGAAACTTCTATATGCTGTTGATAAGGTACTTTGCTTGACAACATAATAAAAGCAGTAATCAATATATTTTCTAACAAGTCGCACAGTCATCCTTTCCAAGCTGAAACTGAAAGAGACTCTTCAGAGTTAGTGGATTAGTGTATAATGACTGGCTCCTAGCGGCTGATTGAATTCGGTTCAAGACACTAAATCTCACCCGTCCACTATGGTCTGCTACCGTCAGTCACACTGATACTCCCTCACTATGAAGGGGTGGGGGGGGGCTACCGCTGTACGAAGTCAGGACTGTTTGCTTTCCTTGATGCACAATGGTGGAACATTGACATCAGGACAGCAAAACCTACATATCTTCAGATTGATTATTTAGATTGCACCTTGGCCAAGAAAATAAATTAATGAAAAAAAAATATTTCATTGTCTGTAAATGTGGCACCATCCATCTGCCTCTGCCAATATCAGGAAGATGTCTAAAGACCAGCTCTCTTCCAAGCCATGGTTACACTTCTCACTGACCTTATTCTAAACAGAGACAAATTAACCTGCAATTAGCGCATACTTTAAGTTGTTTATTCATATAAAGTGTTATGTTATAAAATAGCAACAAGAGCTAATTTTAGTTATATTATAATTCCTATTGCAGTCAAAATGGATTATGTCCACAAAACGATGAAGTATTATTTATATAGGATTTTCTAATGCAAAATGTTTATGAAAAATACAATCCATTGGTAAAAAATGTAGGCTTGGATAACAGCAAACTAACTGCATATGCCTCATATTAAAGGTCTGGACCACATGTAAATTGTACACCTAAGACAAGATTCTAAATACAAGAAGGTTTTTTTTTTTTTTTTTTTTTTTTTTTTATAAATGCAGCAGCAAGTTTTCCTAAACCACTGTTAAAAGCCACTAATCTTGTTCGTACGAGTGGTTCTTGCATGAGGCCCAATGTATTTCCATTAGATTCAAATGTCCCCAGCTGATTAGGACTGTGGAGGTTGTATTATTAAAAAGCTGCATCAGACGCTGAGCCATGCCGCTGGAGATGCATGCTGCTCCCTGGAGATCGAGTGATGTCAGCCATGTCAGTATGTGTGTGTGTGTCGGGAGGCAGGCTTTTATTTTGTTAATTGAAGGGGGGGTGACGGGCGAGGAAGGAGGAGTGGAAGTGATGTATCAGGATGGCCGATGGATGGATAAACAGAAAATGACAGGAAGAGGATGGAGAGGAAGAGGTGGGGAGATGGAGATGATTGAAATTCAGAGGCCACTCTCATTACCAAACCAAGATTTCAGAGAGAGGTATTCGTGGTTCTTGTGTCCTCATTATGGTACAGTGATTTTAGACTCAAATAAGGTATTTTTGTGAAACATTGTCAATGATTTGTAACTGTACATAGGGGTTCTTGTACCATAGCTGCCTTGTATATAGACCTGAAAAAGTTAATTTATTAGATCATCAGCAGATTAGTTTTTAAAGCATCACAACCATGAGCATTTTGTATGCGTTCTTATTATTCGTTTTTGGACTGCTGGTTGAACAAAAAAAGCAACTATAAAATGTCACCTTGATGGTTTTAGTTTCCTGATGTCTTTGGGCCTGAGAGAAACAATATTTTATTAACTTTTATGGTTGAAATGTAAAAAAGAACATGTTCTACTTGAATGATTTGTTGAAAACTCATATCACATTACTCTGCAATTTCTGTATCGATGTTGTCCAAAGTATTAGAACATTTTTTACAATAATGAAGTCTGTGTCCATTATGGTCGCTACCTATGGACACTCCTACAGGGTTAAACTACGGTAGAACTTTTGAGATGCATTAAATTACCTCTATTTTTAGTTTCATATTTTAAATATTCCCTTTATGAACTGCAGTGTTGGATGTAAAATGAGTGTGATTCCTGAGTCGGTGTGTTTCACCCTGATGATATTCTGGGAGTTTTGAGGAGAGGCCACCACCTCCTTTCTCGTCTCCCCTCTTGTTTCTCTCCTTTCATCTTCTCTCCCTCTCTAACGGTCTTCCTTTCATAGTCAATGTCGGCTCTTTGTGCGAGAGGCCTCGCTCCGTCGAGCTGTAAGATCAGGGCTGTTTGTGTTTTCCTCCAAAGCCGGCCTGGGTGGGCTAATCTGGGCCAAAACAACTTCCCTCCTGGCCTTAAACTGATCCCTCTGGGTGATGATCAGACCAGTCGAGCTAGATTTATCCTGCCACAGGTTAACATACAGATTCAGCTTCTATGTATGGCAGTGCAGGGGAAGATTTAACCCAGAGGATGTTAAATACTGGACTTCAACTATGACCGGGTGTGAATATCACACCAGATGTTTCTATTTCTTCATAAGCAAGTCTCCTACCTGAGTTTGCTATCTGCTGCTGAGCAGGTAACAGCTGCTGGAAGCACTGAGGCGGATTCAGACAGAAAATGTGCCATTAAACCATAAATTACAACTAAATGGAGTTAAAAAGCTCTGATAGATGCCTAACAATGTTCCGAAAAAACTCTAAAACTAAATGGTGTCCTATTTCTGCCTATTTTTGCTTTTTCCAAGTTTGACAATTTCTACCACATGTTTACTGACGTTGTTGGTTACAAATAATCTTTACAGCTTACAGGTGGAGTTTGACAGAATCAAAGAGTTGGAGCTTTTACAGCTGCAATTCATTCGATCAACAATCATACAAAACGGAAATGATTTGGGAGAGACGAAGCCCGGAGACCTAAAAGGAATTTAAATAAGCGACTTACATTTTTCGGGGGGAATAAATAAAATTGCTAAATGAAGTAGAAGCAGATGGTGAACTTCACAGGAAGTGGCTACACACATTTTTTAGCTTTTTGGAAGAACTTTTTTGTAAAGTGAAAAAAACTATTTCAAGTTGGTGTTTTTACACATGTTGCAGCTTGGAAAATATTCCCTTTTAAAGCATAAATAAAGCTGTAAAGAAGGGAAGAAAAAAGAGAGTGGATATAAACAAAGGCCGACAAAGGCCGGTTAGGGAGGGAGGGAGAAAGAATGAAGGAGAGAGGGGTTGAGCAACATAATAACAGAAGAGAAGAAAAGGGTGGAAGGATAAACAGAAAGAAACTGTTCTGAACGCAGCATAGAAGAAGGAGGGAGAGGTGTGATAAAAGAAAATAGGAGAAGAAGAGAGAATGCAGGATAAAACGGATGGATGACAGAAGAGTAAGGAGGAGGAAAAAAGTAGAAAAGGAAGGAAGGAAAAAATGGAGGAGAAAGAAAAGGAAGGATAGGAGGGGACGAGCAAGGAGGATGTGGGAGTAAAGGATGGAGAGGAGAAGAAAATGGTAGATTGAAAAGAGAGAAACAATAAGAGGAAGTTAAATGAAAGTGTGCAAGGAGAGAAGAAACTATAACAAGGAGAGGGAGGAGAAAACAGAAGATTAAAAGAAAGAGAAGGAATAACAGGACAAAAGGAAAGGAGAAAGAAAAAAAGGTAAAGAGAAGAGAGGAAACAAGGGATGAAATGAATAGGTAAAGATGGAGGTGTGGAGAGACGGACGGAGGGGCCTCCCTCCCAAACAAAAGCTGTGGTCAGGCTCAGCATCTGCTTCACAACACCCCCCCCCCCCCCCTCCCCCCACCCATCGTCAATTGCTTGTTTTCTCTCCGGTGAGGAACGGCAGCGTGGCCCGGCTTCTTTAATGTGTGGGCCAGCTTGTGTGTGTGTGTGTGTGTGTGTGTGTGTGTGTGTGTGTGTGAGAGACGGGCCTCTAGGGAAGGAATGAGTGTGTTTATGTTAGAGCGGCAGCAGTGAGCAGGTTTCCACATTTATATTATGATCAACACTCACTTGGACTCATACAGTTCACGATCATACACAAGAGTTCACTTCTTTCAAAGCTAGGGTCTATATTTCTGTTCAGTGTTGCACACTATGTCCAAAAATACTTTAAGGACAGGCTCAATAAATTGATTCTTGTTTTTTAATGAATAATAAATATTTAGATATTAAGGACTGAGCTTGACAATAAATGATGAAATTATGGACCTTAATCATGTAGTTCTAGTATTGGATTTCTGAGCGTGTGCTGTGATTTACGCATAACAGGAAAAAACTAAAAAGTTAGATCGTCTTTCTTTTCATCGTTTATCTTTCAAAGAAATGATTCACTTCAGACGAGCTAGGGGAAGTTGTGGTCAGAGGCACGCACTTCCCAGAACCGTAGAAGAAAAAACTAAACACATTCTTCATAAGAGATGAACACCGTCCACCTGGCAGCCAAGTTGATACATACATGAATAAACACATTGCTGAAATCAATCCAGTGGTTTGTTTTTTCTTGCGTAATATTCATGTTCTGTGTGAAATACGTTGATTGTTTTGTTTCTTTTTCTTCTTTTGTTTGTGTGTTATACTGTAAACAGTTTACTGTAATGTAAATGCATAGAGCATGCTTAAAAACACAGTATTTTCCTGTGATAATTGTTTGCCTGTTATCTTTCCTGGTTGCTATGGTATCCGACGCTCCTTTGCATCACGCACGCGGAATGCCGCCACTTGGCACGCAAACAGAGTCTGTAGTCAAACATGTCCCATTAGACCCATTCATTCATCAATCCCTCCATCATCCATCCCTCTGCCCACCGTCTGCTGCTCCCAGAGGAGGAGGAGGAGGAGGAAAGCAAGGGATAGCAGAGGGGGGAAGACAGGCGGGCGGAGAGGATACTGGAGACTGAGATAGGAGGAACACCGGATGGAGGAGAAGAAAATGAATAGGTGAAGATGAAAAGGAAGAGAGGACGGAAAGGGATGGAGGGAACAGGAAGAGGAGGGTGAAGGAGAAAGCAAAGAATGACAGAGGAGGAAGGATGCCATAGAGGATACTGGAGGAGGAATATGAGAGAGGAGGGAGACAGGATGGAGGAGAAGAGAGTTCACAGGTGAAGATGAAAAAAGGAGAGGATTGAGAGGGATAGAAGAGGAGGGTTAATATGAGGGAGATGAAGGAGCAGAGATTATTCATCTTGGCTCCCTGAGGGATCATGAACTTTTACCCTGGTCCCTAAACTCATCAGGGAATATTAGGCCCTGAGGTACAAATGGACGAAGACACGCCCAGTGGCATCTATCAGCGTAGCCAGTGTAGCATTATAATCCCCGCACAGCACGAGCCTTTTCCCTTTTCTGTGGCGTTGAATCAAAGCCATCAGCACTTTCAAAAAATGCATAAAACAATAGCAATGTGCTTTCCTCTGCTGTAACAAGACTGACGAAGTGTGTGTGGATGAAGCATTAAGTTGTTAAATTTGACTCATTTAGGAGCTGACTAGTTAGCTCCTAGTTTGCTAGCTGATTTTATGCTACAGTTACAAAACATAAAAAGCACCCCATGAACTGCTGACCCTTGTCTATGTTATCCTTGAATTAGCTAATCGCTAACGCAAATTGATAATGCTAATAGATACCTTACTGACTATTGTCACGGTTATGGTTTGGTAAGTGCTATAAATGGTCTGTTTTAGTGACATAATACAGTAACGTTACAAACTCTTACAAACATTTTTGAATTTGAGTATACATGCAACACTGTGCATACATATGTATGCTAGCGATTAACATTAGCACTAGCTATTAGCGGTTTCACGATTTTGATTCTTAATAAACAAATCTATGGAACTAAGCTTTTGATTTCAAGCAGTATCGGGGGGGTTCTCCCAGTACTTTTTTTTCTCTTCACCCCCACATTCGAAAATACGTGGTCGGCTATCGCCACTTAAATTAGATTGTCTATGTGACCGACGGGGATTTTAAGGTACATTCAGGTGTTCCTTGTAATCGCTGAGAATTTCAACATGTTGTTGGGAAATGCCCTCCTGCCATCAAGTTTTTTCCCAATTGGCTGGTCAAATATATCTTTATAACATATGACAATAAATTACTTAATTTAACCATATGGCTATGTCATAGTCTAACAATGACAAAGCCATCAGTGCTGAAAAAAAAAGTTTTAAATCGAAAATCAAATCGAACTGGGACATTAAAATGGAAAATCCAATCGAATTGTGGATTTGGATAATCGTGACACCCGTAATTACGATTAGCATAAGCCATTCACAAGCTAATTGAAAGTGCCATCTGCACACGTCTTGGTTTGTTGAAACAACTGGCCATTACCCAAATACATTCACTTTTTTGTCACATAAAACAAAAGAAATGCAGCAAACCGAAACTGACAAGCTGAAACTAAGAAACGTTTGTTACTTTAACTCATAATCGATTAGCAAATTAGCTGGCCAGTTCAATGTTCTGTACATCAACATGACCGATTGTTTCAGCTCTAGAAAAGACCAAAACCAACAATGTGTTAGTCAGTCTCTCAACACTGAAGACGTAAATCTTTAAAAACATATTTTTTATCAGTAATTTCCTAAAACAGCTGGTTAGCGTAGTTTTTAAATCAAACAAACAAGGGGAAAAGTGAAGTTGTTGGGGACTATCTTCAGCGGGGGATTAATCCACATTTGGTGCTCCAGTGAGTATTTGGGGCAGCAGGGCGGTGTATGTGGGTCCGAGTCAGAATAAACAGTGCGGGAGGCAACTTTAATTCTGAGAATACTGGTTCCTTAAACCATCCATACTGTGCGTGAACAACAGCTGTGGAGTTTAAATCGGATGGATCTGCCCAGACAGAACTCTGCTGTTAAACGAGTTCTGATCGCCTGCCGATACCAATTATCCCTTCGTCAATACCTTGGTGTTCCCGGAGGCCCAGTCCAACCGGGGCCCACATCCCTCCTTCTGTTCATGAATCAATCCATTCATCCTTCTGTGCATCCATTCATCTACACATCATTCCATCATCCCTTGTATATCTGTCTGTCCTGTCCAGACTTCAATCACTTTTCCAGCTGTTTTAATTTTCGGTGACAACAAACAAGCCGCCGGCTGCAATCAACACATTAGCTTTATGAGCCGAGGACCTCGAGGGAGCCAGAAACAAGGACAGAGATGGAAACAGATGGACAGACAGATAGAAAGAAGAAAACACAGGGAGAGAGAGCAGAGACAGTCAAAGTTACAGACACAGTGGGAGGGAGGAATAAATGGAGTTTTGTATTGAGAGGAGGACAAAGTGGACCTCTGGGGGTATTTTATGATGGATAGAGGGAAGGATTCAGGAGGAGTGATATATGCAGGCAGGAAACACAGACTGGACCTCTGGGAGCGAGAGTTATTGATGAAGTGATTATTAGTAGCAGCAGATGATCAGAACTCGTTTAGAGGGGGAGTCCTAATGCAGCGGATCGATCAAAAGCGTTTAGTTTAGTTTAACGTCATCAGAATTCATTGTCATCACAAGAATTCCTGTTGAAAATCGCGCTCATGTCCATCCAAAAATCCCAGAAAGATTAAAGACTTTTTTTTCTGAGTAATGTCAGAGAAAACTGGCATTTGTTTTGTCAGCCTTTTTTAGTCTTAGACGTGTGTACATAAGGCATCGTTTTTCTGTTCTGCTCAACTGAGATGCTCATCCTTCGGTTTCTTTTTTCCCCTTTTTAAAGATTTATCTAAATTGATGTCTTCCTATGCTGTAAATACAATTTTTGATTTGTGATATTAGGCTTGATAAATAAAAAAAGTGTAGATGTAGACAGCTTTATCCTTTTAAATGTAATCTTTAACTGACATGAACTCTTAACATAATGGCCTTGTTTGAGTTAAGACCAAGAATGAGCATTTTAGTAGAACTTTAGAAAACTGCTTTCTGGTCAAAATACATCCAGTCCATTTTCCAGCAAAAAAAAAAAAAAGATGGGAGAGGGGCATATGGATGGTTTGTGCACACACACGTCCACACACAAACATTCATGTTTTTTGACAGCTGAGATAGGCTCCAGCACCCCTGCGACCCTTAACTGGATAAGCAGGTTACGGAAAATGGATGGATGGATGGATTACATGGACTGAATAAACATTCATTTCCTGGGAATTTACCCTCACTGATAACAGCCTAACCCTAACCCTTAACCTAAACCTAAGACTAAACCTAACCCTACATCAAGTCTTCAAACCAAAATGTATTGATTTACATTATTGGGATGTGCATTTTTCCACCATAAGAAAAGCAATTCCATTCCCCACAGTCTGACTGTGTAAACTGATTTATTTCCCCACAAGACACACACACACACACACACACACACACACACACACACACACACACACACACACACACACACACACACACACAGAGAGAGAGAGAGAGAGTTGGCAGTGCTTCAGAGGCTCCTCTAAACATGATTCCTTATTTAGCCAATGGAATGTCAGAAAATACAGATAACAAGTTCCTTATCTTGTAGTTTTAGCCCTGTTTCTTGAGCAATATACAGGAAAAAGAAAAATAGTTTCTCTTTCAGCAGAATACAAGTCCAACATATTTACTTTATTAGGGCAGAAAAGGCGTTATTGAGACAGAAAATATATTTTATAGATCTCCCTGGCCAATACTGACAGACAGCATTTTACGGACCTTGATACAGATAAAAGAAATAACCTTAAAAAATGATAAAATCAGAGATAAACTTGTCAATAAGAATCATGGGATGACAGGAGAAGCCTATAGTGGACCCTTAAAGACAACGAAAGAGACAACATAAAACCTAAAATAGGTATGATGTCAACCAACACATCCAAATAATCCCATTCATGAGTAATATCAATGTTTTCTCACTCACCTCTGTCAAACTCATCTGGAATCTGTCAGGGAGGCAGAAAGATGAGAAAAGTTATTAAAAATATGCACACACAACAGCTGGCTGATAATCACATCAATCAATCAATCAATCAATCAATCAATCAATCAATCAATCAATGTTTGGTCTCAATCAGTAAACATGTTTGTCTTGACATAAACATGTTGGATCCCTTCAGTGTGTGTGATGTGACGACTCAGGATTTATGTTTGTGGTGATGACAAAAAAAACACAAGGCTCTCTGGTGTGTTAGAATGACACACGTATGCTGATATTTGATCAACAAAATTGAAAGATAATGTTGGGACAATGATTTTATGACTAAGGGAAATTGAAAATAATCATTAGTCCCGGCTATAATAATCAAAATAATTTTTACAGGAAGGAAAAAGAATTTAGAGAACGAGGAGGAAGTTGACAAAGAGAAGATGGGGGAGAAGTAGGAGGAGAAAAAGAACAAGAATGACACAGAGGAAGAAGACAAGGACAAAAAGAAGAAGAGAAAAAGAAGAAGAAGCAAGAGCAGGAGGCGAAAGGTAGAAAAGAAGGAGCAGGAGGACAAGGAGCAGGTAAGAGAAGCAGTCAAGGCAGGAAGGTGAGGAAAAAGAAGGAGACCCTGGGACAAAACTCACAGCCAGGGTGTACGGCTCCACCTGGTGGCCATGACAGAAAATGCATTTATATGTATATATTTACACAGACTGACATGAAACCTGATGAATGATCAAAACAACAGACTGACACTAGACTAGACTGTATTTTCAGTCATTTTTATTTTCATTAGTAGAAATTTCTGTCCTTGATGGGTGGACTCATTAAACTCAAACTGTTGACACCTTGGTAACACTTTGGCTTTCCATCCTTTCACCTGTTGGGCTCTCCTTTATAAAAATGGAGAGGCAAGCGGCACAGTTTATTTTTTGTAACTCTGTATTTTACATGTTTTTGTCAGTAAACTTGACTGAACTTCAATTCTCAGGTTCAATATACTGATACAAGCAACAATCTACTTTCCTGCTGTCTGAGTGAAACATGTGCACAAATAAAAAAAAAAGTGGATGTTCTGAAGTGGGGGTTGAATGAGGAATGTATCCTTAATCTGTATTACCTGCAGTGGACAGGCATACTGTGCAACCACTGTGTCCTGTGAGGTAAAAAATACTGGGTTTTTTTTTTTCAAAAGAGTCTTATGGCTTTGAAGAAAGAAGGGGCTGTCTGATGCCAAGGTAGAATGGGTGAAATATTCTAAATGAAACATACTTATTATACTTTTTTTAGGTGTCTAAAATATGTTTAGCTGCTGCCCCCCCATCCAACAGCAGTACATTGCTTTGTTTCTGTGCTGGAACCTCTGTCTACTTCTCAAAACCGGGGGCATGATTACTTCCATCTGCTGTAGGTATAGATATGTACCTCATAAAAGAAAAACTCTAAAGAACCGATGACACTGATTTGACTTTAAAATGTAAAAGTATCAGGAGTGAAAAACAGGGCAGGATGAGGCTGTGAGAGCGCTGTATGAACGTCCTCTCGCGAAAACTGGCGGTGAACAGAAGTGGTTAGAAGAGAACCAGATGCTAACATACGGGGGTGAATTGATGTCAGGGGCAGAGCCCAGCTGCCACGTGGACGGAGGTGTGAAACAGGCCGTTAAACCTCATCGACACCTTGGTACCAATGCAGAGCTGCAGCAGCCTGGAAGATGGGGGGGGGGGGGGACGACAGGTTCTCACACAGCCAACACAGTGTGACGAGGACAAATAAAACTAAACTAAACTACTTACAATGTGAAGTTATTCACATTTTATGGATTTATGGATTCCTGTGTTAACTATTTCTAAATTGCTACTTGTGTAGCTCTTTTCTAGTCTACCCACCACTCAAAGCTCTTTAACACTACATGCCACCATGCAAGGTGCCACCTGCCCATCAGGACTAGCTAACCATTCATAGCATACCCATTCACACACTGAAGGCACCGCCTACGGGAGGGATTTTGTATGCAGGAGTCTTGCCCAAGGAAACGTCGACATGGACTAGCAGAGCCGGGATCAAACCGCCGACGTGACTGAAGGAAGACCTGCTCTACAACCGATCCGCAGTCACCCCACAGTCGTTACACTATCCGCTAGCAGCTGCAATCATCGGAACTGTGCATGTGCTAAACCCTCAACAGAGATGCGAAAGACAAATGTCTCACTCGTTAGCTGCCTCCATCTGCTGCTGATGATGAAAGTAGTTTAAGAATGACTCATCTCTGTTTCGAGCTGCACATGTGAGGTGCGATCAGGCATGATGTACGTATCGGGTAGTGGGTGGTTTTCATCAAAAACCAAAGAAGACAAAGTTTACTCCGATGGACAACATATCAGTGCCTTTAATATCTCTGGTTGTATTATACTATTTTGAACAATGTTCGTATTAAATGATTACAACTGATTTGCGGTGATATAGTTTTTGGTATTAATGTGATGAAGCACGAGAATTGGTCACATATTTACTTTAAAAAGGATGAATCCAGAGCAAGAGAACCCAAACTGCTTATTCTAACTAGAAACTACAAATCAGTTTCCAGAAAATGTACTAGGCAGATAAACCAGAAATCGCCCTAATTCCCATGTAGGAACGAAGGCTTTTGGAGAAAGAATTTTAAGTTGTCAAATGTATGATGAAAGAATGGAGTTGAAGCCGAGAGGAGAGAAGTGTGTCCTACGTCCCCGTCTGAACACAGTAAGATGTAAAGCTGATGAGAACTGTTCTTTTGAAGAACGTCTCATAGTGTCCGTTCTGACAGCTGGGACATGTGCACATAAAGAGGGCGGGGGGGGCTCCTTGGCTTTGAAGTGATCCAGTCTGCCTGTTGGTTAGACAGGATACAGCCAGATAGGTTTATAATGTGTGAGGCCGGGAATTCAAGACCGTTACAATACAGCATGGAAGAGAGGACTGGTCCTGGTTCCCACATCCTCACAAAACTCTAAAGCAAACTTATGACAGGCATTTCATCCTGGCCTGAATGGATTTAATGTTATGCAGGTGACCTCTGACCTCTAGGTAACACAGTAGGTTTGAGTGAGCAGACACCCTCCCTGTAGGTCGAGTTGAAATGTAAGATAACTTTCATGACTGATTCACCTCTTGCTGAGTTTTTTTTGGGGGGGGGTTAACTAAATTTAAATTTGTTCTAAAAGAAAATGTCTTCACATTCCTCATTCTGTCTGTCCTGTGATGAGAAAGTGAAGTTCTCATGTGTAATAATGATTAATTATTCATCAAAGACGAGTAATGATTTAAGCAAATCTTCCATTCAGTGACCCAAAGCTAGGATTATAACTCAACTGTCCCTAAAAAAACACAGCAAATAATATGTTCTCACAACATCTGGCAACAACATTAACAATACTGTGAAGATCAGCGCTCAGTAGTATTAATCAAAACTACATTTTTACTGCTCCGTTAAAAAACTCACTGGCGGGTTTGAAAAGCAGGTTATCTTTTACCAAATCACCAAAGACACACCATTTATCATAGCCAAAAACTGTAAAAACAGAACATATTGTTGGATTTTACACGTTCAGATGATCCTTTAACGAATAATATGTAACAAGTGCAGTAGACAGGAGTCTGATGTTTACATATAAGACTTATATATGCAGTGAAAAACAAGGCCACGGTGAGTAAAATATGAAAGGAGCACAAAAGAAGGTGTTAAAGCTTACTGCTGATCATTTTGGTTATCAATTAATTTATCTTTAAAAGTAAAATTGCATCAAGGTAACGTCTTTTAACCCTCAGACTTGAAAAACTGCAACTAGAGAATGCTTGGTATTTAGGGCCTAATAGATAACAGATTGTTTAAATAAAAAGGTTCTCTATACGACATTCAGAGCATTAGCATAGCAGCAAACATCTATTAGCTTTGTTAAGATATAGTGAAGTAAACTGAGCAGAGAATGAAGTGGCTCACTAGTAACTTTATTACCAAAGCAGATGCTGCACAACGGTCCCCAGACCACCCACTCCCACGGCACTGACGGTGTCCTGTGAAGTGCCGTCTTTGAAGTAAACTGTTCCCACACAGCACCGGCACACGCCAGCGACGCCACATGTCCCGGTCCCATTTAGCCGAGACGAGAACGAGTCTCAGGATGAGGAGGTGAGATAAGTGTGTGACATGAAGAAGTGTGTCGTCTGGATGCTCCTGACAGGATGTCCAGGTGACATAAGTGTGTTCTTTGAAGAGGCAGCCATCCTCACCCGGCTGTAAGGAAGTGGACGAAGCGAGACAAAAGGACCGTCCATCTTTCCCACATCCACACCTCGTCACATAACACAGCCAGGTTCACATGGCCACATAAAACAGGCTAACAAAGATTAAAAGACGGGTCACATTGTTTTGGTGACTCTTTGTAATGCTTTTCAGAGCAAAAGCTGATTCCCATCCCTGAAACTTGTGTTTACAAATTATGAATTTGGGCATATGAATATGACAATGGTTTGTCCTGCTGTCTATTAAATGTAAAAAATCTGGTTCTTTATGTTCAGGGTTGATTTCCCAGAGACATCATTCCCCGATGTCTAGATGTTTGTTTTAACCTGGATTAGAAAACTAAAAGGATCTTATCTTGGTGGAGTGTTTTATGTTCATCTACAAACAAAAATGGCTATTGAGTTTAATTCTTCTGGATTGTAGGAGGTCAAGTGAAGGAAATAAAAAAAAAAAAATTCTGGCCGACGGCTTCAAAGTCTCAATGACAAAGAGAGCTCGGCAGGAAGCATCCTGTCACTTTCTGGCTCTTTGGTTCCAACAAAAGGATCCTAATGTGAGAGAAGTGTGCCCTTTGAAGTGGCCCGTCTTCCCAGGCCAACACCTCCAACAGCAGATCCTGTCTGAGAGCTGGGAGCTGCTCATAAAAAAACCTGAGAGCTCTACTCTAGTTTTCTGAATACAGGAATCTTTAATATTCACTAAACTGGGGCAGAAGTATTAGATATTGCGGATAATACATTACAACATCTATATTTCCAATAGAGTCTGATCTCAAAAAGGTCCACTCTTCCTGGAGCAACTTCATCTGTCAACAAGCACTAAGATGAAGACCTTGAGATAGACATGAAAGCTTCAAAAGTTTGTAGGGAACCTCTAACATTAGATCATTTTCTTATATGTACTGACTGTCAAGAATTCATTTCCATGCTCAAAAACACAACGCACTTCATTATTATTATTATTATTTTTTAAATCAGACTGTTTCATTATGAATGTAGTTATATATTCATCTTACCAGTTCCACCTACTTTAACTCATTTATGAAGTAATTAATAATTGCATAACACAATGAAACCACAGCAATAACTCAACAATTTTGCTTTTTTTTTTTTTTTTTTTTTTTTAGGGGCCAGTTTAGAGGACTGGGATCCAACCAGTGTTCTGATGATAGTGGGACTGTTTAATAATTCTAGGTCTGTCACTGCTTATGCAAGCTAAGGTGACAATGATGACGATTTCTGACTTGGATTTCCCATCTTTAAAATGATTATTCAGTTGATACACTTTGATCGGCTTTTGTATCCTAGACTGTTCCTTGAAGTAGCACCGGGATAATAGTCAGTGGTACTTGAAGACTGGAAGTAATGGTCATTAGTGTGTGGAAGTGGGATAATTGGGCTCTTTGATGATCCCGACTTTCCCAAACTCACAGCTCAGACAAACGCGATGTCACAGTTACCCGTCGAGTGTGCTGCAGCGCTTTATATCCCAGTATAACAAGGAACAAAAGGTGAGATAAGTATGCTCCTTGCTTTCCCACAGCGCCTGTCCACATCCACACCTCTGGACAGACGGGACACACGTCGCGACCACCTGTGAAGTGTGTCCTTTACAACAGGAAGAGGATCTCCTACCTGTGATGTGCACTAAACACCACCGCACATCTGAAGGGCTAAAATTTACAGCGGCGTGCTGAAAGTGTGCCGACGAGACCGGCCTCATCAGCTCGGCTCTGGTCAACGCGGGACCCATGTGAATGTCCCATTTGAGCCTGAACAGACGGCTGCATGTGTCTCACTGTGTGGACACAAGCTTTAAATCCCCATTACCTTCAAACACAGGCACTGACAGATCCTGTGGGTGATGTGTGCAGAATCACACTTTGAGGAAATATGAGTGTGTGTGTGTGTGTGTGTGTGTGTGTGTCTGTGACGGTGAAACTCACCATGTTTCCTTGTTCATCCACTGAATTGGTGCCTAAAAAAAACAAGAAACACAAACGATTATCATCTGTGAAATGTACTTCGCTGGAAAATACAACATCTGTACCCAACAAGTTATAAGGCCTTTTCAGAGTGATACAAAAATGATCTTCAGGGTTTTACACAAAAGTTCAAACTTTAATATTTAACTGTAGAATGACTATTAGAGTCATATGGCTCCTAAACCTTGAGGGTGATACATTGATTTTTCACTGAGTTTGTTGAATAGCAGAGATCTCAAGGGTAATAAAGGTCAATGCCAAAATGTCTCCACAAACTGAAGTACTGACAACTGTCATCAAATGTCTGATCAGACTAAATTACCTAATTATTTGATCTCATAGCTCCAGATTAAATCCCAAAAAGCAGACATGTCAAATATGTGAAGATTTATCTCTTTTTGGACTGTTTGCCAGATAAAACATTACATCTGAAGAATTTTAAGTAACTCCGATGGGCATTTTTATCTTGAAGTTTCACGGAATAAGAGTGGCCAATCTATTAATTGGTAATGAATGAATCGCCAGTTGGAAACCCCGTGAAGAACAAGGTATGTTACAAACCTATCGGCAGCGAAACCACACAGAAAGACGCAGACGTGCACATTTTCTGTTTTTTTCAGGTTAAAATCCAGAGTCTGGGACCATCTCATAGGGCTAATCCACATGGCAGGGTCGTGATGAAATTCCAAATCATAAAAAGAGCATATTCCAATTCAGTATTCCACATGTGCGTCAGAGTTATTCCATGATACCGATGAGATGAGGAAAGAAGTTTGTAGATGTGGGATCCCTAACTTCCAAGCTTCCAAAGTACGTTTTAAAATTATAAAAATAAAAATGTATATCCATCTCCGTCATGCCATTGCCCACTCCTCTGCAGATGGCTGTAAACCATAAGAGTGCAGAGTGCTACATCAACTTCAAATAATGCCCCCGTAAACTTCACAGAAACGGCAAAGAAAAGAGGACAACAGCCGGAAAATCCAAACGTGGCTTTGTGTCAGAATAAAAAGTAAACTTCAGGCGCACCGAAAAGCCTGAAGACTAAAAAAAGAAAAGGAGGAACCAGATGAAACTGTTGGCCCACTCATTCCCTGTTGGGTTTGTCAGTTCTCTGGCGTGGTGGACTGTCACCGCTGACCAACATTCCCTCTGGGCTCTTGATAGAAGCTTGTCACTTACTATGGTTGGGTAAAAAAAAAAAAATCCATAACGTCCTCTTCGATTAAAAGTCAAACTCCGAAGCTCTGAGCTACTGGCTGCACTGCCTCACAGCAAGTTCACGTCTAAAACTTCTTCTCTTTGAGTCACTCTACGTCACTTCTTATGCCGCAGACTAAAAACTTAACTTCACCTGTGTATTTCCTGCCTGACCAACTGATGAATTAAGCCTCTTTATTGTTCACCATCTGAATGTTGTCTGAAGAAGAGCCTCTCTCCTCTAACTGACAGCTGCTAGCTCCACCCCCTCTATGGGCTGTCCTTCTAAACAGGAAGCTGAGGGCCATAAACCAATCACACCCGATGTTTACAACATCATCTTTCCTGTCACTGATGGATCGGGCGGGCTTATGATCAACTAAGCTCTGCCACAATGCCATATAGATTTATCTGGCAAGTAGGACTGCAGCTACTCATTATTTAGATTATTCTCAATTAAATAATATTGTTTTGGTCTATAAATGCCTAGAGTTTGGATGAATTGAATCGTCTATTGACAGAAAATGAATTGGAAAAAGATTCCTCTGAGCAAAAACACACAAACCATTCTTAGGTTATCATGATGTAAAAACAAAGAGATGTCTATTGGGGCTCTGGGAAATTGTGACTTTTATTGTCCCGATTATTGGTCGACTAATTGAGGAAGCAAATTGGCCAATACTGAAAATAAGTATTAGTTGCATTAGTTGATAAAAAATTCTCCGTTGAGAGGGCCATTGTTAGTAAAAAAATAATGAATTGGAGAGCCGAATGAGGGGGGTAATAATATGAGAAAAAAAACTGGACAATTATCAGAGATAATACATTTATATTAAATGACTTCATTAATTGCTACTCAATTTAATTTAAACAAAACGTAGAAAATATTGCGATCTATGACAGGGATTTTTGTTTGCTGCCTGATGCATTAATTGACAAATCATTTCAGAACTTCTTTATACCAGGAATATACATAATTTGTGTACATTAGCGTTTAGTGTGGGCGGAGAGATAAAACCAGTTTCACTTCATGATAATCCCAAACTTTGGATTCACTCAAAGGCCAAAAGCATGGAGCCTCACAGGGATGCCCACACAGATAAACTGAAAGCTTGATGGTCCAGTGTTTAATTGACCTGAAATGACCCCTTTGTTTGCAGGAATTTAAGGTCTCAAAATCAGCATGTTTTAGGGTAAAGCGGCACATTAGTCTCTGGACATAATCAGTAGACCTGAAATTGGCATGAGGGAATAAGTATATCTTTTTTTTGACTGTTTTTAAACGACACACCCTTTTTGCAGGTTTTTAAAAAAAGGACAGTAGACGCTCAAAAGTTTTCAGCACTCACCAAATAGGTAGACCATGCCGACTGCTCCGCCAACTCCCATGAGCCCCGCGAGTCGTAGCACCATCTTCTTAGCGTAGGCAGTGTTCTCCTTCTGCTTCTTGTCCTCTGTGTGTTCTCCCTCCTTCTCCCCCTCACCTCCCTCAGGAGGAGGCTGCCCCTGGTAAAAGAAAAGAAAAAAAGGCCATAATTAACCATCATGGATGGTGGTGATACCTGGACCGTGGTTGTCACATTATTATTACTGCTACTATTACTGATTTTATGATCATTATTATACTATTATATCGACTGCTGCTGTCATTCTGAGTAGTCAGAATGTTTCTATTATTATTCTGCTATTATTGGTACTTCTACTACTATTGCTTCTTTCATATGTTTACTTCATGTCATATAAATTGACTATGTTGTAATTCTATTCGTTGTTCATTCTTTACAAAACATCTTTTTCACTTCTTTCCATCCTGGGAGACGGATAAGGTGTTAAAGGGTTGTTGTTGTTTTTTCAAAATTGTGATATTGGGCTATCCAAAAAAATGGCACTGAATTGAATTAATGACATAGAAAGATATAGATCATGTTCTGGAGCCTGAACTGAGGGGTGAGTTTTACCTGATTACAGATCAGATCATCACTTTGGTAGGGCTGTAACTTCTCTTTTTAGTTTCATTAGATTAGAGTAATCTCTCGGTTATTTTGAGATGAACAAATAAACTTTTAAATCTTTAAAATGTAAAAACACAATAGTTACAATCAAAATTTCCCAAAGCAAAAACAGATGTATGATTTTTCTTTTTTTGTAATACCAACAGGCAAAATAAAAGGCAAGTTAAAATATACAAGACAAATCCTTGTATCAAGAGAATGTCTGTTATTTTAAGTCGCTGGATATCAAATGATTAAGCAGCGATGTCTCCTCATGGTTTTTCTGTTCCTCACTTTGAGAACATATATAAAGTTGAGTACAGTGGACACGTATAATACAGTGGACTCACTATTCCTCATTTAACCATCTTGAGTATTTAAAGGTAAACAACTCTTTAACACAATGTGGCCGTGTGAAGTGAACTCTGATGGACTTCATAGTTTTCTCTCAGCCAACTAATCAATTGTCTCACAACTAATTGCTCAACTAGAATTCTTTCCAAATGGAGCTCTTCAAGTTAAAAGTCACCAGAACCTGGTACCATTTTGGGGTTATTCTTTTTTATCATTATTGTCAAATCTAGGCCTACACTACCATTAAAGCTAGAGAGGACAGATCTAAATGTCTGAATGGTATTTAATGCTTTTAGCTTGTAGAAAGTCCACTTTGCAAATATATGGTATTTTGTTATTATCGCTGTTAAAATATCCATTATTGGAGGACAAAAAAAACATCAATAAGGCAGTTGATTCAAAACTTTTGAACAATGGTGTACAGTCAGTATTACTGTCAGTTGTATACGTTTACCTGTGTCATTCCCCTGTTTTTGCCACATGTCAGTAACACATGTTCACGATGTGTGTGTGTGTGTGTGTGTGTGTGTGTGTGTGTGTGTGTGTGTGTGTGTGTGTGCTGCAGATTTGCATTTCCGGTAAGGTTGAACTGAACGCGGGGAGGAGACGGGAGGACAGGGGAGGGGTGAGGGTCTGTTCTGACCTTCAAACCAAACAAACCTTGGCTTGTCAACACAGTCAGTGTATCTAACAGCTGCTACAGATAAAACATGTAGCTTTGACAAAGACGTTTAGAGGAGTGTCTGTTAAGGGCTGATAAAAGCAGGAGCCTAAACATTACAATGAGCCAGAGAGATGAGACACAGGCTAGCCCGATGCTATCTACATGCTAGCCGCCATAGCTCACCAGAGGCAGAGAACATACCTAATGTAAATGATTATTTTGTTGGTAAATGTATCCACTTGGCTCAGGCGTGAACCTGTTAAACCAATGTGTCCCTCCCAAGCGTTGCAAAAAGACAAATCAACCCACCAATGAGCGGTGCAGTGAAACGCATGCTAACATTAGCTAACTAACCTGTTAGCTTCCCTAATGTCAGGTTCATTCATTCAGCAAACACGCAGAGTGGAGCTGAAATCTAACATTTACGAAGTTGACATCCATCGTGTCATGTGACACGTATTGGATAATCCATACGGTCTGCCACTCTCTGCTTGACAGCTTCATGTTAAGGTGTAAATCAGCATTTAGCTTAAACCCTATGCTGGAAATGTCAGAAAAGTGGGTCTGATTTGAGCTATGTGGGCAACTTGTCCGGGCGGGGTTTTAGGTGCTGGAGTTGCAGTGCATTCGCTCTCCCCGCCAACATTGCTGACACATTGAACAAATCGAGCGCACATGAGCAGGCTAACTGTCCCACCTGACTCTGCTGCTGCTGCTGCTGCTGGAGTCTCTGCTGGAGGATAGCCTGAGCCAGTCCGCCCGTCGCACTGCCAGCTCCTGTCGGCGGCTTTTCAGTCGAGAGAGTCCGGACCATGTCCACCATAGCCGGGGAAGAGGCACCCACTACCCCGCTCCTGAGCCTCAGGAGGCCCCGGCTCGCTCGCACACACATGGGGAACACAGGCGCAGCCGACATGTTGGATAGTAGCACTAACTGCCCGGCGAATGTAACGTGAAAAGGACAAAAGTACTCGATTGGCTGGGGCTGGTTTGAGTGACAGGCGGGAGGAGCTCTCAGAGCAGCGGGAGGGCAGAGCCGTCTCTGCAAGAGGCCACATGGAGAGGTGGAGGGCGGGTTCTACAGCGTACAGCCCAATCAGGAGCAAGAATGAGTCTGACCTTCGATTGCGACACAGAAGTGCCATGTTGGTTGATGGCAAAATGCCCAAACTCTGCTCACTTACATCACCTCACCTGTTTTACCAAAAATGTCAAAACAAATTTAATAAGGGAGATATAAATTATATTTAAAGCTAAATTCTGTTATACATTATACTTTATCTTTATTATATGATACTACACTTACCTATATATTATACCCATACTAAACTTTTATTTAACAGTATGTTACATGTTATGTTTCATTGTTGTACTATACTATAATATGTTCCACACTACCTTTAACCTTATATACCATATATACTATATTGTGTGAATATGTTGCTAGTTCTTGCATCATTTTCTATGTTATAGTTATATTATGTACTTATACTGACAAACACTAAAGTAGCATCACTAAATCATTACATCTGGTGTACCCTGTTAACTTGCTTACTCTGCTGCTTTTATAACACTTCTCTCACTTTACCTTGTCATTTTTGTCTCCAGATGCTCTTGCATAGTTTTCTATACATTTTAGTTTCTATGCTCACAAATCTTTTTATGCGTCTAATTATTTATTTATTTTACTTCTCTATTAATCAATACTATTGTTTTTCTTGCACTGCTGCAACAACCATATTTCTCTGCCGGAGATCAATAAAGGTTTAATTTATCTTTCTTAACAAATACCTGAACCTCTTGTAAGAATAAAATGATGTGTTACAAAACACAATAACATACTATAATATTGTAGTTATATGCCGTGACCACAAGAGGGCACTGTACACTCTAATCGATCAGATTTGCCTTATTCTGAAGGCTCCTATGTCAATTAGATGGATATAAACACTCAAATAGAAATCAGCTGTAGAAAGTATAGGAGCAGAACACGAACAGGTGCGGTGAACATTTTTAAAGTTGTAATAACTATTGCAACTATTATGTTTTATAATAATTAAATAAAAGCAGGAAACAAGACAAGACAATGGCAGACATGAACATGACTGTGATATTAGTCTTACACACCCTTGCACAACTCTTCTCTATTGATATCCACTTGAGACTTTAATAACATACTTGTTTTATACATTGTCTTATTTGCTTGTTTGTTTACCATATTTTATTGTACATTTTCATTTTTTCTATTTAAAAATGATATCTTTGACTATTGCACTGCGTTTATTGTTATGCACCAATCACCTAGCCAAATACATTGTATGTGTAACGTACTTGGCAATAAACTGTTTCTGATACTGATTCTGATGCCGATTCTGATATTTTCTTGAATATACAATCAGGAAAATGTGACCTGGAGCTCTTCATTTCCTCTTTAACTTCATCACTTACGGTACGCTATTATTATAGTACTCTATTTGTTCAACAGCTGTGGATACCACCAACTATTTACTGTGCAGCAGACTCTGACTACGACGGTCAAGATTTTGACATATGCCATATCTGTGAAGTTTTCCTTTTTATTCTAATTATCCCTGTTCCATGAGGGAATTTGGACACCTAGTTTTTTAGTTTTTCGGTTTGTTTGTTTAATCCTTTACATGACAAACTAACTGATACACAGGACTAATACATCACAAGTCCTTTTTTGGAAATATGGTAACTTTTTAACCCTACTGATTACAGACATGGCAGATTCAAATTCACATACAACCTGTGCCCCTATTAAAAATCACAGGAGGACCACCCGGCTAAAACTTGTGCGAGTATGGACTTGAGTTCAACAAACTGGATCAATACGTTGCTTTTGTGCATGTGACGGTAGTGAACTGTTGAGGAGCACACCCTTCTCAGTGCTCGTAAATTAACGGGTAGATCCTGGTTTTAGCTGCATAGTAAACCCTGAATGCTAAAGAGATTAACCAGAATTGTTAGCTGCAAAGACATGTCCTGTAAAGGCATAGATAAGAGCCCTAGTATTCCGTCATATAAAGACACCAATCCTCCTTCATTATCCACAAACACCCCAACCTTCTGGAGCTTGGTAAACAAGGTCAGAGTGACAGGAGGATTTGTGTTAGCCTGGAAGCATCCCCATACAACCCTACAGTCCAGCACCCGTTTTCAAGGCAGAGGGAAAAATGAACCCCCTTCCTGCTGATGGTCTCACTTTCTACTCCTCCTGTCTGGCCTCTAAGTGTTAGTAGAACCTACCAGTCCAAAACCTCTCATTCCCAAGGACAAAATGGAGAGACCTTGTGGCCTGCTCTTTGGGCCTTCATCTCGACGATAAGGGAGGGCTGTGCTGTGCTGGGGTCCAGAGTCACACTTTAACAGATTGACTTCGTTCTCCATCTGTTAATGAGCATCTCCTGCCAACGCTCTCCTCACTGTCTCCACTGGAATGAGAGTTTAGGGCTCTGGAAAGCAGAGTCATATGCTTAAACAGGCCCTATTATGCTATTTTCCGGGTGCATATTTTTTCCTCAAGTTACAGTTACAACATGTTTACATGCGTTAATGCTTATAATTCGCCTAGTTGTTCTCATCCTGGCTGTCCTGCAGCACCTCTTCTCACCCTCTCTCTGAAACGCTCCGTTGTAGCGCTTGCTCCTCCCTCCAGAAAGCAAAGTCTGCTCTGATTGGTCAGCTCAGGAGCAGTGTTTCTGAGGGGGAGGGTAACTCCTTTTAGGCGTGTACTTCAGGTTTTACACTCTACGGACCTTTTACATGTAAAAAAATATATATAACACACTAAAGGAGATGGGAAAAGTGGAAAAGCATAATAGGGCCACTTTAAAGGTGAGGAGATAGATGGGCGGCTCTGGAGAGTCTAAAGGTGTCCTCTGTCTTTGATAGAACCTTATGGTGATAGGGGACATTGATGACCCAGATGGTGAGATGGTAAATTGAAACCAGATTGTAGAAATGAAATGTAAGAGGAATCGTTACAAGTTATATTTCCCTTCATTTCACACGTTACTAATAAATCCACTTTATCATAAACTTTCAAACCAGCAGTGTTATCTTTGTTTGTGTTAGTGAGCCATTACTATTCCATGTCATATAAGCTCACTCAAATATCAAATAAATGACCCTCAATATTTGATCAGCTTCTTGCCTGGCTGTATGCTATGCTGCAGACACTAGGGTCAGCTGTGAAGAGCACCGCAGACGTGGAAATCAACAACATCAGCTGTAGAAATCCAAGATAACATCAAATAAAATAAGAGAATTGCATAACAGAACTTCAATACTTTTCAATAATATATCAGAATTGGTATTTTTGGACAGTGACTTTTTAGCAAGTCAGAAAGCAGCTATGCCCCTCCCCATGCTCATATTAATCCTCTTCACTTTCAACCTTAAAGCGGAGACCTTCTGACTATTCCTGAGATTGTATTTGCAGTTTTGAAATCTACATTTTTGGCGCTCTTGATAGTTTTCTTCTACCATACTGTATAAAGGTAAAAACAAAAATAACATATTGTTGTAAAGCTTATTTTCTAGCCTATCAGTCTTGAACTTTTGTTGGTAGCTAGCACAAGAGTCCAAAGCATGTCTGCCATCATTTGTGTGGTTGGGACTGTGTTGTTTACAGTTCCTACTTACAGATCAACAAAAAGCAGACAAAAACAAGACAAAGACTTTTCCTAATTGAATCACTTACCAGGTGAATGTTTACTCAAGTGATAGCCACTCAGAATCCATTGTTTGCCGAATTCCATATCTCAGTAATTTATGAAACTACAATAACTTTACAAAGTTCTTCTTTCTCTCAAAGAAATCTGTGAACAAGTGACATTGTAAATATAAGGTGTTCATATTACTTCTCATTTTGAATTATATTTCTTTGGCCCAGGGCAAGGAGTACCAACTGACCCTGTCCTCTGTCCCAACTGTCCTGAGGAGGCAGAATTTTGGGGGGGAATTGCATTACTTGTACATTTACCAAAAAATGGGCTTTGATGTTTGGGATTGGCTCTAAAAAACATGATGAATTGTTCAGGAAACACATTTTTCAATACTTTTTAAATAGTCTGCGAGTAATGGGAGGTCATTTGATATTGTGCAAAAATGTCCCAACCAACCCTACTCTTTCCTACTGTATACATAGACAAACTGAACATAGCTATCTGATGCAAGTATCAGAGTGCGGTATGCTACAGGTCTTCACCACCTATGGATTGTGTAAATTAGTAAAGTGTGGAAATAAAGCCAGTGTTCAGGGACCACCTCACCCACAAAAGCACCTTCATTTCTTTACCAGAAATATTCCTTGTCCTCTAGTTGATGCGATTCACTGTAAGGAACCATTGATCTACAGGCTAATTTCTATGCATAAACATGCATAACGTGCTTTGCATTGACCATTTTCTGTGGAAAGTGTGCTTGCACAGTGGACACTGGCTGAATCAACTGGAGGACCAGTATCCTGTGATGCAGCCCTTGCAGTAGTTGTGGTTGCAGGGAGAAGAGACTGGCTCAGTGAAAACATCCAGACAGACTGAACACAAAAATTGCTCCTCAGATTGGGAAATATTGGCTGAGGCCATATCTTACAAGGATGAAATCAATAAAGAAACTCAAGTTAACAGCCGGACCAAACAGGTGATTCTTTATGGTGCAATCACTGCTGGGATTCTTACAAACTCACGGGGCCCACAGCAAGCTGAACTATCCACCATGAATTTTGTGGAAATACTCCCCAGACATCCTGATCCACCCATTCTACACCTGACTTAGTTTCTCTTAAATCAGGAGGTCTATCTCAAGCAGTGTGGTTCCATAAAGCCCTTGATAACAGGGTACCAAAGCCTGATGGTTAAAGAAGAAGTGCTAGCAGCCGTTGAAGGCTTTACCTGTAGGCACAGCATTACTTTAGAATGGTAACATGCTCACAATGGCATTGCTAACATCCTGATATTTAGCCAACAAGTCCACCAAATTGAACACCAAAATACTTTGTTGCCCTGTCCATATCCTCCAGAACTACATTTTCTGAACTGATGCTGACATCATATGTCTCAGTCTTACAAATCATAGATAAGTTTGGTTAGATTAGGTAAAGGCACAAACACACTTGGTTAAATTAAGGGAAAGATCATGATTTGGGTTAATATTACTGCTTTGTTAAGGTTAGGGGATCTTTGGTCTCATGCTTGAACAACAAAGTTGATTATTGGTTGGAAATGGAAAATGTATGTCCCATCCATCCCACCCTGGCCTCCTCCCTATGTGGACTTTGTCCCTCTACACCCACACACCTGACTTCCTCCTGTGCTCTCGTCACAGCTACGACCACAACGGTGCTTTGTCAGACTGAGAACACTGATGCTGTCGTTGTTGTTGTGAGGACAATCTCTGTTTAGCAGTTCACCACGTCACCATCTTATTTATTTTTTTGGTATGCTAACATTTCCTAGTTAGCATTAAACACAGAGTACAGCTGAGGCTGATGAATGGGAAAGTCATTCATTCTGCAGATATTTGATCATAAAGTATAGACCCTTTTATGGTTTGTAAACAGTGATGACCTACGTAGCCTTGTGCATTCGTTTTGGTTATTGAAGTACGGCGGGGTGCAATAGCTTGTGGAACTATGCAAGGGCATAAACCACCAAATCACAAATGCAACCTAAACTTTAGTGAGTGGGTAGAATACATTAGCAAGTGGCCCAATCTTTAGTGGCCAGATACAAACATATGTTCGTTGGAGAAACCCATGGTGTACAGTTACTGATGAAATCGGATGAAAATCACAACTTCACTTCAAAACACCTGTTCCTGCTGTGAGACAGTGTTAATCCTGTCTGTATTCTCTAGAACTTGAGTCTGACAACTGAACATCCAACAACTGACATTTTGATGCTTTTAAAGGACCAGTATGTAAGATTTAGTGGTTTTGCTAATTGCAACTTAATACCCCTTCGCTCGCCCCTCCCTTTCCAAGCGAGTGGAGAACTATGGTGGCCCTTAGGTAACGTAAAATTATGAAAGACTCTCTGGAGAGCCAGTGTTTGGTTTGTCCGTTCTGGGCTACTGTAGAAACATGGCGGGACAACATGGCAGACTCTGTGAAGAGGACCCTATGTAGTTATAAACATGTAATTCTGGTAACAAAAGCATAATGATTCTCTGTTTCATGTGATTGTACACTTATGAAATATGATTTTCCATTTCTTCCTATAAATCCCCCTTAAACACTGTTCCTTAAATAGTTGCATTGGCATGCATACAATGCTTAAAGCCTGCTAACCTTTCTGGATATTTGGGACATTTTTGAAAATGAGGACATATTTTGAAATTGGGAACATTTTTGAAACGTGATGACACTCTAAAAAAACATGATGAAACTTTAGAAAGCAAAGGTAGATTTGGAAAGTGATTGGGAATTGTTGTGATTTAGGAAAAGTTTGGACATGTTTGGAAAGTAGGGACTTTTTTGAAATTCAGGCATTTTGGAAGTGTGGTACATATTTGACATTGAGGACGTTTCTTGAAAGTTAAGATTTTTTTGTGGGAAATTAAGAACTATTCTTAAAAGTGAGGATGTTTTTAAAAGTGAGGAAATTTCTTGGACAAGTAGGACACTTATTTAAAAAAAATGAATTAAGTTTTTACGTATCAATTCATTTCATTTTTAGAAAGCGCTGTCGCTCCGTTTATGCTTCAGTGTGTATTTTTAATCAGAACGTGACGCGAGTAAAGCTTTAGTGACATGAACTGAATTAAATGAGAGTGAGAGAGAGAGAGAAAAAAAAAAAGAGAGAGAGAGAGAGAGAGAGAGAGAGAGAGAGAGAGAGGCAGACACAGATCGGGAGAGAGAGAGAGCAGCGCATTAGTGTTGTTTCAGCCGTGGATCAGATACAGGCTCATCATCACCGAACAACCAGCGGCTTGTTTTCAGGTAAAAACACCTTCAGCTGCATGCTTCATAGCCTAATGCGTGTTTACTGTTTATGATTGGTTGATTATTATAGATCTGCTGTGAATCGTGCTATTTCTGAGAAGATGGAGATGCTGAGTCAGAGCGATGTTCAAAACAACAGCCCTGAAAAAAACCCCAGCATTGTTATATTTACTGGCAGTTTAAATTAAAAGAGCATCGTGTGTTTTTAATATCTAGTTCTGAAAAGGTCCACGTTTCTTTTAGCGTGTGCGTGTTTTCATCATCTGTTAGCGGGGCGTTTTTTTCTTCCCATCTCGCCCTTCACTACGCACATTGGCACAAGACGGAGGAGTATCGGTTTGTATCTTGTGCTTTTCATTTGTTCTGATCATTAACGTCGCTGGTAGGTTTGATGTTGTGCAGAGCACGCAGTCTGCTTCACCTGTCCGTGTTTTTGTTTTTTAATAAATTAATATCTACGGTTTGGTTTGTTGTAAAATGGAGGCTGGATGGAGGAGGAGGAGGAGGAGGAGGAGGATGCTGCTGCCATGGCCTTCCTCCGTCTCTCACAAACTGCTGGTACACAATAAAGGATTTTCTATTGAAAATACGTTGACTAAAAAACGACATAGGTAACCGGTGAACAGACGTTCAAGATTGGTTCAATCGTGTATTTCTATTCAACGTTCACATATAAACCATATAACCGTAGATTTGCCATAGTGCCTTATTCATTGTCGACATTGTGCTTATAATAGCATATTCCGTTGAAAGCCAGTATTGCAAATCCCGGTGAAATATGATCTAAATGTGATAAATGCCCTTTAAACCTAAAAAAAACGCTCACCCAAAAGTAGTATAATGAACATACGTAGTCATACTAACAAATCCACAGTTTCCACTTAAAAGACAAAGAACACCATGTGACACAGGCAACAATTAATTTGTATTTATTGACCAGCAATTTGAATATAACATTAAAAATGTTCTTAAATACAATTATAAAGAAATATAAAAAAAACATGATTGTTGACAGTGCAAACAATAACAAAACCTCTTGTTCCTTTTTTAAATGTTTTTAAAATAAGCCAGGAGCTTTTTTCAGATGGAATGACAAAGTGGACACCTTTTAATAAAAACAATTACTAAAAAGAAATAATAAAGAGGGTAGCCTCTCTATATTACACAATGTCATACTGTACATTGTTTGTTACTGTATGCCAAACAACATGTTTTGACCCTTTTCTTTTTGCATTTTGTTGTTTTCACTCCCCATCTCAACTGTTTACAGCCAAACTAAGTTTCTGTTGTGCATTTTTTTTAATGTGAAATGGCCTAAAAATAAAGCGTTATGAGCTACAGCCCAGTTGCATTGGCAAGCCAACATTACACACACACCTGCGGTAAAAACAGACTGGCAGCACGTTTATGTTCACTGTTGGTCCACGCAGCAGTACGCTAAGAGCTAACTTGCTAACTCTGCAAGCTAGCAGCCTAGCCCACATCATAAGCAGCATAAGACGAAAACTAATGGTGATCAATTTGGATTACTTTATTGAAAAACAGTAGTACAAGTACTTACAAAGTATGTAGTTAGCATGAAGTGTTACATTTATTGTGTCAGCTAGCTCACCTCACTCCCAATGCGACCAGTGCTACATGACAAGTAGTCAAAGCAGCCAGAGCCTTGCGCATGCACATTACGTTCTTATTTTACATAAATGTAAATATAAATGCTGCCATTACAATATCCATTACAATATACAGTAGCTCCTTATTGGCAGCACACAGTTTGTATAGTTCGATATTGATAACATTTCATATGAAACCACCTTTTGCTAAACAGTGTGATATGACTTTGGATAAATACATTCAGAGTAATCAATGTCGTCTCTCACAAATTTACCTCAGAGGGCTTCACAATCTGTACAGCATACCACATCCTCTGTCTTTGACCCTCGCATTGAATGAGGAAGAACTCCCGAAAAATAGACCCTTTAACTGTCTGTGTCGTGTGTCAACAGAGCTCAGTGTTTAAGATGAGCTTATTGTTGGTTATAAAGGTGGTTTATGTCTGTCTGTCTATCTATCTATCTATCTATCTATCTATCTATCTATCTATCTATCTATCTATCTATCTATCTATCTATCTATCTACCAGTCTGTCTATCTATCTCCCAGTCTGTCTATCTGTCTATCTATCTGTCTGTCTGTCTGTGTTAATGGCATTACAATATAATTCCATTGATGCAGTAAAAGGCATTTATTATATAAACAATTCATTTAATAGAATTGTTATAGTACATCACAATAATAATAATACTATATTATGTTAATCCTTATTTGAAGTGGAGACACCCGAGCTCATGAAAAGCATCAGACAGTGCCTCATTTGCACATTAAACCATAACATTTCAGAAAACTGACCTATTCACAAGTAGTGTCTTCAAAATGTGTGGAATTTTACATATTTTTGTAAAGGCCGTCCTCAAAAATAGTTTCTTCAAAGACTCTGAGCCACAAATCTCCATTTCAGTAGCACTTACATACTTTCTAATTAATTCCTGTCTATATTATGAAGGTTTTTACAGAGGGGTTGGTTCATTTATCATTCATGGTTTGATTTACAGAACATTTTATTCTTAAACACATGGCAAGAATAGATTTTTTTTTTAAAGTTGTAGACAGTATTTTTGGATTAATAGAGTCATACAAAGTGATATCCAAATAATCCTCTCTTTAAAATCTTTCACTCTAATAAGTCAACACAGTGAAACAAGCATTTGAACCTGGCTTTATCCAATGTTCACATTCCGATCATTTGCATACTTAAACACACCATTTTAGTAAACTTGTATTAAAAAAATAAAATAATAATAATATATATATTTGCCTCTATGTAAGCAAACAACTGGAGAAGTTTCATGGCAATATCTGTTAGTTGAAATGTTTACCCTCTTCATCCCGTAGTTTCTCCCTTTATACTCTGGTTTTGACTGACTGTTGGTTCAATAAGCATCACTTGCTATTATTTTCTTCTACTCAATGTTTAATTTTGCTGTCTGCAGAATTGTTGTGCTCAATCTTTGTGTTTCAATTCACATCCCCTACTACAGTGCAGCATAGCTGACACGCCGTCCTCGTGTCTCTGTGTCTCCGTGTTGTAGCTGTTGTAGCTGATCGGGAACACAGAGATAGTCTTCCAGCTCCGCCATGTGTGACTGACCCTTACGCCAATCGGCTTGTTGTGCTAAACTTAGCACATGTTGCTAACGGTATACGGGTCAAAGTTTCCAGGCAGAACTTGCGCTTGTGATCTTCGGTTTCAAATCACCTGCATCAATCTCCATACTGTGTACTCTGTGTTCTGCGTGCAACCAACTGCGACAGCCCAACACCTACCAAAGTCCCTCTTCTTCACTGTTGTCCCTCACTCTCACTGTCTACAAAACACAATAGGTAATACATTAGAAAACAATAGAACAGGTGGAATCAATTTCACCAGCGGTGAAGGAGGCCGTCAAACTGAAGAAGGAGGCCTTTCGGGCTTGGTTGGCCCAGGGGTCTCCTGAATCAGCAGGCAGATACCGGTTGGCCAGAAGGGCTGCAGCTGCGGCAGTTGCTGAGGCAAAAACCCGGGTGTGGGAGGAGTTCGGCGAGGCCATGGAGAAGGACTTTCGAATGGCCTCAAGGAAGTTCTGGCAAACCGTGAGATGATTCAGAAAGGGGAAACAGGGCTTTTCTCAGGCTGTGCTCAGCAGGGGGGGAGAACTGCAGACCCGGACTGGGGATATTGTTGAGCGGTGGAAAGAACACTTTGAGGAACTCCTGAACCCAACCAACACGTCCTCTGTGGAAGAGGCAGAGTCTGAAGACTCATGGGAAGACTCGTCCATATGCCTGGCGGAGGTCGTTGAGGTAGTTAAAAAGCTCTTCAGCGGCAAAGCGCCAGGAGTGGATGAGACCGGAGATGCTAAAGGCTCTGGACGTTGTTGGGCCGTCTTGGTTGACACGTCTCTTCACTGTCGCGTGGAAGTTGGGTACAGTGCCTGTGGAGTGGCAGACCGGGGTGGTGGTTCCCATTTTCAAAAAGGGGGACCGGAGAGTGTGCTCCAATTATAGGGGCATCACACTGCTCAGCCTCCCCGGGAAAGTTTACTCCAGGGTGCTGGAAAGGAGGCTCCGTCCGATTGTCGAACCTCAGATTCAAGAGGAGCAATGCGGATTACGTCCTGGGTGTGGAACAGCGGACCAGCTCTTTACCCTTGCAGGTCTGTTGGAGGGTGCATGGGAGTTTGCTCATCCAGTCTACGTGTGTTTTGTGGACTTGGAGAAGGCGGCTGTGGCTCAGTGGAGAGCAGGGTCGTCCCCCAATCAGAGGATCGGCGGTTCGATCCCTGGCTCCGGCAGTCCATGTCGATGTGTCCTTGGGCAAGACACTTAACCCCAAATTGCTCCCGCAGGCTGTTCCTGCGGTGTATGTATGTGTATGTATGTTAGTTAGGGTCCTGATGGGCAGGTGGCACCTTGCATGGTAGCTCCTGTCATCAGTGTATGAATGGGTGAATGATTAGTAATGTAAAAGCGCTTTGAGTGGTCGGAAGACTAGAAAAGCGCTATACAAGTACAGTCCATTTACCATTTACCATTTGCCTTTGACCGTGTCCCTCGGGGTGTCCTGTGGGGGGTACTGCGGGAATATGGGGTACCTGGTTCGTTACTACGAGCCATTCGGTCCTTGTATGACCAAAGTGAGAGCTGTGTCCGGATACTCGGCACAAAGTCGAGCTTGTTCCCAGTGCGTGTTGGCCTCCACCAGGGCTGCCCATTGTCACCAATCCTGTTTGTGATTTTCATGGACAGGATTTCAAGGCACAGCCGGGGGGAGGAGAGTTTCCGGTTTGGGGACCTCAGAATCACATCCCTGCTTTTTGCAGATGATGTGGTTCTGTTGGCTTCTTCAGAACGTGACCTTCAGCACGCACTGGGGCGGTTCACAGCCGAGTGTGAAGCGGTCGGGATGAGAGTCAGTACCTCCAAGTCTGAGGCCATGGTTCTCTTCCGGAAAACGGTGGATTGCACCCTCTGGGTTGGGAGTGAGTCACTGCCCCAAGCGAGGGAGTTCAAGTATCTCGGGATCTTATTCACGAGTGAGGGTAAAATGGAGCGGGAGATGGACAGGCGGTTCGGTGCAGCGTCAGCAGTGATGCGGGCGTTGTACCAGACCGTTTTGGTGAAGAAGGAGCTGAGCCGTAAGGCAAAGCTCTCGATTTACGTTCCAACCCTCACCTATGGTCATGAGCTTTGGGTAGTGACCGAAAGAATACAAGCAGCCGAAATGAGCTTGCTTCGTAGGGTGGCTGGGCTCAGCCTTAGAGATAGGGTGAGGAGCTCAGACATCCGGAGGGAGCTCGGAGTAGAGCCGCTGCTCCTTCGCGTCGAAAGGGGCCAGCTGAGGTGGTTCGGGCATCTGATCAGGATGCCTCCTGGACGCCTCTCTTTAGAGGTTTTCCAGGCACGTCCAACTGGTAAGAGGCCCCGGGGTAGACCCAGAAGACGCTGGAGAGATTATATATCTCGTCTGGCCTGGGAACGCCTCGGGGTTCCCCAGGAGGAGCTGGAAAGTGTTGCTGGGGAGAAGGACGTCTGGAGGACCCTCCTTAGCTTGCTGCCCCGGATAAGCGGAAGGAAATGGATGGATGGATGGATGGATGGATGGATCAATTTCATGTGGCAGCAGCAAGAAAAATACGCAATTTCTTGCGTCTCGATAAGAGCCCGATCAGTATATCAGCCAATATTAGCTCATTGATTTATTATGCAGCCATATATTTTATGTTATGTGCAATTGTTGAAAAAACTAATCTAAGGGAACCTTATCAAAAATGTGAAAAGAAGATAAAATCAGTGTCAAACATTAACATTATTATCATGTTGATCTATTATGCTAATGATACGCTCCTCTTTTCTGTGGATACGCTGTCGTGTGTGTCTGTGCTGACTCATACGGTCGGCTTGTGTAACCTTTATCGTTGCCTCGGCTGAGTCCTGTTTCAGACAGTGATCACTGTTCTGCTCAGGGAGGAATCAACCATCTGAGACACACATAGCTGACATTACATAAACTGAAATTGACCGTCACAGCACGACGTTTTTAATCAGAGCACTGTTATCTTAGGCCTACAGGAAGCTGAACAGACATGTTGTTTTCATGTGATGACTTTGTAGGGGATGACATACGAAGATGATGGGATATATACGAATTATGGCGCATCCTTTTTCGTAGGTGTTGTAGGTATTGAGATGCTTAAGGCGGACTAGTGTTCGGCGTGATGACATGTAGTAGTCTTAATTAGCCACTTGTTAGCAACCGCCTTATTTAAGGGACTTAAAACCTTCAATATTCACAAGTTGGATGTTCACTGAGATATTTTATATTATAGAACAAAATGTTAGAATCTCTTGTGTTAACCAGAGACCTTATTTCAGGCATCTAGCCACAAACATTCAAAAATACAATCAGCTGTGTGACGAGGGAACCGGAAGTACAAAAATGCTGTCTCATTTCTGAAGCTTAGGACTCATTACTGACCACAAAATACCTGTTTCGAGATCAGTAGGACATTTTCTTATGTGTCAAACTGGGACTACACCCCTTTTAACTGATGGTATCTGTTAGCTTAGCATGTAGCTGCTGCAGATAGACAGTAGCAGGAACAGCAGAGCATTTTATACATCTAATTTTACCTACAGATGATCTTTGTGTGTGTGTGTGTGTGTGTGTGTGTGTGTGTGTGTGTGTGTGTGTGTGTGTGCACCAAGCCTCAGATATAGGCAGACAGATAAAAAGGACAGTTACTTGATTAACAAGCTTCTTTCTGCTCTTTCTGTTGTGTCATTCACACTGCAGTTAACAGTTTCTTCTTTGTGACTCTAATGGTCTCTGATCTGTGTAAACTAGCAGACATTTTTTCCCCTGCAGAGTTAGATTCATATACATCCAATGCTAATGTTCAGTGCCAATGCAGGAAGGACATTACCTTGTTCACAGACTTCTGAATCACTGCCCACATCAGAATTCATCAGCCGGGAATCTTTCACTTGAGAACATGTCTAACGATATGTTCTGCCTTCCTTCCTCCCTCGAACAGTGTGATGATGGAGGAGAAGATGGAGGTTTGATGAGGAAGGGTGTGGATGCTGGATGGATTTTAGCGTCTTGTTTGAGAGCAGAGTAGATTTAATCCAGTGAGGCCTGTCAACAGCCAATGACGGACAGGGAGTGGGATCGTTAGCGATTTTGGCTGCTGCCGTTATCAGGTCAATTAGCTTCCTTCCTCCTTGTTTTCTCTGTCACACTCATGAATACGACTCCAGAGCTAAACGTTGCCGTCGTCTGTTGATACAGAAACAAAGAGGATGGGTGAAAGACCGGACCAAACCGAAGCAGACCGGTCTTGTTTAACCTGAACCCAGTCACCATAAATCCTCACCTGGTGGTTCATTGGGGCTGGACCTGAGTCAGACCGGATCCATCTGAGTTGCTTTTTGATTGGATTGCTCATAAGGAGTCACAGTCCTGCCTCAGTGAGTTGTTAGCTCACTGACAACAAACTATATTTGATGATTTAATCAAATCTTTGGGAAGGTTAGCAGAAATTAAAATGTGAGCAGATAGACAGTGTTTTAAGTCTTTTCAGGGCAGGACCGATTATTGTGTCCCAGGGTCCAAGGGATCAGGGGTACCTTTGATTGAAGTGCCAGTTATTAACATTTCAAGTAGGGCCTCCTGATCACATCTGTTTACCACTTTCATATTGAGTATCTGCCCATAAAGAGTCAGATTTTTTATCTTTTTGTTATATTAAATTTTTTCTTTCTTTCCAACACAAAACAACAACAGTACACATTAGAGCTACAGTAAGCCTACATTTGAATAAGTTCATTATTTTCCATATGTTTCAAATCAGAAACCTCTACTTTAAGGAATACACCCTGTACTACAGGTGTCTTGAAGTATTTTGCGTAGTATTTTGTTAGAGCTGACCAAATCATCGAGGATTATAATAATTATATAGATTTTTGGTTCTCACAATTAAATAAACTTGATAAACTCTGATATTTACATTTAAAAGGATCCGCTCATAGAAATCAATTAAGATGTTTTGGCCTCACGTTTGGGGGGCTGTCATGCTGCAGCCTGTGAAAAAGACGTTCCTGAAAGTTGCGGCTGCAGTCCAGAGGAGAAGAGTAATATTTTGGTTAGAATGTTTTGGTACATTTTTTATTGATATTTGACATCTAGAAGATGTTTTTTCCATTGCTGAGACCGAGTCATTTCAATGCACCGACCTAACATTTCAGTAATTAGGCCACGTAGCCATGCAAGTACTGACTGAGGCTGACTTTTAGATTCTTATTTTTCTGGGAATTTCAAGATCAAACTTGGTCTTAAATAGGTGTCAAGTCAGAATTTTTAGATCCATGTCTGAAGTGTACAGCTTTTTCAAAGCTTCCAGTACTGGGTGTCTTCATATTTGTTTGAGCTTCTGTATGTTTTTGGATGATGGATGCAGTTTGGACAACATTTTAAACAAATTTAAAGAGGTGTCATTAAATCAGTTTAAACTGATATACTTAGTATTGTATTCTTCATGAAAATGTGCGACCTGTGACGCAATACAGGCAAGCAGCATATAATCTACATATACATGATCCTGCATATTGATGTGATTTGGTGGAGGACGTTGTGTTCCTGCTTAAAAAATTAAAAGTTTACTCTCTCCACTCTGACAGGCCCAGCTGCAGCATCCCTCACCATGACTAAAGAGGAGAACCTGGAGGTCCAGGAGAAGGAGAGGCACGACCGGGAGGAGCAGGAGGAAGGGAAGGTCCAGAAAGAGGAGGAGGAGGTACTGACTGAGGAGGAGCAGGAGGGGGAAGAGGAGGAGGAAGAAGAGGAGGAATATGAGCTAGAAGAGGAGAAGGAGGGGGAGGAGAAGGCAGAGGTGGAGGAGGAGGATGAGGAGCAGGAGGAGGAGGAGCAGGAGGAGAGAGAGGAGCGGGGAGAAGAGGAGGATCCACTGGCCGGTCGGGAGTGTGATGCCGATCCAGAGCCCGAGCCTCTGTCAGTGTCCGAGTATCAGAGTCCAGTTCACGAGCCACGCCGCCGAGCCATGACGCACTCCTCCGCCCAGGCACCGCTCCCCAAAGACTACAGTACGTAATATCAGCCTCAATACACACATTCTGTTACACCACACGACATACTACACACTGCCATATCCCTTTGCCCAGGTATTCTTTACCTAAAGACTATGGTAGGTCATACCACCTTAAATACATACTGTTGTAACATTGTAAATAAAAACTTTTACACCAGCTTAAATACTACACACTGTCATACCACCTTAAATATATACTGTTGTAACACCTTGAATACACACTGTCATATCCCTATCCCTAGACTATGGTAAATTCTACCACCTTGAATAGATACTGTCATACCAGCTGAAATACAAACTATTGTAACACCTTGAATGCGTACTAACATACCACCTGAAATACATACTGTTGTAACACCTTGTATGCACACTGGCATACCATCTTAAAACAAACAGTTTTAACACCTTGAATACTCACTGCCATACAACCTTAAATACACGCTGTCATACAACTTCAATATACACTGTTATACCACCTTAAATACCCTCAGGCTTATCCCTCCATCCAGGCACCACTACCCAAAAACTACGGTATGTCATACCACCTTAAATACATACTGTTATTTCTCTTTGCAGACGTATCTCTACCTAAATACTGTGGTTGGTTATACCACCTTAAATACATAACTTTATTCCTTTCTACCCAGGCACTGCTGCCCAAACAGGCAGCAACCTCCAGTTTTGAGAAGTGAAGTCAATGTGGAAATGCCTTGAACTTGCATTCTTTCTAATGACCATCAGGGGGTGACTCCTCAAATAGAAGTCTGATTGTATAGAAGTCTATGAGAAAATGACTCTACTTCTCTCTTGATTTATTACCTCAGTAAACATTGTAAACATGAGTTTATGGTCCCAATTGATAGTTTTAGGATTCTCCAAAACAGCGTGATGTTCATTTAGTGGATTATGATCCCACTAAGAGTAAGACGATAAAGCAGGGTACGGCCAAAAGGCCGAGGTGTTGACTACGTCCATTTCTTTTGTACAGTCTATGTGCCCAAGGACCGCAATACAGCATACCACCTTAAATACATACTCATACCCCTAACCAAAGTCTACTGTATACCATACCACCTTAAAATCGTACTGTCTGGAACAGACATTCTGTGTATTTACATTCAGTAATAAGCCCTCTATATAGAAGATTTCATTGTTATGTCACCTGGACATTTTTATAAAGATAAAATTTGCATTTTCAGATTGCAGAAAGTGGCACACAGTAATAATCCTCTTTAAATCATATGAAGCAAATTGACCCTCTTTGCTGTTGTCCAGAGTATTGTATTGCTTTTTATGGATAAACAGTCAACAGCCAAACAGACTGGGTTCAATGCAGAGTCCAGCCTCTAATTCCCACAACACAACAACATGAAAAAACAACCACAGTAAGTTAACCTCAGCAGAATCTCCATGCGGCTGTAGTGGTAAAAGTATGTAGTGGTAAAAGGTAAAGACACCATCAGAATCACAGACCACAGTGGAGTGTCAGTGCACACAGTCTGTATTAGTGACAGTTTTGATCCATTAATAGCTTTGGAAAGCTCTGGAATGACTTCTGTGTGGACGATAGGCTCATTGGTATTCATCAGATAAAATGAGAGCAGGCCAGCCCCATTATACACTCTGCATGTCCTCTCCATTATCCAGCAGTGAATACAGAGCGGGCCTCCTCAACAGCACCAGAGTCTTTTCTGTCTCTAACAGGCAATCATTCACTAAAATAAAGAGGATGGCTTAGATGCTGCAATAGCAGCAGTTTAAGCAGAACTAAAGGCTTTTCAAGATGAAAAATATGTTTTTGCTTTTCACATGACTGGCTTGGGTAAGAATTTGATTGACAGATCCAAGGGTTAGCCAAATATTTTTTTGTTATCTTCTGGTCTGTGCAGATCCCATGTCAGCTTCTCAGATGGTTCTGTGTAACAAGCCATCTTGCTCGACAGGTTAGCTGGACTTGCCCTGACCATCTTTCATACATAAGGGGCCATTTTCACTATGCTAGAGTTTCTCCTTGACTTTTAGAGGAGGAGGAGGCAAGGAAGTAGGCAAGAAGGAGACCCAAGGAGAGAGGGGTCGAGGCAACAGGCATTTAATATATAAGGCATCCTTCCATCTGAGCTGTCATTTTAAAGGGAAGCCTTTAAATTAGAAGCCAATGCCGAAGTGTCTTAAATCTGCATTTTCTCTACTGACCATCAGGGGGCGACTCCTCTGGTTGTATAGAAGTCTATCAGAAACTGACTCTACTTCTCTCTTGATTTATTCCCTCAGTAAACATTGTAAACATGAGTTTATGGTCTCAATCTCTAGTTTCAATTCTTCTTCAATACAGCATGATGTTCATTTAGTAAATGATGGTCCATTTGGAGTAAAAAAGACCATAGAGCGGAGTATGCTTTAGGGCGGGGCTACCTTGTGATTGACAGGTCTCTACCAGAGCTGTATGCAGCGTCATTACGTCATTCCTCCACAGTCCAAATATGGTCATTTTTGTTCACTGGTTACAGAAAGCAAAGATGGCAACGGCCGTAATCCAAGATTGCGACAGCCAAAACCCCGATCTCTAGGCTTCATAAAGTCAGTCCACAAACCAACGGGTGACGTCATGATGACCATGTCCACTTCTTATACATATACAGTCTATGCTTGTGTTACCGCTGCATCAGCTCTCTATTGTTTGGTTATAGCATACTGGGTTAATGTCTAACTTTTCTCATCTCCATCCGTCTCCAGCCTTCACCTTCTTCGACCCCAATGACCCGGCCTGTTTAGAGATCCTCATGGATCCTCTGACCACCATCCCGGAGCTGTTTGCTATCGTGCGTCAGTGGGTTCCCCAGGTGCAGCACAAGATCGACATCATCGGCAACGAGGTGAGAACACACAAACACCAGCACACTGAAACAATACCACCCCTGCTTTCTGTCAGTTTGCTCTTAAATCTCTCTTTTTATTTGTCAATTTACAAAAACATTTAATAATTTATTTATAAAATAGAAACTTTTTTTTTTAACCTGTTAAAAACATGTTTCAGTTTAGCTTCTTCAGCATTGAGCCCAATTAATCCAACTTCAATCCAACTTTATTGTACAGTATATCACCTTCTGAATACAGGTTCGTGCAAAGTGTTTTACAGATGACAGTAGTGAAATGATAAAAACAATAGAACAGAAAAACTACAGTTAAGTAATGAAATATATCACAGGTATGTCTAGTTTATGAATCAAAAGCATATCAACAAGCAGGCTGATGCTTAACCATCTAGTCACTAGATGGTTAACCATCAGCCTGCATTTTTTTTAAAATAATTTTAAAATTAATATGAAAACTGATGGGCAACCACATTACATTTACATTACAGTCATTTAGCAGACGCTTTTATCCAAAGCGACTTACAATCAGTAGTATATTACATCACCCATTCACACACTGATGACAGGCTACCATGCAAGGTGCCACCATCAGACTCTAACTAACATTCATGCAACATCCAGTCCACACCGATGGCAAGCCTTCGGGAGCAACTTGGGGTTAAGTGTCTTGCCCAAGGACACATCGACTGCCGAAGCCGGGTATCGAACCACCAATCCTCTGATTGGAGAACTACCTTGCTCTCCACTCTCCTTGCTCTCCACTACGCCACAGCCACCCCACACAGAATCCTGTATCAATATGAACAGATTTAAGACAGGAGCGCATTACTGTAGTCAAGCACACCATTCACATTCAAGGCTGTTCTTAGATGATCAAAAAGCTGATTTAAATCCTGAGTCAAATATGACACAGTGGTTTCTTGCCTGTTTGCTCAGGGTAAGAAGGGAAGAAGCTAATGCTCAAGCTAAAGCAGTTAATATTAATGCCACAGAGGCTAGCTTAAACATGTGGCTAAAACTTTAACCAGTTGTGTTTAACTGCATGTCTGCATCGACGGCCTTATAGTTGTTCTGGCATGGAGCCTGAAATCCACACCCATTTTCACATTGACCCAGATTCAACACTCTGGACACACACAAACACAAACACACACACACACACACACACACACACACACACACACACACACACACACACACACACACACACACACATGCACAGTTAATTAACAATAAAATCCCACTGAGCAGTGTGGAGCTGCTGTTAGAGATGAAGGAGTAATGCTTGAAGGCTGGACTTAATCTGATTCGGTTTAAGGCATGACATATGATCAAAATGTAACAGGTTGTTTATAGCATAAAGGGTAAAAACTGAATACCCTTCTATTCACCACTCCCTCTACAAGCATGTCAGAGAACCACAGTGGCCTTTAGTTGCATTCATGCCTCCAAGTTCAAGCTGCCACTTCAACGTATAAACACAAAAGGCCCTCTCCGGAGCCACTGTTTGTTTTGTCCTTTCTGGGCTACGGTAGAGAAGCAGCTCCCTATGTAGATATGAAGGGTATAACAAAACTAAGCTATAACAAAAACACAAAAATAATTATTTCGGGTGATTAAACATGAATGAAACATAGTTATAAATATATTCAATTACTGATAATAAAAAACCCTAAATCCTACACACACAAACAGAGTGATGCCGACCCAGTTAAAATGGCTGCATGGACTGCAAAACAGACAGAGAGCAGAGAGAAAGTGGTGCAGAGGGAGAGAGAGACTAGAGGGAATGTTATTTAGGCTCTACCATGACTCAGCAGAAAGCTGAGTCAGCCTGGAGGACTTAAACAATGACAAGACTCTGAAACAGACAGGATGACAGAGTGAAGTCTCATTCAGACAATCGCTAACCTTTCACAATGTTTAGTTCAACAACTTCCTCCACAAAGAGGTTTAAAGCCTCATAACATTGTTTAAACTTTTGTTTGGTTGCTTGTAAATTATATTATAGAGAGCTGAAGAGCTTCAGATTCTGACCCAAAATTGGAAAACCTGTAAAGCTGTTAATTTCATATTTCCTTTTTTTAGTAGCTTTTGTCACATTAGCCCCAAACCACTGTTGGTTAATGCTGCTTTGAATCATTCACACTTTAATTATGAGCATCAGAGGGGAAAAACAGAGTTATGAGGATTTTCAATATCTCAGACTTGGTGATAAGAACAATTACTATTTGTCAGCAAACTGGCACCATCACTGGTGGTTACAAAGAAATGAAATCCAATATTTATGAATCAATTCAGCTGATTAAAAAGGAGCTATACATTGATTCCATTTTTAAAAACTGATTCAAATATGTTAACAATAAAAAAAATACCTGATTTAGGCTTGATTTCCAAATAACACATAAATCAATAATGAAAATAACCAGAAAATGAAATATATTTTTCTTTAGACAGAGACAATAGGCTGTTGAAAAAGAGGACAAGCTCAACATCAGTGTCTCTTTCCAGAATCAGGACCTGGTCAATCAAGATAATCCACAGACATCATTGTGAGCAGTTTTATTTATAAGAACTTATAGCTCTTGATTACTGGAAAGAGACATCGCTGTTGAGCTTCAAATGTATTTTTGGCGCTTTGAGCAGCACAAGCAAAGTGCCATTAAGTCTTATTATATTGGAAAAAAGGCAGACATCTCTATGGCCGATATCTCCAAACAATGTAGATTGATAAAAACAGTACAGTACATTTTTGAGAGAACTGTCCCTCTAATACACTTCTGCATTGGCTTCACTTTCAGACCTGGAGGCTACTTCCTCTTCTTCTATATTTTTAAGATAAATCATTGATGAAATGAGGAGCATGCAATATCAGGCAGCTTGGAAGCCGCTGCTCCCGCGTTGAGTTATCCATTTTCTTCTGTCACTGATGTTTTCATACAAGGAACAGACAATTAACTAAAGATCCATTGAGATAATGTTGGGACAGGTGCAGGACTGAAATGGTAGCTAACATATAAACACCTGCAGTAAGTCATCCTCTCTGAAGGTGTGTGAATCTACACTGAACTGTCTTTGAATTTTCCATCGTGTCTCTCTCTGTGTTCCTGTCTCAGATCCTGAAGCGTGGTTGCCATGTGAACGACCGCGATGGTTTGACCGACATGACACTGCTTCATTACAGCTGTAAAGCTGGAGCACATGGAGTCGGTAAGATACTTATTTTGTTATTGATCCAGTCAGTCAGTCTGACTCGACCCTGTTCAGCTACACTGCAGAATTTCTAGGAAGGTAATCAGTTTAAGGACGGGCTGGTGTTGTTTTTATCTTTTAATTAGACCAATGAACTGATTCTGCTGACAAATATAATGTGTTCAGCCAAAGCACGAACGTTTTTCCTCCATAAATCAATTATTTTTGTAATATGGCGTCACATTACCAAAGAGACACTTTCAATTTTTGTTTAGTCCAACCAACAGTCCAAACCTCAACATTATTACTAATACATTAACATTATTAACATTATAACATCTGGAACCATCAATTGTTTTAACATGAAAAATTACCTAAACCCCAAAAAATTGTTTCACAAACATTTTCTGTCAATTGATTAATATACTTTGCAGCTCTACCTGTAGATTTTCATATGTTTTGCATGCAAAGATCTGAATTAATAAATGAACTAAAGCTGTCAATCAAATGTAGCGGAGTAGAAGTACTGTAGAAAGAGGTTTAATGAAGTTATTCCAATGAGCAGAGATGAAGTCCAGCATCAGTCCAGTCAGAGATCTCGGAGGATCTGTGGTGAGACGGGTTGGAGTCAGGGCGGTTTCTTCTCCTCTTAGCTCGGTCCTCACTGTGTGTGCAGGTGACCCGGCGGCCGCGCTGCGTCTCAGCAGCCAGCTGATTGCTCTGGGAGCCGACCCGAGTCTGAGGAGCCGCTGGACCAACATGAACGCTCTGCACTATGCCGCTTACTTCGACGTCCCAGAACTGATCCGAGTCCTGCTCAAAGCCACTAAACCCAGAGGTACCCCCACAAAACACACACACACACACACACACACACACACACACACACACACACACACACACACACACACACACACACACACACACACACACACACAGACATAACACAAAGTTCGAAGCTCAGGAGGGGCGGTTAGTCCAGACTTGTTCTTCTTTTGTTGTCTCCACAGTGTTGAACTCCACCTGCAGTGATTTCCACTATGGCACAGCCCTCCACATCGCTGCCTCCAACCTCTGTCTGGGTGCAGTCAAATGTCTCCTAGAGCACGGAGCCAACCCCATTGTCCGGGTAAAAACACCTCACCTGACTATTTATTCATGGTGTCAGTCAACCTGTAGCTTGATGATCATCCTATGTTTTCACTATATTCTTCTGTTTATTCAGCTGGATTTCCAACAAACCTATCAAACTAAAATACTCCAGATACCTTGCACTCTTTTCCCCAAACACAACTCCTCTTGTGGCCTGTGGATAATCTACCACATCATGGTCATGATTCTGTCCTTGCACACTCCAACCCCCCTCCCCTCCCTCTCTGCAGAACGATAAGGGCCAGGTTCCAGGGGAGGTGGTCCCCGACCCCATGGACATGAGTCTGGACAAGGCCGAGGCCGCCATGGCGGCCAAGGAGCTGAAGAAGCTGCTCCTGGACGCCGTCCCTCTGAGCTGCAACCTTCCCAGAGCCACGCTTCCCAACTACGACAACATCCCAGGAAACCTGATGCTGACCTCGCTGGGGCTCAAGCTGGGGCAGCGTGTGATGCTGGACGACATGAAGGTCAGAGGCTCACTGAGGATTAGGGATGTTATTCGTCCGTCCTCAAAATAATAGGGAATGGGAAATGTGTTGCCGGTATTTAAAAACAGCTGATGGTTAACATTGAGCAACTTGAAAGTGTCGGTGAGGTTTGTTAGTAATGAGAACGTTCAGGAAATAGAACCTCCAGATGCAGTTTATTGGTAAAAGGATGTTTTTCCTTTTTGTTATTCAATTGTATTGCAATGTGATTCCTTGTTACAACCCAAAGTCACATACAGTATGACCAATTGGAATTGGCAATCAAGATTGTTCTGACAAAGATTACATGTATTTATATTTAAATACATGTAATCTACATATATGATGAGTTAGGGCTTGGCCCCAGCTGCTCAAAAACAAATCCCACCATGTCTGAATTATTTCAGCTTGTCGATGAATCAAAATCGTAACTCTGACAATGAATAACTTCAGAGATGGGAATAAATTTGAATATCCATGTCACCTTCCATCTTTGTTGCAACATTTTTTGTTGGTCTCTGGAGGAAAGGAAAGAAACATAAATTCAGTTTGAAACGCATTATAAGAATCTGACTTACTTTCCGAATAGAAAAACAGAAATAACAGTAGATTACATACATGATGTAAAAGCTTGATTCGGAAAATCTGCTAAATCTGGCAGTCCCATGGAAGCCATCAGCGAGTGCTTCAGACTCACAGTTTACTAATTGAATGTAATAATTGACAAAACGGGAGACACATTTGCCATCTGCTCATATTGAATGACAGTTCCATTGTGTATTAGTACTACACTGGTGGTTTTACTGGTTGTCCTAGATTGTAGAGCTTGACTGGAATCTCCTTAGGGGTGACTGTGGCTCAGTGGTAGAGCAGAGTCGTCCCGATCCCCGGCCATGTCCACTAGTCCATGTGGATGTGTCCTTGGGCAGTTAACCCAAAGTGCTCCTGCAGGCTGTGCCTGCAGTGTTTGAATGGGTATGAATGATAGTTGGAGTCCTGATGCAGGTGGCACCTTGCATGCTAGCCCCTGCCCTCAGTGTATGAATGGGTGTGAATGGGTAAATGATGACATGTAGTGTTGTGGTTGCAGCCAGAGAGGAAGAACTACCAACAATGTTGTCTGTATAATAATGTCAAATGAACTTGCAGCACTAAAGGTACAGGACAAGCTCCTGTTGGCTTGAACTTAAACCTGAGCTTCAGTTTTCCACTCACTTTACCATATTGACATGAACACATGGAGCATACACCCCTGTCTCATTTCCCAATTTTATTTTTTTCTTTACAGCCACGTGTTCTATAACTATAAATTTGCCTATGATAATAGAAAATGACACCTATACTGTATAAGGTGGCAGGCAGGCAGGAGGTGAGCAGGGGATCATCCGTCAGACTGAAATGTCTGTAAGCAAGACCCTGATTATCACTAAACCAACCTACAAGAATTAAATTAAATCGAATGTCAGTTTTGGACATGTCAGGGGTGGTGTGTCAGTCTCAATTTGTTACATGCATGGTGTCTTCTCAAAATAAACATCTGTGTTCACAGGAAATTTACAGTTTCTGCTCGTTACAGTCATACAGTCTCTTTTCAAAATAAACTTCCAATGTAAGTTAACTTACGCAACAAAACTGATTGGTTAGGTTCAGGAAAATATGGTGGTTAGGGTTAGAATAAGTATGTTTGTAACATAACTGGCGTTAGTAAAGTATGAAAGTTACCAAACAAAACTACGGTACATTAAGTCAATGTTGACTTGGTTTTACACAGGACACATACAGCGGTCTCCTGAGACCTGTGTTTGTTTGACCCATCATCCAATCAAATCAACTTGTCAGTGCTTTCTGGTGGACAAATTGATTCTAGATGACCCCTAACCTAGTTTGGCATGCCTGTAATGCACTGTACATTTCAACTTAAAAGCACTTTCTGTTAGTTACATAGACGGTTCAACATAAAGTTAAGATAACTTTTCTTGTGCTTTGTGCTTAGTCAATGCTTTCCTCGGGACAGATTTAAGTCAGGGTTGTTTTGTGTGATGGCTGCCTTTTGTCCTTCACACCCTCACAATGTATGAGCTCTGAACAGTGTGTTCTCACTGTGTAGCTCCAGAGAGACCAGAGCAGAGACGACAGCCCGCCTGCAAACCTCAGACAGGTTGGTTGGACCGGGTGCCGGCCGGAAACTTAGACTAACTGAACTGACTACACCACTCTGACAACATGCCCTCTTCCTGTCACGTGTCACTCCATCTGGAGCTTTGATGTCCCGTCTCCTCCATTTCCCTCTCATAAAATACAGCAGCAGACACTCCATTCAACCTAATCTAACCTAATGGATCTCTGCTGTCTTGTTTCCAGCCTGGGAGATATTTCACCTCTAACTTCAGATCTGTATCTCTGTGTGTCTCTCTCAGTCCGGCACTCTGAGGTTTTGTGGCACTACAGAGTTCGCCAGCGGCCAGTGGGTTGGCGTGGAGCTCGACGAGCCAGAGGGAAAGAACGATGGCAGTGTTGGCGGCGTCCGCTACTTCATCTGCCCTCCTAAACTAGGTAACATCTGCTGCCATGGTGCCCGGGAGCAAGTCACTGAACCCTTGCAAAGACTCCCAGCAGGATGATGGTTTGTCTTTTTTCTGCCCTGCAGGCATTTTTGCCCCTGTCTCAAAGATTTCCAAAGCCGTGGATCAGGCACCTTCATCTGTCACCTCCACACCCAGAACCCCCCGTATGGACCTGGCCTCTCGCCTCACCGGGAAGACCAAGAAGGAGAAAGAGAAGAAGGAGAAGCAGAGAGAGAAAGGTAACATAGCTCTCATATTGTCTGTGTTTGGAATGTCTTTGAATGTCAAATGTAAAATTTCTGCGTTTTAGAATACAACATTTAATCTATGATTTCTTGGCGAGTCAGGTTTGGATTTGTGTGATACAGTATGTTTTTCTGCTGCGCCTTCTCAGCCCAGAAGAAGAAGGCGTCAGTAGCCAGTCTGGATCCGGAAGGACTGAACGTGGAAGTTGGAGACCAGGTTCTAGTGGCCGGACAGAAACATGGCATTGTCCGCTTCTACGGCAAGACCGACTTCGCCCCAGGTCTGTCTTCTGAGCTTTTTTTTTACATTATTTCTGTCCATAACCAGATATTTTACTAATAATTTTAGGCTGTTCTGAATCATTTTTGGTTGAAATTTGCAGAAAATAAGTATTTCATCATATTATCATGTGTCATACAAATATGAAATATGACAAAATATACAAAAAAATGGGTATAATAAGGTAACAGGTTAAGATTATTGATTCTCCTTTGCCTTTGTTTTTGTTCGTGTTCATAATACTATTCCTATATTTTTACTCACTGATTGAATGTAAATAGATACTTTATAACACTTACTTTGGCCTAATAAATACTGAACTGTCTGTGTATGTGAACTAAGCTGCACTTCTGCAATATAAACTAAATAAAACCTGCTGACATATCATGATATGTCACTTTTTTCATGTGTTTTGTGTCAACTGTTTCCACGTACCTGTTAGACAGGTCATTGAGAAGTTAAATCATTGACAAAGTCCAGTTGGTCCTAAACTGGCCACCGCGCAGAAAGCTATTTTTTTATTAATTTATTTAATACTTACAAACAAAAATCAATAAAAAGAGAACACTTGCGATAGATCAATGAAAAATAAGTGATAAAAAAAGAAGAACAAAACAAAAATAAATCTTGATACAAAAAAGTGCTTCAAGTACATTAAAAACTAACAAAGAGTAGGATGTGGAGAAAAGGGCCTTTTACTTCAGTCCTGAGAAGGTGACCGTTTCATCCATCAGTAATGAATTCAGCGGCTGTGACCTGAGCTCTCTGTGCCTGCAGGTTACTGGTTCGGTATCGAGTTGGATCAGGCCACAGGAAAACACGACGGCTCTGTGTTTGGAGTCCGCTACTTCAGCTGCCTGCCAAAATATGGAGTGTTTGCTCCGCCCTCCCGGGTCCAGAGGTAAGTCACCACAAAACCTGAAGGCCTCTCACTGCTAATTATATTCTGTCAAAACAATATGACTAATATCGTTGTGGTGCATGAAGGGCAGAGTGTTAGGATGTTAGAAGTGCAGGGTGATATATTCTAATCAAAATACTGCAGCACTTTCAAACCTAATAATAATGAAACATTTAGTTAGTTAGTTAAATTTTCTTCTGTCAGTATCTTAGAGTCTCTAAACACCTGGCTGTGTTCATTGTTGTTATATCAGAATCGGAGGCCCTAAAGAAGGCTCCCAGAATGACAACTCCATGGTGAAGAAAGTCCACCAAGTCACCAGTAAGTACCTTTCATTGTTCTGTTGCGTCACACCGACTGACAGTGAAGTGTCTGGAGATAAACATGTGAAGTCGACAGATCCTATTCATTTTTTTGAAGAGCAGGAGATCATGATGGATACAGCTTGACGCGTTGACTGACCATGCGCCATATCTGAAAAGGCATAACCACGACCTCAACTATATACGTTGTCCGTCTATCGCAACGCACAAGGCTCAAACTGACAAACTAGGCAGCGCTGATAAAATATGAATCAATATTCTCTTATTGCATTGCTTATATCTTGACCCAAATATTTTCAGAAACATGAAAAAGTGTGTAAGCGGATACTCGCATATTGGCTTTTAAACTGTGTCTACTAATCTTTCATTCTCTGCAATGAACTACAAAATAAAATATTATTATAACTGATGAGAATGAGAATTTTTATAATAATAATCATTTTATTTATATAGCACTTTACAAACAGAGTTCACAGTGCTTTGATAGACAAAGCAGCAAAAGCAAGACAATAAAACAACAGAAAGTTCTACAATGAGGCCAACAGAGCAAGATAAACTGAGGTAAAAGTTAATATATATAAATATAAAGTAGAAATATATATATATATATATATATATATATATATATATTTTATTTTAAAATATATCATTAAAGCAACACATAAAAGCCAATCTGTACAAATGGGTTTTAAGAAGTGATTTAAAAGAGAGTCCTGATGGCAAAAGCATGGTCACCTTTAGTTTTTAGCCTCGACTTTGGAACAGCCAGAGGATCTCAGGCTGCGAGCTGGCTCATAAGGGGTCAACATTTCTGCTATATATTTTGAGGCAGACCCATACGTGAACCATATATGAATTATGGTCAAAACTGCTAAAAGAAAACCCCAAATGAGACTAAATATGTATAATTCAGTTTTTCAATTTTTTTCTTTCTTCCGTGCTACTTTTATAAAGTTTTTTCTTTTTAATTTTTGTTTATGGGGGGACTTAACGTAAATATCACTGTGCAACCCTGTATTGTAAAAGGACAATGAAACCACAAACAATAATAAATAATTTTGTTTCAAGGACCAGAGGCATACATTCATAAACCTGGAGATAGCATCACTGGGTTGTGTTTGTGTTCTGATGGGGGCTACAGCTCAAGGACCTTTATATTAACCCTTAAATCAACCATTAATGGTGATGTCCTCCTTGTATTGATGTCACTAACGGACTATTGCTTGTTCTTTGTTCGTGTCCTGCAGTGTCACAGCCGAAGCGTAACTTCAACACAATGCGTTCTCCTAAAGACCTGACGTCTGAGAACTCCATATCCAGGTGAGAACACAGACACACCGGCTCCGACTGCGTTCACAAAACAACTGTCCATATCCTATTCTGACCTTTTGCCTTAAAATATCAGAAAATATTGAAATCTTCCTGATGAGTTTATGCTGCATTCATATCATGGGGGGGTTCCAACTTGAACGGCTCCAACTTAAACGGCTCAAGATGGTTGTATGATTGGTGGGAAATAACTAAGTACATTCACTCTAGTACATTACTTAAATACAAAGTTGAGGTAGATTCTTTTTTCCATTTTATGCCACTTTATAATTCTACTCCAGTACTTAGTTTTACTGAAAAGCCATTTTCAACGCAGCATAATGTCAGATATTTCAGAGCTTTCAGAATGTTTTTGTTTTTCAGTTCTTATTATAACAAAGATGTTGACATGAACATTTTAAAATAAATAACTGTATCTCCAATATGACATGAATGCAGCATTTCCCTGTTTAAATGTGACTTTGCAGTATCTGATGTCCCATATGTGAGACTAGGCGCTAAACAGAGCATCAGTTTGAGTTCTACTAAAACCACTGTACCCTCCTCCTCCTCCTCCTCTCTTCCCTTTGTTCTTCTGCCCGCTCCTCTTTCTTTCTCTCTTTATCTCCCTTCTCTTCTTTTCTTCTCCACCAGGTTACTGTTCTGCTGTTGGTTTCCGTGGATGCTGCGTGCTGAGATACCGTCCTAACCACGCCCTCCTTCTATCTCCTCTGCTCCTCCACTGGATCGATCTCTCTGCTCTTCTCTCTCTTCATCTTTCCTTTTGGCTTTCCTCTCCCTCAGTCTCTTCAGACGTTCGCTGTCCGTCAGACTCGTAGTGAAACCCCTTTTCTCTCTTACTCTCAGCCCGAATCCCTCTAATTTAGCCGTTCTATAGCAAATCTATAGTGCCTTGTATCTGATCAAAATGTCCTGCACTCCTTTCATAAAACTGAGCTAAAGCAATCACCCTAAAATATTCTCTTGCCCCGTCCAATAATTTCATCGCTCTCATCACATTGTCCCAGCTTTGTCCAAGTTATGTCTTTATTTAGAAAAAAACTACATGACATCAGTTTGGGCTGCAGCATGTCTTGCTTTTGCTGCTGCGCGATTTGGGTCTCACCAAATTTGGAGGTTGGCACCAGCTGTAGCTTAAGATGATGAATTAATGCTGATGCTTTGACCCGTGGTTGTACAGTAACAACAATGACGTTTGCCAAACGAATTCCACGATTGGCATTATTCTGAGACTTGAGACTCATTGACCTTTCGCTGCCATGACAGTGAAATTTGGTTCTGCATAGCTCAAAGTGTACAAAATGCTTCAGGGATCAAGTTGTTGGTATGTTGGATCTAGATCTGGCTGCTGCTTGACTCACCCGAGACCAAGAAATCAACCCTAGAAACTGTTATAACTCTAGATTGTGTGTGTTATCACCTGCATGCTTTAATCTCAGATGTCAAACCGAAAACAGGGTTATACAACTACTTACTTTTTTGTATTTTTATCATAGTGTTACAGTCATATTTTTTTATCTTTCAAATGTATGTGACAGGCATAATTTAACCGTGGTTCTTGGTCTCTATGAAATATCTCCTGCTCTGTAGTTAATGTGGATGCCAACATTTCATCACAGCAAATCAGAGTTGATTTGTCTTTCACAACAAATCTGAACAAAGAGCTGGATTAGACCTTTTGCTTCATCAATTAGAAGAAGAAAAAAGATTCAGTTAATGTAGTCATGGATAGATGAAGTACTGTAGTTAGACATTATAGTGACTCAATGCTTTAGAACAACTGTCATTATTAATCAGTATATTGCCATCTAGTTAGACTTAAAATACAGTATATTATGGAATTATTGTCGAGAGCCGCAATCATACTCTGTCGTTAACCAAAAGTGCTAACAATCCCAAAACGATTACTTTCTTTGATGCAATTTAAAAATCTAAAAAGTGTTTCTGCCCTGCTACATGTGATATTGATGTTTTTTGTGTTAATGCCGCCGTGCTTGCATCTGAAAATAAGCTTGATTTAAAACAACATTTAACCAGTTTGGTCAGCTGTAAAGCCTCGTGTCCCCTTATCAAACATCCATCTCCTCCATCTTGAGGTTTGTTAGTATCCTAACACAGAGATTCAAACCCTGGATAAGGTGTCCAGAGAGGCCATGATATTTGTAAGTTCTCTTCTATTCTTTTCTCCCCAACCTCTCTCATCCCTTTCTCTGTTCAAATAAGACTTTGCTTCCTTTTGTGAATGTGGGCATATGTGAAAAAAAAGACAAACCAGGAGTTAATCTAAACTGTTGTGTTGGCTTAATGTTAAAATCTCTCTCAAAGTGTGAATTACTGAAAACAGCAATATGTAAACAGTGTACCTATCTCTGTGTTGAAATGGTTCTTGTGTTAATGTCTCTTTACACTCTGTAAACAGCCTTACACAGAGAGGTGAACATGCTCACATACTCCGATGGCCGGGGCTGCCGGGGATGAGACACTCAAACAACAAATGTTCATACAGACACAAATTTTAAACCAGCCTCTGAAGTCTGTAAACTTACTCGGCTCCTGTGAAAAACTTCACTCTTCACTCTGGAGCCATCAAACCGGGCCATCAAACTGAACTTTGTTTGGGTTAGAGTTTTTCAGTCAGCCTCGGCTAAAAGAAACACTTTGTGGTTGCTCCTACACACTGCTCTTCAAAAATAAATTCCTGTTGTGCCCGCAGAATCAGCTTCAACATTCTAGTGATGGTAGTTACATTCAAGCTGCAGAGCCTAGTCAGGCTGGCCTAGTCATTCCTAGCGAAAGATCAAATGTTGCAAGTCACATTTCACTTAACTCTTAAACTTTGTCACGAGTCGAACACGTTGAGTTATGTGGCGTGATGATCAGTGAACAGAGCACAGTTTAGCATTTTGAACATACACTTTATTATTGTTATCGCTTATATCAGGGTGTTGACATTCTGCAGTTCAGCTGGTTTTATCAACCTGTTAAGGTGAAGAGCACTGAATGAAAAGAACAGAAATCGAACAAGCGTAGTCAGCAGATTCAGGGTTCCCACATTTTTGGGAAAAACTGGAGTTTCGTAAACTTCAATCTGTCCTGAAACACCGATTTCAATTTAGTTAGGACTTCACAGTTGCTCAAAATGTATTGCTGTACAATGTCCCTGAAATTCCAAATGTGTTCAGGAATGAGGTGAAGTGGAAATTATGTATAAAGCTGATTTTAAACTTGTTTTAAAGTGTTATTGGAAACACAAAATTAACTTAATTTTAACTGATATCAAACGAAAAAATATCAGATTTTCCACATCTGTCTGACTGAAGTCAGACATAAGCTCTGTTTTCTGAGACTTTTGTTTAAATTATCCTGCATCAATTGGTTATTGGAACTGTCCTTAATGTTCTGCAAAACAATTTCTTAAAAATATGAGAATCCTGATATCACGTTAACACGATATGCAGATGACTCACAGCTTTACCTTCGAACATTTCTGCTGTTGGCTGCTTTTTCCTGCCATCCCACTCAAACCTGAACAAAAGAGCTGGATGAACTAAAGTAAATCCACATGTTGTAGTTTAGCACTCTATAATATCACACAGAAAAATGTTTCTCTACAAATGCGCTGCTGCAGCACGCTGTTCAATGCTAAAGCTCAACAAAGTTGCAATGTGCCAACTCTTTCATCACAGGTGAACATAAACGTCAGTGGAGCACAGCGATTGAGAGGTTCCTATTTGTACAGTAAACGTACAGTACAGTCAATATGTCCCAGTGAAGCCTCTGTTGAGTTGAACATAGTGTTCTTACTGCTCTGTAATTGTGGAGCTTTCTCTGGTTTGGTCACTAAGTGTCACTTGTGAGTCTGTGGTTAATAATTTCAAGACCTACAAAATGTTACTCAAGCTTTCCTCATTACATAGTCTCTATTTGATTTGTTGTACAGTGTATCATGGCAATTGTAAGTAAAAAGATAATAATTCCCTAGCTGGAGGGGGATAAATTTACAAAATACTTACTTAAAACGTTACGATAAAGATACCTGGTAATATTGTGGGGTTTTTTGTTGTCAAGGGACCACAAGGTCACCCTGTCATGACTTACATCGCATAAGCAGACTCTAAAGTTATAGTTTAACTTTTTGTAAGTGTATTCAAAAGGCCCATTGTGCTGACGGGGAGGGCTAGCGATGAAAAAGGAAAATTTAGTGAAAGGATACAGTTGTGACTATGTCTGTTTTTCAAAATAAGGTGTTTGTGGTTATATACAACATATAAATAGAAATTAGATTAATTTGATAACATTCATCAGAAGTATAAAACATGTTACCTGTGACCCTTATAAAAGAAAATACCATTAAATTGTTAGGAAAATATCTTTAATCTTTATTTTTGGGTTGCTGGATAAAAAATGCTGACAATGACTTATACATTTCAGTTGAAAACATTTGTGACAACATAAAAACAAAGTCAAGCAGTTTTACTGAGTCAGTTTTTGAAATAACCATTGTATTTTACAGCCCCTCAAGTATTCAGTGTTGATGTTAATCTCGGCAATCTTGTAGTTTTTACTCTAAATATTACCCCGCTCTGTAATTATTATTTTTGCACTTAAACTGGCCCTAATACGCTGTTGTATAGATTTGCTCCATTTAAAGGACTGTGCTTTTTTTTTATGTTGCACCGGTTGTTTTAACATTAAAACTTCTTAATAGTATACAGTATATAGCCTATATTTTGATAACTTCACTAAGTGGACTTTTTGTTCTTGTTTTTTGTAGTGTGTATGTGTTACTTTGTGCTCGGTTACAGTCCGTGTGTGAGTAACTCCTGTTTTAAAAGTGAGTAAGGCTTACTGACGTTAAACGGGAAACAGGGGAGAATGAACTTCGGACGTCTTCATCCTATCAGATACTCACTGCATGCTCTCTCTCTCTGATTCTCTCTCTGTAACTTTCTCTCTCAGTATTTTCTCGTTGGGGTTTTTTCAATATATGTATCTTATTCTCAGCAGCATGGAAATGCTTCTAATAATAACAGTGACAACTCTATGAACATAATAAAGAATTTGATGTTGTTTTTCTACCTCTCATGTCCATTGCTTTTACTCACAGAAAACTCATTCAGTTTGTTTTTGTTCAATTCTGTAATTATACAAACAGTCAGGTATAATGAAGCCTGATTTAAAGCACTATCCTTTACAATACAATAATACTACAATACTAAAATATGTTTTTACTTTTACATAATTGTACATATGATTCCTAGCAGTGGAATTAAGGGACCTGCTAAAGCCACATAATGGGAGTGCTGTTAATGATGACATTATCAGCACTCATTGCACTGTCAGACATGTTCCCCCGGACAGCGACTTGCATATACCTGTATGTGAAAATGCATATGGAGAACCATCCAATCTGCCTCTGCCAATATCAGGATGCTGTCTAAAGACCAGCTCTCTTCTAAGGGCCTGACACCCTATAAGACATCCAAAATAAGGAAGTCAGCCATGGTTTCACTTTTCACTGACCTTATTATAAACAGAGACAAATTAACCTGCAATTAGTGCACAATTTAAGTTGTTTTGCAGCCTGAGATGTTAGTAATGATAGTGTTAAACAATAGCAACAATAGCCAACTTTGAATTATAATTAAAATTGCAGAGTGAAACAGGATAATGTCAAAATAGATATGAAGTGTCATATATGTAGGATCTTCTGAGACGAAATTGCTACAAAGTAAATAAATATACATCCATTAGTGAAAACTCATCAACCTCCTGTAAATTGGGTTTTTACCAAAGACAAATTGAAATACGATATAATTGGTGATTGCGGCAGGTTCTCCTTAATTACTGGTACAACCCTCTTAAGAATGAATCTGTTCCTACGAGTGGTTCTTGCATGAGGCCCAAAGTTTCAAATTCTAAACTCAGAAAAATAATGTTATATCATCTGCAAATTGGAAATCTTACAAATACAATTTACAGTGGGTACAGAAAGTAAATGGCTGCAATGAAACAAAGGGTGAAAAATTTAAAGGGTCTGAATACTTTCCGTACCCACTGTATATACAAAATAAACAATAATAGTCTGAGGTATGGCCCTGCAAGTAACCTTTTAAAATTCATAATTCTTATCTGAACATATTGATAGAGTGTGCAAGCCATAGTCAATAATGTAATAAATATTTTCTTTAAAGATCTCATTAGTGCTTATTTGTGAAATCATCCTGGTCCTAGAAATATTTGATCAAACTGCAGGGCTCAACAGTAAGGATTGCCAGGTGAACCTGAACAAAAACCGAAAGTCTTGAGAGGTGAAGTATCCCAATTTTTGACCTGGACAAAATTATACTGCAAAGCATGTACACCATAAACATGGCATGTATACATGTTTAAGAATGTTTTGTTTTTCATAAAAATTGCATTAGCAGATAATTTAATACACTATGGAAAGACTGAATGTCATCCCTATTACATGTTTCAAGCAGTGCCGGAGGAAGTATTTGATTCATAAGAAAAATAGCAATAACAGAATGTAAACATACTCCAGTATAAGTAAACAACGTATATTAGTACAACGGTTTGTTTGATATCTTACAAAAAAGTTATGACAACATTTTTGTGTGTTTTCCTAAGATAGTCTAGATCATGTGTCAGTTTCAGTCTTGTCAAAATATACTTCCGACTTCAGAGGTAACAACTTAGTTAGAGTTAAGCAACACAACTACTTGGTAAGGTTTAGGAAAAGATCGTGCAAAACTTAGATAGGTTTAGGCAAAAAAACTACTTAGTGACATTTAGGAAAAGATTGTGAAATACTTATTTAGGTTTGGGCGACCTAACTACTTAGTGAAGGTTTAGGAAAAGATGGTGAAATACTAAGTTAGGTTTGGGCAACAAACTACTAATGAAATTAATGAAAGAGCGTTTTTTTGTGCTTATTATCAGTAGTTAACTATTGTATTATTTGATTATTATTACTGATGCTGTAATATCAAAGCAGTCAGAGCTGGGAGATATATATTGATTTATATCTACACTGTGATATGTTAGCAGATAATGCCTTAGATTTGGGATGTCAAAATATGGCATGTGTTTACAGCAAGAGGGGACAATGAATGTTGTTTATTTTCCTTGTTTCTATTCTATCCACATCCCTGATTATTATTTATCAAAAATCTAATTGTGCAAATATTTTGTGAAAGCACCAATACAAGTCAACCATATAATGACAATATCACTATTAAGGGTTTTTACAAAAGAAATATTGTGAAATTTGATTTACTCCATTGCGCCAAGCCCAATAAGCTGTGTTTTAACATTGTGTTTGGAAATTATTAATTCTAACACATGTATATACTGATCTGTACTGATCAATACATTAGTGGTCAGTTTTCAGAGTGCACCTTCTTCTCCAAAAAGCAGTGATAGTACACATCAAGTTTTGATAATCCCAAAAAGTGGGAAAAATAAGTTTTCATCAAAATGGATCTGGAACTAGAGAGGATTTAAGAGGAAGTATGTTTCAAAACATGTGGTGTTAATGACATAAAATGTTGAGCATCAAACAATTCATTTCTTGCAGTCTGGTGATTTTTTATGCACAATTTTTTGTTGTAAATGTCTTTATTTTACACAAAATTTGTGCGGCAAGTGACAAATCAAAATTTTGAAATATAATGGAATATAATGCAGTAAGGCTCTCATGCATTCTGTATTGCTTTCAAATATTTATTGTCCTGTAGATCAACTTTTCTCATGTAACGCACATGTAGGAATGATTTACCCTTCACTCCTTTTTGGGGTTTTTTTGTTTGGTGAAGTTAGTAACCTCTTTAAATGTTCACATCATACCCGTGGACTTTAAAGGAACGTTAGTTTCCATCGGAACCGACCAACAATTAAAAAACACCTTTGAGATGTATGGTTTACACTTGAAATATATATTACAGTATAATATTTACAGACCAGCACACACATTTATTTATAGTCAATGTGTTGTGTGCAAGTAATTACTTATTTACATGTGCACTCAAGGTCAGTTATTATAATGAATAACTGATATTGAATGGTTGAAAGTTGTGCAATTACAGTGAAGAAAAAAAGATAAAGAAATATATATCATAATTGCTGCCTTGATCTATTCAGATCAAAATCAATAAACAACATAAGATTGAATTAATTTCAACTCCATTTATTTTTCAAATAAACTGCTCAAGGTTACAAACCTTCACATGGTCATTTTAATAATTTACATAAAGATACAAAATAATTTAAAACTAGAAAAGTAACTAGGTGTGCGCAATCTATTTCTATATGAATTAACAAAGAGGTAAGTTAGAAGAGTACGGTGCTCTGAATAACCAAACGGAACATTTCAACAGCGCTCCAATTTTACGGTTTGTGCCAGAATGTGCCTCCCAGCTCAGAGTGTCTGTTTACGAACAGTCTCTACAGCTTCGACCAAACAACCCTCCATAATCAGTCCAGAGTGAAGTTATCAGAGCAGATGTTTTGTCTCAAAATGATAGCGAGCATCCACCCTGCTGAAGTGCCCCTGACCAGGATGTTGTCAGCTGACCTTTGACCTCTGAAGGGGAGATTTCCTGCACAGGATGAGTTTGACCTCTGAGCAGCAGGTGGACAAGTCTGTCGGGTTCAGAGGAAGGAGGTGAAGAACTTCTTCTCTGCTCCAGCGCTTGGGGAAGGAGAGGGAGATTTGACCTTTGACCCGCCGCGCTGCCGCTTCCTCCTGGCTCTGCGGTTCTTAAACCACACCTGAAAACGCAAAAGAGAGAGAGAGAGAGAGAGAGAGAGAGTTGTAACTGCATGTTCTCTTGGCAGCAGATTTAAAGTTTCAACATAAGTAGAAAGATAACCACAAGAGCATATATTTGTATTGTATTTACAATTTCATTGAGTCTCATATGAATTTTTTTTTTTTTTACAAACGCTAATCAGCTCATATTGGCAGTGACGTTTTTTCTGTGTAAGACAAATTAAGTTTGACAAATTAAGTTTGAATTTTTTTAGGGAGAGCAAATTAAATGAAAATCACTTTATTAAGGTTTATAATAATTTCCCTTAAAATGCAGACTCAATTTACCACATAATAGCAAAAAACAACTTCTTGGTAAATCGGTGCGTAAAATGCAACCGACGCAAACCTGGAGAGTTTTTACGTCATTTGTCTGTCTTTTCACAGTGAATCATTATCGGACTCACCCTGACTGTCTCCTCGCTCAGCCCGCTGCTCCTCGCCACCTCAGCGCGCGCTTCCATCGCCGGGTAGTCGGTGAGCTCGAACAGCAACTCGAGCCGCTTGGTCTGACCGTCTGTGAACACCGTCCTCATCCGGGCCTTCTGACGCAGCTGCGGGTGCGCGGACACCCCAACCCGATGGTAACCACGGTAACCAGCCCACTGCTGAGCATCTGGTAAAAAAAGAAAATACATATTAAAATGAGTCAGTCAAGTGTCTGAACTAGGCTACAACTTGTTTAGAAAAAAATATAAAATATAAATACATTTAAATTGAAGTAAAGCTTTTCAAGTTTAGTAACATGTGGAAATACCTGCAGAGTCCTGGCTGCTGAAGTGCACATACACTCCGGAGTTTGGATAAATGCTCGTGAAGTCTGTCTGATGCAAACCGGTTCCGTAGGGGTAAAACGCCTCTCCATAGCTCATCCCTCGGTACTGCAGACAGCCTGGCACCGGCACCGGGACCGGGACCGGCGCAGGAGGCCTGAAGTTCCCGGAGTCCAGGCTGAACCCGGCGGGGATCCCCTGGAGACGTCCGTCCGGTGAAAACTCCATCCCCGGCGGTTTGAGTCCGAGCTGCGGGGAAAGGATGCGCTCGATGCTGAAGTCCGACACTCTGCTTCTGTCCATGATCACACGTGCCAGGTCGCTGCTGCTGCTGCTGTGACCTCTGAGCTGTGGAGGGGCTCGAGTGTCCAGTTTTAAACAGAAACAGAAAGTCCATCAAACACCTGACGGCTCTTTAATATGTTAATGCCATCCTTGAATCAGAGTGTTTGATGGCTTAAGTTCAGTCAGACATTAAAGGAAATCTGGACTTTGATTTGACCCCTTGAATCCTTTGATTCTTTGAACTGAAGTGTGATGTGATGATGGGACTGAATATGGAAACTGTCCATTTAACTGGAATCAGTTACATCGTTCGATTCATCTCCAAATCAGCTGTTAACTTTCACTTGACCTCAAACAACTTCCTGCCGATATCATGATCCGAGATTCATGAACAACATGGCAAAGTGCACCACGTGTATGTTGTTTTTTGTAAATACATTTATTTTGTTCCAAAAAAGGGTTTACAAATGTTTTATTCTTTTTCGTTGCAGATTTTAATTCTATGTTGCTCTGTTTATTATTTTTTAAATTGTATTTGTATTGCACATTTCATACATGAAATGCAGCACAACGTTCTTGACAATACAGGAAAATAGATTTATGATGAACATTAAAACAGGGATAGAATGCAATAATTAATGTAGTTTGGTGGAAAATGCAGCACACTTGATAAAATATGATACAAATATTATACAAATCAAAATATGAAAATAAAATAGTGCATGACAAGATAGAAAATGAAACCCAGTGAATAATAATTATTATAATAATAATAATATTGCACACATTTCATACATATGTTGTATTCTGTGTTTTAAAAGCTGTTTTAAGAAAGATGAAACAATTACAACTGATAACTGAATAAATGTGATTTTATTTGTTTTCCTCTGCAGTTTCACTTGTTTTAGGATGGTTTAATATAATGTAAACAGCAGACAGAATAAAACACATCGAGTGTAAATGGAGACTTTCTTTCACAGATGTTAGAAACCTTCACCCTCAGCCTAATATCAGAAACCATCGGTCTGACTATGGTGAGCCTTTTGGGGCAAGAACTATTTGAGGGTCTCTGGTGTACCCAGTGGATATCTGGGCCAAAACTTCCTACATTTTGGTGTTTTCCGCCACTTTTTCGCTCCACACAGACTGTTAACCTGCATTCAACCACAGTCTGCTCTAGGGTGATTGGTCGATACCACTCGGAATACAAACAGAAACCAGAACACTTCCTATTCCTAAAATTTGTCCCGTTTTTAATGCATATGAGTGCAGAATCTGTTTGTAGAGGTTACACTTGGACCAAATGAAAAATATGTTGTTTTCTCTTTCTTTTCTGCTTGTTATTTCTTGTAATCTCTGTCATCACAGTCTTCTGTCATCTACAAATTTTTGCTATCAGGATGATCGGATGTAAAAAAAGAAAAGAAAAATACTTTCTCATATATTGTAATTTTAATACTTTTAATATGTTACAGTTTATTTACAGTTTGTAAATGAGAACTTAAACAGGTTTTATTATTTAAATGTCAACTAGTATTTAAGGGATAAATTACAGATTTAAAACATGGAACTGTCTTAAGTTAGAAGGCATTAAATCTCTTTACACACACACACATATATATATATATATATTCATTCCTCTCTGGTTTCCTGTGAGTGTGTTAGGATGTTAACTGACTTCTGAGGGAAGATCTCTCAGTGATCAATAGCAGATCAATCAGTTTCCTCTCCTTGAACTCTCTCTGATCTGATCAGTCATTAATAGTCATGAAAGGACTAAAAAGTAGCAACAGCAGATTACCAAACATCCTCACATCGAAGATCAAAGAGCACGTTCAGATATTTGAATATTACAATTATGTTATTCAGTAAGGATCAAAATGTGCTCAACTGCACAATATACAAACATTAAGAGCAACAAAAGACACCTAACTATTATATCAAAAAGTTTATCAGGAGTTGAGGGACCTTTTGAGTTCAGTGGGAATTCAAACGTCAGACTGTGTTTCAATAAAATATATATGTGTCTGTGTGTTTTTAAATTTGTGCATGGATGGTTAGAAGTCAGTTTATAAATTATATTTAAAACAATACTTTATGGGTCCAAATGGCCCTAATAGTTCTTAGCAAGTTTCTTGGAAAGAACTACAGTACTCATTTTTGGGGAAAATAGGAATTTCCTTGAAAGAAAATCTCCATTAAAATCTCCATATACAAATAATTAATATTTTGCGTACTTTAAGGCAACTTATGGTAATAAGCCCATTCTCAGATTTCACATTTTGTCATGTTCAGCTGACCTGCTACACTGTCTAAAATACTTTGTCACTTCATTGAAATGAAGTAATTGGAAGTATATTATTTTAACACTGTCTTAATTTAAATTAAAAGTAATCCTTAAAGTTACTGTGAGGGACTTTAACTGGTTAAGAAATGGTCTCAATTTAATACTGACACATCTATGTGACCTACTTGAGCAAACGAGATAATCAGCGAGAAGATTGACTGTTTCTTTATAGTTTTTGGTCATGCTTTTCATCGGTGCCACCTGGTCGGATTCTGAACAAAATCAGATGAAATCATGCAGGTTCACCATAAAGTCCTCCAGCTCAGACTCCAGCGGGGCCTCCAGCAGCAGCCAGCCCACCATGGAGAGACCATGATCAGTCTTCCCTGCAGCCTTCAACCTGAAGTCGGAAGCTCTAGCTGGAGGAAGGGAGCTCAGCACCCAGCAGCAGTGCTCCTCCTCCAGCCAGGAGCAGAGCTACACCTCGCTGCGTTTCTGGTCCCACGCTGCTGGAGGCCCAGACATCATAAAACCAGCCCTGTCTGTCTCTCTGTCTGTCTGGCTCACTGTCTGTCTGGCTCACTGTCTGTCTGTCTGGCTCACTGTCTGTCTGGCTCACTGTCTGTCTGTCTGGCTCTGCCTCTGTGCTGTGGCTGATTAGTAAGAATGCGGGAGTTCACTGGCAGAGCTTTTTGGATGGGTTTCAGTTGTCCTTTTGCTCTGCCTTCTGGCGACCGTTCATGTCTCCTTTCATGTGCTCTCAGTGTGTCAGCTGGGTTGCGATACTGTGTCTACTCTCCATTGCGTATCAGCCATTTCACTGGCTTTTGGCTGGGTCTCAATACTTTCATCACTGGCTTTTGGGCTTGATCTCAACACTCTGCTTGTTCTATGACTATGACCCTTAAAGTACCACTCTAGTGTCAGGCAACAAAAGTATTTGGTTAGGCTTAGTCAGTTAATTATGTAACTGGTTTAAGTAACTTAACCAAAGGTAAAATGAGGCGTTGACAGGGTTTCTCACCGGACATAAACAGCATTCTCTTGGGCGGAACTCCTGAAAGGTTTACATTGGGGTTGTTTGAAAGCCCGGTGCGTCTCATACAGACGCTAAGGGGTACCTCTGCGTCGTATCAGACATAGAGGGCCACAATCCACGCACAGGTGTTTGATGAGTAGGGAATGAGAACAATATTGAGTTTCAGTACTATTGAGTCACTTTGTTGGCTGGTTTCAGAGTTACATACTTTATCTTTTGAAATAAAATTTCAACGTAGGTTAACTTTGGCATATCCGATGTAAGTTTCGTAACAGAACTAAAGTAAAACCCATGTTTGGACTGGGTTTCAACACTGTCCAGTGTACCTTTTATTGAGGCCTCAGTGCTGTTTTCATTGGTGTAGTTTTATTACTGTTCAGTCACTGTTTTGGATAATCTTCAGACTGTGAAGCTTGTTGTTTCAAAAAAAGAATGATATCTGATGCTTTGAGTATTGCTGGTCTTTGAGAGGTTTGTGACAATAAAATTCATACCGGCCTGCATGCATAGCCAATATGACCTTGTCTGAGGAAACGGCGAGCATGCACCGCTAGCTGATAGCTACACCACTGGGGCCAAAGCATGGATGTGTGTATTGGCAGAAGTCTTATGCCCCTCTTGGAATCCGACCTAAGCAGGCAGTCTTTAGCGGTGGGTAACTCCAAAATAAAAACCTGAAAAACAAAAGCTTGTAAAAAATGCGGCACGTTTTCCTCGGTGCCACATTGGGTTCATATTTTAGAACATAAACTTTATTATACCGTATTTTCCGCACTATAGGGCGCACTGGATTATAAGGCGCACTGTCAATGAATGGTCTATTTTCGATCTTTTTTCATATATAAGGCGCACCAGACTATAAGGCGCATTAAGCGAAACAAAACAGTCAGTCAGTCAAACTTTATTAAACGTGTTCACAATAACTCTCAACATTGTTCAAACGTTAATGAGCGTATTCACAATAACTCCCAACCCTGTTCAGTTGTAACACATAAAAAAAACAGTATGAAACCGCTAAATCATGTTCAATAACCCACTGTTCAATTTTGTCCTCTAACTGTGGCCATCTCGCTTTGTTCCCTCGGAAACTCTGTGTGGTCTTCTTTACTTGGCGCTGGTCATCTTCTTGCTTCCTCCACTTCCGTACCATTGATTCATTAATGTTGAATTCTTTCGCAGCTGCTCTATTCCCATGTTCTATTGCGTGACTGACAGCCTTGAGTTTGAAGTCCGCGTCGTAAGCGTGTCTCTTGACAGGTGCCATGTTGGGTCCTTATACACACACACTGTAATATTATGGTGAAGCACAGTATGTATTACTCCGCGACGCTCCTGACTACGGTGGCCGTAATGCTGCAAGCGGTGCGGCTTTGTAGTTTACCAAAGTCGTACTAAAACATTTTGACAAAGCGCCGTGTACCACACAAAATCGCTTCGAGGTCAGTAAGCACAACCAGAATTGATCCATATATAAGGCGCTCCGGATTATAAGGCGCACTGTCGTTTTTTGAGAAAATTAAAGGCTTTTAAGTGCGCCTTATAGTGCGGAAAATACGGTAATCGTCACAAACATACAGGTTCATACATGACCCTTGACCTCTTCATTTAACCCATCCTAAGCATTACAGAGCAGTGGGCTCCTGTAAAGCCCCCTTGGAGTCTTGCTCAAGGCCCTTGAGCTAACAAACAGATCATTTTCAGTGAGGTAGCAAATTTGTATCTTTGAGCCGCTTGGATTTCAACTTCAGTGAACTTTGAATGGCAGACTTTAACCAATAGAAAAGATGTGTGTGTGGTCGATTCCACTAAATTCGCACAATTTGTGACCATGGCCTCACATCTCTTCCTTACAGCATACAGTGAGCGAGCAAACTGGTGGTAAAACCGCGAAAAATGTCCCTGGTATACTACCAATGATGATGCAACATGAAGAGGGTATGAGATTTTTTTTTGCCGCTGTTGTGATCTCTCCCTCTGGAAATGAGAAAATGTTTTATTCATAACTAATGAAATTAGTTATAAATTCTGTGTCCATGAGTAATTTGACATCAAACCCCTGTCTCTTCTGTAAAACCTTTTCATATGTTTGATGACTCATCCTGCACTCAGGGTGTTTACAAAAAAATCATCCAATCAAATGAGATTTGGGCCACTAACAAGCCACACTGGTAAAACAAATACACACTACTTCAATTGAAGTAGTAAACAGAGCATATTCATTCAAGGGAAACTTTGAAGATGTTCAATGGTCTCACTGCAGCGTGTGCAGTCGATGCAGATGTAGATGCAGGTTGAATATCAGCAAATATTCCATTGATCTCCGCCTTTTCCTACTCCTGAAACAACTATTTACTATGTAAATATATAGTGGAGTAATGTCTACATGAATGAATAGAGAATGCGGGCCGGCCATGTTTGCAGTAAGTGCATGCGAACGAGCCCCACTGGCTAATTTCCCCGCTGTGGGAATAATGAAGGATTATCCTATCTTATCTTATCTAGCTCACAGCCTCCACCATGCACTGCTCTCATACGGCCGTTACAGCTGATAACGGCGTCCCAACCGACGGTCGTCAAAGAGCACCTACCGTCCAGTTCCACCTAGGAGGCAGCCTCCGGTTCTGCCCAGTGAAGCCAATGTGAAAGTGTCTTAAAGCAGCATTCTCACTAATGTCCATCAGGAGGAGACTCCTCTGGTTGTATAGAAGTCTATGAGAAAATGACTCTACTTCTCTCTTGATTTATTCCCTCAGTAAACATTGTAAACATGAGTTTATGGTCTCAATCTCTAGTTTCAAGTCTTCTTCAATACAGCATGATGTTCATTTAGTAAATGATGGTCCATTTAGAGTCAAATAGACCATAAGGCAGAGTATGCTTTAGGGCGGGGCTACTTTGATTGACATGTCTCTACCAGAGACTTATTTGGAAAAACGTGAACAATCTGTTTGATGATTTCTCATTCGTATCGCATCCAGTGAGGATGATGTGTCATGGTGTGACACATCGCAAAAGCTTTTTTTTATTTTACAAATAAAGTCAATGCAAAGACGTGAATTGACTCCAATTTGCGTCATTTGTGTATTTGCGCGAGTTGTAACTTTTGGGTGGGTTTCAATACTGTTCTAGGTTGTGATCAGGTATAAAGGATGAAGGAGGAGGAGGAGGAGAAAGACAGAAAGAGGGAGGAGAAAGAGTTGGCTTTGAGTCTCATTCAGACTGATGTCTGTCACCCAACGATGACCTGAACTCTCTGAAGATAAAGAGAGAGAGAGACAGAGAGGGAAACTGGTGGAGAGAGGAAATAATATGAAGAGAGATAATGATTGATGTGGCTCAGTCGATTAAAAAGGGAGAATCATCTTCTCTCTCTCTCTCCGTCTCTCTCTCTGTTGACCAGTCAGATCGGCTGAACCAGATCTCCGTGAGGAAGAAGAAATGATGCTGGTCTGGCCCTCTGAAACTATTAGGAGTTTAGTTTGTGATGAATCCAACTCAGACTGACGAGATCCAACTGAAAACCCTCTCTGGGTTTCTGCTAGGTGCAGGACTCATCTCAAAGCCTGCAGGCACAAACCGAGGATTTCGGAAATATTTACTCTTGGGGAGCTGACCTAATTTGAGAGGATAAAGTCACTCTTCAATTTCAATTCACTTGATTTGTATAACAGAAATCACAAATCACAAATTTTCTATCAGAGAGCTTTACAATCTGTACACTCAGGACCCTCACATCTGAACAGGAAAAAACTCCCCGAAGAAAAAACTTTTACAGAGGGAAAAAAAAGAAACCTCAGGAAGAGCAACTGAGGAGGTATCTCTCTCTCAGGATGGACAGAAGTGTGATAGATGTCATGTGTACAGAATGAACAGCATGATAGAATTACAACAACAATTTATATGATAGAAATGATACAAATAATGACTGAATGGTAAAAATAGTAAAAATACCTTCGGGCAGTCTCCCAGCCTCCCCAGGGGGATTAAAAACTGTCTCTGATTGAAACAAAGTCAGCACCAAATAAAAATGTTATTTTTAAAAGTTGGGGTTATTATTTAAGATATGAAGGATAGAGGCGTGGTGAAGACTTGAGCACAAGCTATATTCACAGAGCCTTCTCTCCGCTACACAGTTATCGTCCTGCATTAGGGAAGTGCGCAGTTAAAACAACCAAATGGAGCAACGGTCAGAAATCATAATCAATATTGGTGAAAAAATCCCACTGAATTTGTCAAAAAAATAAGCCTTTTTGTAGAAAGAAAAAAAAAAAATAGCAAAAAAACATTAGCATTTAAAAAATGTCTGATTAAAAAAAGTTGGGGTTATTATTTAAGATATGAAGGATAGAGGCGTGGTGAAGACTTGAGCACAAGCTATATTCACAGAGCCTTCTCTCCGCTACACAGTTACGTCCTGCATTAGGGAAGAACGGTCAGGGTGAAAAAATCCCACTGAATTTGTCAAAAAAATAAGCCTTTTTGTAGAAAGAAATATTATCAGGAAATAATCTTCTCAAAGTTTATCCAGAGCGATCGCATTAAACAAACTTCCTGCAGTTGTTGCATTCAATAATGGGTTTATTACAGTTTATAAGTTGTTCTGTACTGTTATTTTTATACATTGAATATCATTTAAAATATCCATAAATGATGACACTCAGTTAGGGGTCATGCCCTTGGATGGAAAAGGTTGGAAACCACTGTTGTAAATAGCCTGTAGCCTGTAGTAGTTTTTGCATGTGTAAAACAACTAAATGTTTAAGGTTGCTTATATTTGTTTATATTGTAATCTTTGCTTTATTTCTGTGTTTGTTTGCTTCTTCACTGTGTTGAGAGCTATATTCCTTGTATCTTGTGATATACTTGACCAGTAAAGTTTATTCAGATTTTGATGAACAACTGAATTGTTTTAACTTATTTTGTTGTTTAGTGAATTATAAAACTAAACAGTATTGGCATGGTTGTCATATCATTGAATTAATTGTTTTATATATAAAGGGGCAGTTTCATCTTAAAGTGGCTGATAATATGCTTTAAACTCTACCTACAGAAGGAGACAAGGAGACATAGAGTCACTATGTCAGCCCACTTACATAATAATGAGCCTGATTGAATATTCACAGCGGTGAGGTTCAGCTGCAGTTGGTCTGTCTGACCAGCAGGAGGCAGTGCAGACAGCAGAGCCGACAGACGGTTGGTAAACCATTATGTAATGTTTCTGTCCTCCCAGTCCTCTGCTCCTCTTTTATATTTTCACCGACTTATCTTCCATTCAGCCTTCCTCTCTCTTACTCCAGTCTCTCTCAACTCATTGTAACTCATCTCCTTCCTCTCTCTAATATTTTGATTTCATATATTTAGAAAATAACGGAAAGACGTGCAACTGGCTCTTTGTCTGACACACATGCACACACACACACACACACACACACACACACACACACACACACACACACACACACACACACACACACACACACACACACACACCACACACACACACACAGACAGTCACACACTCATATTCCAGACAGTCATTAGACAACTGTCCGACCTTCACTGCTCAACATAGCCCACAGGAGACACACACACACACACACACACACACACACACACACACACACACACACACACACACACACACACACACACACACACACACACACACACACACACACACACACACACACACACACACACACACACACACACACACACAGCCTCCCTCCTGCCTTGCTGCTCGTCACCTGAGGCGGTACAGAAGTCTCTCTCTGAATAATGTGATCTCTCTTCAGGCACGCTTGATTTAACTCAGTTCTGCAGATTTTTTCCTCCTGCATAGACCTTAGATAGATCCTTCCGCGTTTCCTCCCTCTGATGAATCAAACGCACCCCCAGGTTTTTACAGAGGTGGGGCAAAATGCTTTTTAAATTATTACACTCTTTTATACATTTTCCAAGTACATGGCTGGTGTTACTATCATTATTATGATCTCCACCAGGAAAATCAGTAGAATGGTCGCCTGTGTGTGTGCATACGTGAGTGTGTGTTAGTGAGTGAGTGAGTGAGTGAGTGAGTGAGTGAGTGTGCACCTCTCTGCCTGTCCACAGCTAACCTTGCATTCTGCTGCAGCAAACTGCATAATATTTTGGGTGCCTAGTTATATCTGCATGCAAAAGGAACTCTCGTGGTTGCATTGACTCACACTATCGGAAAGCACCTTTTACCACCAGAACCACCAGACATCAGAACAGCTTCTTTCCTCAGGCTGTGAGATTCCTAAATACATCTTCCTTGCTCCATATATAATATTGTTGTAAGATTTAGTTTTGTTGTGTAGCAAAATTGTACCTAAATCTGCATTTTGTTGTGCAAACCTGTCGTGCATTACAATAAAATACTTTGTTATATAGAAATGACCAATAAGAGGTTTGATCTTAGTTGTGTAAATTATAGCATTGCATTTACTTAAATATCAAAATCAAAGTTTGAAACACACAGATCAAACACAGGGATGGCAAAAGTAATTTCCCAATGTTGGACTATAACTAGACTGCAGGGGCATCTGTCTAACCATCACCAAAGTGTATCCACCCTGCTGAAGTCCAGCTAGGGATGTGCTCTTCTGTCCATCTGAACAGGGCTTTGGATATACACCTCTAGTCCATTTCAGGCAAGTTGTGTATCTAACCAGATGCAAAACAGACTTGTAGTGCTGGATAAAGGCTGTGCAGGGTGTGGTTGCCTCAATAGACACAGTCCTGTGGTTGAAGGCCGTGCACGTGCCTGCTCAAAAGCTATAGGGTAGGAGCAGCGTCCTGGGTGGTGGTAAAGTGCTGGAGAGCCACATCTTTTACATTACTAATAATGTTTGTGTTGTGGTCACTTGTCCACGCATACATACTATTAAAAAGCAAGTATTTCACAACATGTGTTTTGGTGGAAAACACTGAGCGTAGAAATAAATAGAAATAGTTTACAATAACAAGGGAGCCTTTATGAGTGAGCTGTGGGGATGCCGCTCCTCTTATGACCACTAGATAGATGCTGGTTCCAAGCTTTTCTGGGAATACTGTAGGAATTCTGTATTTTTGACAGTTGTTCGTGAAAATTATAGTTTTATTAAGAAGCAATTCATGATATAATAATACAAGATATGTTTGTCAGCATATCAGCCTTTCACAGTCAGCCATGGTGATTTTGCTGTCCTGTTGCACTAACTGAGAAGGATCAGTAGGTTTGGTTACCTGTTCCATGTTCAAGATAACAGAGGAAAACATCTGAAAATGTAACCTGTAATCAACAAAGACAAACAAACAAAAAAAATGAATATTTGACCCCGTTTCATAATTTCTCTCCTTAGGGTGTCAGATACAAGCAGTCTTATGCTCCCATTCTCTGCCATTACTGTAAAAAGGTCAGAACTGATGTTGCAGTAAAGGTCAGGAAATGCAGAGGGACACGCAGACACACACACACACACACACACACACACACACACACACACACACACACACACACACACACACACACACACACACACACACACACACACACACACACACACTTACACGTACAAGTGTACATTTAAACAAAAGAAAGAGTGAAGGGAGGAGAGATTGAGTTCAATTATGCAGGTTGTGTTGTGTGTGTGTGTGTGTGCGTGTGTATGTGCTTCTGTGTGTTGAAGAAAGAAGTGGGTGTGGTGTAAATATGGTTAGGCGTACTGCTAGCGGATTGGTCCGTTTGGGTGTACATAAGGCACTTTGATTGGCTGGTTTGCGTCACAAAAGGAGCTGAGATTGGCTGACAGGCGGACAATGGCCGTGTCATTGGTCAGTTCACAGAACAAAAGGCCGTTTGGGCATTGAGGCGGAAAGGTGAGGAGGTCAGTTTGTGTGTGTGTGTGTGTGTGTGTGTGTGTGTGTGTGTGTGTGTGTGTGTGTGTGTGTGTGTGTGTGTGTGTGTGTCTGCAGTCCATTGTGTGGTATGGGACGGCAACATGTTTTCTGCAGCATTTTGTAAAAATAGGATTAGAGTGCGAAGTATACTGAATAAAAAATATTTGAAAATCTAATTTGGGGTTTTTGTTACGTGGGCCTGAATATTTTTATCCATTTTACTTAGAAAACACTCAAAAATTGATCAGCACTCTGTGTTATTGTATAATGACTGCAGTTCTCATCTCTGGATGATGCAATAACCAGTGGCGCACATTCCGGTTAGGCTGGTCCACACAGGCATGAAGAGGTTAATCCTCCTCTATTTTTGAAAGGCAAGAAAGAGACCAGAGAAACAAGATATTGGTTGAAATTAACCATTGACAAATCACAGAAAATGTCTCATATATATTTTTCTCTTCCATCCATATCCATTTTTGAAATTCTGACGCTTCAACTGCAACACCTGAAGGACATGCAAGAAGGAAAAGGGCAGTCTGTGTGAAGTGATGCAGGACCTCTTATATCAATTTTGAGTTTTTGTTTTCATTCTAATCTGTTATTGGCCAAAAGACATAAAATGACACCCAAAGGAGGACGTAATCCCTAACCAATCAACAACCAGAGTACAACTTTGACATTGCGTTGATCCAATGATCAATCCATCTCCCCCTGGACGCTGTCTGTTTGCTCCCTTCCCCTCTTGAAGACGATACAGGACAATCGAAAGCACCACAAACAGACTGAAAAACTGCTGCTGTCCATGAGCTGTATATTCTGTTCACTCCCTGACAACTCTGAGCAAATACCCCGCTGGCCTACACTACGCGCACAAACACACTCATTACGCATTTCATCATATTGCACATATTGCAGTAGTGCACTTACCTCAATATATGCTGCTACTAAACTAACATTGCACTGGTCCCTTTATATCTGTATTGCTTGTCTGTTATATATTCTGCTTCATTTTTGGGGCTTTTTTGACTGGCTTACCGTACAAATTTACTTGTACTTTTATTTTGCACACTTCTGCCAAATCAAACGCTAAATAGATTAAAATTTTCTAAGCACAATGATAATAAAGAACTATTCCAATCTATTCTATTCTAGTCTATTCAATAATTTGTTTTCTGTGGTAATGTCAGTGTGACGAACTGGCAGAAAGGCAATCGATGCATACAGTGTCATATAAGAAAAGAAACCATAACATGCAAATTGCAAACTACTTAACACACCCCTAGAAAATCACATTTTATTTTCTCTGAATTTCCTAAAATTGTAAAATTGGCTCAGAGACAGTTTAAAAGGTTTTGGTCTGTTATCACACTGTGACCTTTTCTTGTGTAAATCCTGTCTGCTGGGCTTTCTCAACAACAGACAGCAGACATACTGCTGGGTCCTTTTGGTTCAAGAGGACCCACAGTGAGCTCCTCCACTTATTGTTTGCATGGGCTCATTAGCAACTAGCCTTTATAACAGTAAAATGTAATTAATTACAAAACACAGCAGCTAGCAATAGAGTGACCACAATATGTAAAGTACAGGGAGACTTAACCATTAATATCTTCATATACATCAATTGTTCCCTTCAAGGGTCCACAGACAATTTTCCGATGAGTGACTGAAATGTCTGGAAACCCTCTGAAACCTCCAGTAGTGATATATGAACATTGACTTAAAACCATATAGGGCTCGATTCTGGTTGGACTCAAACCCGCAACCACAGCTGTCACTTTTGAAAGAAACCATGTTTTATTTTGTGGCTTTGTACCTACCCAGTACAGGAAACCTTAAAATGTCAATTCTGGTGGGACTCAAAATTAAAGGTTCACTCTGTCCAGGACTCAAACCAACGACCTTTGAATAACTTCCACTACTTACAGACATATATGTTTTTACATGTTGACGGTGAAACCACCACAATACTACATATTTCATCATTTCTTTACCTCAAGACTACCAACAAAAAGCATCACATCAGCAAATATTTAGCTCTGTTGTGCAATATATAATGCATTGGAATTATAGTGAAAGGTGTCACATGCATTCCCGGGGCCAGAGCAGGCAACATGGAATCACATTTAAAACTGCTGGCTAAGGTTAAGCGTAAATACCGCAATTTTGTAATTCACGTTGGCGGTAATGACACCTGGTTACGCCATTCAGAGGTCACTTAAGTTAATTTGGAGTTGGTGTGTTCATACGCAAAGACAATGTCGGACTCCGTAGTTTTCTCTGGCCCTCTCCCTAACCTGATCAATGATGAAATGTATAGCCGCATGTCATCATTCCGCTGCTGGCTGTTGAGGTGGTGTCCAGCAAACAATGTGGGCTTTGTAGACAATTGGCAGACTTTCTGGGGAAAACCTGGTCTGATTAGGAGTTAAGGCATTCATCCCACTTTGGATGGAGCGGATCTCATACCTAGAAACCTGACCCAGTTTATTAGTGGACCTAATCCATGACAACCAAGAGTTCAGATCAGGAAGCAGAGTTGCAGTGTTTCACACTTCTCTGGGCTTCCATTAGAGCAGTTACCCACCCAAAACTCTAATTAAATCAAAAGTCAACAGAAGAGGAGTTATACAAAACAACCTAATAAAAGTTCAAATGGATGTGGACTCTTAAATATTAGGTTTTTTACATCTAAAGCTGTACTAATACATTTTTTTTATCAGACAATCTTATTGATCTATTTTGTCTTACTGAAACCTGGCTGTGTCATGAAGAGTATGTTAGCCTAAATGAATCAACTCAATTCCTCATATTCCTCGAGGCACAAGCCGAGGATGTGGAGTAGCAGCCATCTTTGACTCAAGCCTATTAATAAACCCTAAACCTACATTAAATTATAACTCATTTGAAAGCCTTGTTCTTAGTCTTTCAAACCCGACCTGGAAATCATTATAGCCAATTCTATTTGTTATAGTGTACCGCGCACCAGGTCCATATTCTGAATTCCTATCTGAATTTTCAAGTTCTTATCAAGTTTAGTCCTCAAAACAGATAAAGTAATTATTGTAGGGGATTTTAATATTCATGTGGATGTCGATAATGATAGCCATTGAAATAGAAAAATGTAATTGTCTCTCAACAGAACTCTCTTTTATCAGACCATTATCTAGTAACTTTTGAATTTTTACTACCGGAGTGTACGCCATTAGGCAAAAGTTTCTACACTAGATGTCTATCTGATAGTGCTGTAGCTAAATTTAAAGAAACGATTTCATCAGCGTTTAATTTATTACCATTGCTCAATATAACAGAGGACTCCTATGCTAACTTCAGTCCGTCCCAGCTTGACCTCCTTGTCAATAAAGCTACAGTCTCACTGCGAATGACTCTAGACTCTATTGCCCCTTTTAAAATAGAAGATAATAAAAGAAATGAGGTTTGCTCCATGGTATAACCCTCAAACCCCAAATTACAGCAAACATCGCGAAAGCTTGAAAGGATATGGCGTTCCACCAATTTGGAAGAATCGTGGTGAGTCTGGCAAGATAGTCTTAAATTATAGAAAAAAGCCCTCCAAAGCAGCCTATTATTCAGCATTAATAGAGAACTGCTTAACCCGAGGGTTCTCTTCAGCACTGTTACCAGGCTGACAGAGAGTCACAGCTCTGTTGAGCCGTGTATTCCTATAAACCTCAGTAGTAGTGACTTCATGAACTTCTTTAATGATAAGATTCTAACTATTACACACAAAATTAATAATCTCCTGCCCTCAACCAGTACCGATTGATCCTCAAATACAGTAACCTTAGAAACAGCTCTAGAACCTGATATATATTTTGATGGATTTTCTCCCATCGACCTTCAACAATTGACTTTAACTATTTCTAAGTCTAAACCTTCCACCTGTTTCTTAGACCTGATCCCGACTAGGCTGCTTAAGGAAGTTTTACCTTTAGTTAGCAATTCTTTATTAGATATGATCAATCTGTCTCTACTAACGGGCCATGTACCACAGTCCTTCAAAGTAGCTGTAATTAAAACTCTTCCTAAGAAACCCACTCTTGATCAAGAGGTGTTGGCTATCCATAGATCTCTATTCTTCCCTTCCTCTCTAAGATCCTCGAGAAAGCAGTCACAAATCAGTTTTGTGACTTTCTACATAACAATAGTGTATTTAAGATTTTCAGTCAGGATTTAGGGTGAATCATAGCACAGAAAAAAATTACGAATGACCTTCTAATTGCATTAGACAAAGGACTTGTCTCTGTACTTGTCTTGTAAGACCTTAGTGCTGCGTTTGACACCATTGACCATCAAATCTTATTACAGAGACTAGAACCTTTGATTGGCATTAAAAGAACCGCACTTAGCTGGTCTAACTCGTATTTATCAGATCGATCTCAGTTTGTATATGTAAACAATGAAACCTCGATGAAAACCAAAGTCAGTCACGGAGTTCCACAAGGGTCTGTTCTTGGACCAATTTTATTCACCCTTCCTTTAGGGAATATTATCAGAAAACACTCCATAAACTTTAATTGTTATGCAGATGATACACAGTTATATCTATCCATCAAGCCAGACAAAACCAACCAGTTCGCTAAACTTCAAGCATGCCTTAAGGACATAAAAACCTGGATAACCTGCAACTTCATGATGTTAAACTCTGACAAAACGGAAGTTATTCTACTAGGCTCTGATCATCTCAGAAATCAATTATCTAACAATATAGTTTCTCTAGATTGCATTGCCCTGGCATCCAGCACTACTATTAAGAATATCTGAGTTTTCTTTTATCAGTTTCTGTCCTTTAACTCCCAGATAAAACCAATTTCAAGGACAGCCTTTTTTCATTTACGTTACATTTCGAAAATCAGGCACATCCTGTCTCAAAGCGATGCAGAAAAAGTAGGTCATGCATTTGTTACTTCTAGCCTAGATTACTGCACTTCCTTATTATCAAGCTGCTGTAATAAGTCCCTTAAGTCTTAAGTCCCTCCAGTTGATCCAGAATGTTGCAGTACGTGTACTAACAGAATCTAAAAAAAATAGGTCATATTACTCCTGTATTAGCTTCTCTGCACTGTTAAATCAATAATAGTATTTTAAATACTTCTACTCACCTACAATTCCTCATTGGACAGGCACAGTCTTATCTTAAGAATTTATAATTCCATATTTCCCAACTAGAGAGCTGCGCTCCCTGAATGCAGGGTTACTTGTGGTTCCTAGAGTATCAAAAACTAGGATTGGAGCCAGAGCCTTCAGTTATCAAGCTCCTCTTCTGTGGAACCAGCTTGGACTTGATGCGAAACCTGTTAAAGTCTGAAGAAAAACTTAAAAGGCTGTGAGACCATAACAGTACTACTCATTTCATTATGCATCAACAAAGACTTCTAGATGTAAACAGGAGAAGTTATATAAAGGTTGTGAGTTTGAGTCCTATCTTGTAGTGCAGAACATGTTGTTACTGTGACTACTTGTAAGTGTTAGTAAAATCAGTGCCCTGTTTGAGACAAAGGGATGTTGGGTAAACAGGGATTGAAGAAAACATCAATTTACCACAAAATCACAATGTTTCAATCACTTTAAATTATATGAGATAAATATATATATATCCTGGGTTTACTTGTGTGTTTCCTTTTCCAGAAACCTGATATATCCAGATTGTGCCTATAGCTCCCCCCATAGCGGTTTAATTCAGCTAATGGTATTACCTCTACCACAAGAGCGAACCGTGGGGCTAATGCTATCATACGTTCTTCTCTCCTGAGCTCACTGGTCTTAGCTCAGTGAACCGTGCAAAACGTCTTCTTGAAGCCGAGAGATACATCTGTCATCAGATCGCCATGTGCTAATCCTCTGCAGCTCCAAATTGACTCCAAAGCATCTCCTCACCATCTCAGGACTGCTTCTCTTTAGCTCCATAACTGCTTAAACCAGATCAGCAGATCTGGTTTAAGCAGTTATGGAGTTACTGAAAGGGCAAAGAGAGCATCACATCGGGAGTGTGCAGACTTTGGCTGCTTTGACCCAATTGAGGCTAATCATCGAGGCTAATCATGCAATCTTAGAGATACATTTATCTAGTGTTACCAAGATCCAAACGACACAGTGATTTTTTTAGAGATCTTGCAGGACTTAGAACTGTACAGATTCAACACTTGAGCTTTATGTCTGCTCTGATCCAACAAAGAAGCATCCACCTGTTAATCTATGTAGACCAACACCTATTTAAGAGGTCTTACACTTAGACATTATTTGGATTTTTTAACCACGTTCAGATGATTCGACAGGTGTGAACAAGATGTGACTTCAGTTTTAACCCCCCAAAAAAGTTCTTAAAAATGGGATACTCTTGGCTATTTTCCATGCAAATTGTGATGCGAAACATGTCTGTCGGGAAGTTTCAGTCCTAGTTTAGGGCTTGGTATTGGCGGCTACTATCCAGACTGGTCTTATCCAGCATTCGTAGCATTACTTGCAAAATATAATGCGCAGTAATATTTAGACATCCTACAACATTTTAGTGGGATGAAAACAGCGATCCTTCAGCCAAAAGACTGCTTTTCGTTCTCCACGTGAACGTGAAGTCAACGGTAATGTTTTCGTCATGTAATTTGTGTACTTCAGTAACGGCACTTCCTGGTTATTTTAACCCAAATGATGATCTTTTCGTTAATCTAACCAAGTGGTTTGGTTGCTTAAACTTAACTAAACCTAACAAAGAAGGTTTGTGCGCTTTACCTAACTAAGTATTTCATGATCCATTCCTAAACCTCAGCAAGAAATGTTGTTGCCTAAACCTAACTGAGTTCCCTGTGAAAACAAAGATGTATTTTGAAAAGACTGTATGCATATAACACGAGGAAATTGACACTTGTTGCAGGCTTTTGTAGAAAACGCATCTACACAGCTCAGTGGATACTTAAAGCTGCACTTGGCAAGATGTTTCTGTAAACAACTGAGCTGCGTGTCCCATCCTTGATACCAGAGGTGACATGGATTCCTCCTTTGTTTCCAACAGAGAGCAGGAGAAGCAGCTTGGATTGAGATGTCAGTACCTGGGATTTCACTGAATTCTAAAATGTCAGTCTCATGAATGGAAACCCATTGTGACTTTCAAATTAAGAGATGAACTTGGCAGCCACCAACCTAAATTTACCAGCTCCTTGGCTCGTGCTCGGTGTTAAATTCCCTGTTTACTTGTAGCCATAAATACAGCCCATTGTCTTTGGTACGATTGTCTCGGCACATCGCTGTTCGTCGTGGCTGTAAATAGCCTTGGAATCAGAGTCTTATGTAATTTTCCTACTAAACCTCTTTTTGAAATACAGTGCTTATGTAACTGTCCTACAACACAGGGCCTCATTTACATAATTGCATAGAGATAAAGTCAATGCACCAATCCGCAGGAGAGTGTGTGTGAACTCGTTTACATTATGCAGATGAGCCACACGTGTACGCACACACACACACACACACACACACACACACACACACACACACACACAGATTTTCGGTGTCTTTTTGTCCTCCTCGGGTGTGTGTGCATATAGAGACAGACAACCATTCACACTCACATCCACACCTAGGGGCAATTTAGAGTCATCAATTAACCTAAGGTGCATGTATTTGGACTGTGGGAGGAAGCCGGAGAACCCGCGGAGAACCCACGCTGACACAGGGAGAACATGCAAACTCCACACAGAAGGCCGTCTAGCCCGGGAACTCAACCCCGAGACCCTCTTGCTCTAAGGTGACCGTGCTATCCACTACACCACCGTGCAGCCCGGTGTCTGATCAAAGTTTTAATAATCCAGAATGGTCCTTTAAAGAAGTTCTCCAGCGATACTATGTCCTCAGACAGTAAACATCTTCAGAGACTGTATATTACCAGCCGAGAGAAATAAACTGAACTTCAGCTGTAAAATGGCTGGAATTGTCCTTTAAGGGCTCCAGGGGATTATTTTTTCCGTAACCTGCTTATCCAGTTAAGGGTCGCAGGGGTGCTGCAGCCGATCTCAGCTGTCAATGGGTCGCCAGTCGGTCACAGGGCTGACATATAGAGACAAACAACCATTCACACTCACATCCACACCTACGGGCAATTTAGAGTCTTCAATTAACCTCAGCTGCATGTCTTTGGAGTGTGGGAGGAAGCCGGAGAACCCGGAGAGAACCCACGCTGACAGGGAGAACATGCAAACTCCACACAGAAGGTTGTAGTTGCAGAGGAAGACTGAAGGAAATAAAGTCCAAAATGTGAAAAATCCAAATCATTAACACTTATTTTTTTTAGAATTTAAGAGTTAGGCTCTTCCAAACGTACTTAAAAAAAGTATTTTATTACTGTTACTTTTAATATGCTAGCTATATATATATATATATATATATATATATATATATATATATATATATATATACATACATACATACACACACATGGCTGCACGGTGGTGTAGTGGTTAGCACTGTCGCCTGTACCCTGCCTTCGCCCATTGACAGCTGAGATCGGCTCCAGCACCCCTGCGGTCCTTAACTGGATAAGCAGGTTACGGAAAATGGATGGATGTATATACACACACACACACACACACACACACACACACACACACACACACACACACACACACACACACACACACACACACACACACACACACACACACACACACATATACAGCCGGTAAAATAAGTATTGAGCATGTCACCATTTTTCTCAGTAAATATATTTCTAAAGGTGCTATTGACATGAAATTTTCACCAGATGTCGGTAACAACCCAAGTAATCCATATATACAAAGAAAACAAAACAAATAAGTTCATAAATTAAGTTATGTGTAATAAAATGGAATGACACAGGGAAAAAGTATTGAACATGCTTACTGAAATTTACTTAATACTTCGTACAAAAGCCTTTGTTGGTAATGACAGCTTCAAGACGCCTCCTGTATGGAGAAACTAGTCGCATGCATTGCTCAGGTGTGATTTTGGCCCATTCTTCCACACAAACAGTCTTCAAATCTTGAAGGTTCCGTGGGCCTCTTCTATGAACTCTGATCTTTAGTTCTTTCCATAGATTCTCTATTGGATTCAAGTCAGGTGATTGGCTGGGCCATTCTAGCAGCTTTATTTTCTTTCTCTGAAACCAATTGAGAGTTTCCTTGGCTGTGTGTTTGGGATCATTGTCTTGCTGAAATGTCCACCCTCGTTTCATCTTCATCATCCTGGTAGATGGCAGCAGATTTTTTCAAGAATGTCTCAGTACATTTTTCCATTCATCCTTCCTTCAATTATGTGAAGTTTGCCAGTTCCGTATGCTGAAAAACAGCCCCACACCATGATGTTCCCACCTCCAAACTTCACTGTTGGTATGGTGTTTTTGGGGTGATGTGCAGTGCCATTTGACCTCAAAACATGGTGTGTATTATGGCATCCAAAGAGTTCAATTTTGGTCTCATCTGACCAGACTATATTCTCCCAGTATTTCACAGGCTTGTCTAAATGTTGTGCAGCAAACTTTAAACAAGCTTCAACATGCTTTTTCTACAGCAATGGAGTCTTGGTCGTGGTGAGCGTGCATACAGGCCACGGCGGTTGAGTGCATTACTTATTGTTTTCTTTGAAACAATTGTACCTGCTAATTCCAGGTCTTTCTGAAGCTCTCCACAAGTGGTCCTTGGCTCTTGGACAACTCTTTTAATAATTCTTTTCACTCCTCTGTCAGAAATCTTGCGAGGAGCACCTGGTCGTGGCCGGTTTATGGTGAAATTATGTTCTTTCCACTTCCGGATTATGGCCCCAACAGTGTTCACCGGAACATTCAGAAGTTTAGAAATCCTTCTGTAACTAATGCCATCAGTATGTTTTGCATCAATAAGGTTGCGAAGGTCTTGAGAGAGCTCTTTGCTTTTACCCATCATGAGATGTTTCTTGTGTGACACCTTGGTAATGAGACACCTTTTTATAGGCCATCAGTTGGGACTACTTATTTTACCCGCTATATATAATATAATATATACGTATATATATTGATTTACCTGTTTATTTCACTCTTTATTTAAGTTTTATAATAATGATAATTCGTATTGAATACCTATGTTTAATACACTTCCTGTAAGTCGCTTTGGATAAAAGCGTCTGCTAAATGACTGTAATGTAATGTAATGTATTAAGTTCAATATTATGATGTGTGCTCAGTATATGTTTTTAAAAAAGTAATCTAGACGTTCACAGATGAATGGAGTAGTCTTATGTGTTTATGGTTTGATGACCAATAAAGTAGGTCAAGCAGGGCCGCGTCCCATTCCAAAATCAGCTCCACTTCTACGCGTCCTCCACCAGTTCCCGTGGACGTACAAAGAGTTTGCGTGATCATGGAATTACAGCAATTTATTGAATAAATAAGTAGGTGAAGTTATGAAAATGAAAGTTATTGACGGATGTGAGTGTCCACTTAATTCTGTGTGAGAAGGTGAACTAGGACACATCCGAGGAGGTGTTGGTAAGAAAAAAAAACACCTTTAAAAGGGCCGCGCTCCAGACCTGTGAGCAGCTGCAGGTGCACGCGTGAGGACAGGTTCAGAGGGGGCGTGGCTTGTAAACTAACTGCAGCAGGTAGAATTTTAGTCGAAACCTCACCTGGATCACCGGAAGTGATCTGAGCGTATGAGTAGTCTTTTTCTCCGCACCAGCTCGGACGCTTTTTCCTTGTTTCCTGAAATGAGCTCACCGAGCAGCAGCCGGTAGGTCAACCATCGCACGGACGTGAATCAGGTCACGTTCACCACTCCACACGCCGTTTCAACCTGCTGCGAGTTTGTTGTTTTTCCGGTTCGTAACGGGGAAAAAAAGTTTCCAATTTCACTAGAACCGAAACTCTCATTGCGGGGTTTGTGATTATGACAATATGCTGTATACATATATGGAAAACCTAATGTGAGGGTGGAAATTTAAACCATTTTACTCTGCAAGAACCGGTTTTGATTCTGTACCTGGCATGCTCACTGTGTGTGTGTGCGTGCGTGTGTTTGTCTATGTACGTGGGCGGCCTCGCTGTCAGGATTGTATCCAGTGTCCTGTCAGTGTGCCCTCGGGATAGGACTTTAATAAGGTGTGTGTGTGTGTGTGTGTGTGTGTGTGTGTGTGTGTGTGTGTGTGTGTGTGTGTGTGGGGGGGGTGTCGGGTGTCGTGTCCCTCCGTTGTGCTACGGTTACAGAGAGGGGTATCTTGCATGCTGGTCTGGTTGAGGTAGTGGAGGAGGCCTTATTTTCTTGGTGTAGGTTGAGCTCTTAATGGTGGGGGTATGATGTGTTAGTTGGTACGGATTTGTGAATGGGCATTGTGGTCCTCTCTATCATTTCATATCTAATAGCTTGTATTCAACCTTTGGGGTGATTACTTAATGACATGAAATAAAATCATTTACATTTATTTTCAATTTCCATTGATTTTTACATTACGTGTTACTTTATTTGAACAGGGACAATGCACAAAGAACAATTGCCTTAACACAAAGATAGATTTAATGTACTGGGATTTAGAAAAATTGCTATTTTTTTTATAGTTCCTGGTACAGTATAAACAATTTGATACCTCTTTTTTCAGTGCAAGTATATACTTTTGAGTACTTGCAGAAACAGAGTACTTAATAATTCCGTTATAGTTCTAACAATGACTTTGAAATCATTATATACATCAGATGTTCCTCGCTTTCAGACTGTAACTATTAATTTTGGTCTCATCTGACCAGACTATATTCTCCCAGTATTTCACAGGCTTGTCTAAATGTTGTGCAGCAAACTTTAAACAAGCTTCAACATGCTTTTTCTTCAGCAATGGAGTCTTGCGTGGTGAGCGTGCATACAGGCCACGGCGGTTGAGTGCATTACTTATTATTTTCTTTGAAACAATTGTACCTGCTAATTCCAGGTCTTTCTGAAGTTCTCCACAAGTGGTCCTTGGCTCTTGGACAACTCTTTTAATAATTCTTTTCACTCCTCTGTCAGAAATCTTGCGAGGAGCACCTGGTCGTGGCCGGTTTATGGTGAAATTATGTTCTTTCCACTTCCAGATTATGGCCCCAACAGTGCTCACCGGAACATTCAGAAGTTTAGAAATCCTTCTGTAACCAATGCCATCAGTATGTTTTGCATCAATAAGGTTGCGAAGGTCTTGAGAGAGCTCTTTGGTTTTACCCATCATGAGATGTTTCTTGTGTGACACCTTGGTAATGAGACACCTTTTTATAGGCCATCAGTTGGGACTGAACCAACTGATATTCATTTGCACTGACAAGGGGCAGGATTGCTTTCTAAGTACTGATAGATTTCAGCTGGTGTCTTGGCTTTCCATGCCTTTTTGCACCTCCCTTTCTTTGTGTGTTCAATACTTTTCCCCTGTGTCATTCCATTTTATTACACATAACTTAATTTCTGAACTTATTTGTTTGGTTTTCTTTGTATGTATGGATTACTTGGGTTGTTACCGACACCTGGTGAACATTTCATGTCAATAGCACCTTTAGAAATATATTTACTGAGAAAAATGGTGACGTGTTCAATACTTATTTTACCCGCTGTATATATATATATAATATAATATATACGTATATATATTGATTTACCTGTTTATTTCACTCTTTATTTAAGTTTTATAATAATGATAATTCGTATTGAATACCTATGTTTAATACACTTCCTGTAAGTCGCTTTGGATAAAAGCGTCTGCTAAATGACTGTAATGTAATGTAATGTATTAAGTTCAATATTATGATGTGTGCTCAGTATATGTTTTTAAAAAAGTAATCTAGACGTTCACAGATGTGAGTTGAATGGAGTAGTCTTATGTGTTTATGGTTTGATGACCAATAAAGTAGGTCAAGCAGGGCCGCGTCCCATTCCAAAATCAGCTCCACTTCTACGCGTCCTCCACCAGTTCCCGTGGACGTACAAAGAGTTTGCGTGATCATTGAATTACAGCAATTTATTGAATAAATAAGTAGGTGAAGTTATGAAAGTTATTGACGGATGTGAGTGTCCACTTAATTCTGTGTGAGAAGGTGAACTAGGACACATCCGAGGAGGTGTTGGTAAGAAAAAAAACACCTTTAAAAGGGCCGCGCTCCAGACCTGTGAGCAGCTGCAGGTGCACGCGTGAGGACAGGTTCAGAGGGGGCGTGGCTTGTAAACTAACTGCAGCAGGTAGAATTTTAGTCGAAACCTCACCTGGATCACCGGAAGTGATCTGAGCGTATGAGTAGTCTTTTTCTCCGCACCAGCTCGGACGCTTTTTCCTTGTTTCCTGAAATGAGCTCACCGAGCAGCAGCCGGTAGGTCAACCATCGCACGGACGTGAATCAGGTCACGTTCACCACTCCACACGCCGTTTCAACCTGCTGCGAGTTTGTTGTTTTTCCGGTTCGTAACGGGGAAAAAAAGTTTCCAATTTCACTAGAACCGAAACTCTCATTGCGGGGTTTGTGATTATGACAATATGCTGTATACATATATGGAAAACCTAATGTGAGGGTGGAATTTTAAACCATTTTACTCTGCAAGAACCGGTTTTGATTCTGTACCTGGCATGCTCACTGTGTGTGTGTGTGTGTGGCGTGTGTTTGTCTATGTGTGTGGGCGGCCTCGCTGTCAGGATTGTATCCAGTGTCCTGTCAGTGTGCCCTCGGGATAGGACTTTAATAAGGTGTGTGTGTGTGTGTGTGTGTGTGTGTGTGTGTGTGTGTGTGTGTGTGTGTGTGTGTGTGTGTGTGTGTGTGTGTGTGTGTGTGTGTGTGTGTGTGTGCCTGTGTGTGCCTTATTTTCTTGGTGTAGGTTGAGCTCTTAATGGTGGGGGTATGATGTGTTAGTTGGTACGGATTTGTGAATGGGCATTGTGGTCCTCTCTATCATTTCATATCTAATAGCTTGTATTCAACCTTTGGGGTGATTACTTAATGACATGAAATAAAATCATTTATTTTCGATTTCCATTGATTTTTACATTACGTGTTACTTTATTTGAACAGGGACAATGCACAAAGAACAATTGCCTTAACACAAAGATAGATTTAATGTACTGGGATTTAGAAAAATTGCTATTTTTTTTATAGTTCCTGGTACAGTACAAACAATTTGATACCTCTTTTTTCAGTGCAAGTATATACTTTTGAGTACTTGCAGAAACAGAGTACTTAATAATTCCGTTATAGTTCTAACAATGACTTTGAAATCATTATATACATCAGATGTTCCTCGCTTTCAGACTGTAACTATTTAAGTGTGCATGCATGATGCTGTTAATGACATTTCAACATTGTGTTTCCTGATACAAATGGAGCATTTATTTTTTTCCCTAGTGATGACAATTACCATTTAAACCTGCTAACCGTTAAAAGAGATATTATGAATAAAAAGACCTGAACAAAACTCTGAGGAGCTGCTTGTCACATAAAGGAGAATAGTTGGTCCAGCTTAAAGGTCAGTCCACTGCAAGTGCGCCTGCATTGTTGTCCAGTGTGTTTTTTACATAATGATATGAAACAAGCGTAACATTAACGCTCACGTTTGGCTTCACATTGGACCCGAACAACTGCATCCTGGGTGAAAGTCCTGGGTTTGTTTTGACCCACTGATCCACCCTCTTTGGACTCTCTTGCCTCTTATACTCTTTATTATACCATGTAACATTCAATAACAGTTACAGATCTTGTTGTTTGCTCTCTGTGTGCGGCTTGTACTAAGACACCTGCTCCGAGGGATTTGAAAAAACGTCAACATTCAATGTATCCGTGGTTTGTAGAAACTTACAATGCCAAAAAAATGTCATGGCGACTGGGCTGATATACTACATTTCTCAGCTTTACATCACGGTAAACTTAATATTTTCGGGTTTGGAACAGTTGGAATAATTGATCTTGGACTGTAGGAAACTTTGGTGGGCTTAGAATCCAAACATTACATGGCTTCATGATGTTGCAGTACATTTTCTTTGAGTTGTTATGTACAGTATTACGTCTAAGCTCACAAACAAACACCCTCCTGTTACTGTCCTACAGATTCTGTTTGGTTGCATTTGATTGTCTATAGGTTTTCTCAGGCTTTGGAATGTGTCTGTGTGGTTAAATAGTCCCTCCACCCAGTGACAGCAGAACAACACTCAGACCTGTTTCTTGGCGTCTGACAGCAGCCGGATCCTCTGCCACACCTGAGCAGAAGAAACAATTAAACACGCCGCTGTGTTCCTGTCTGTCTCAGGTCAAGGTGTCTAGAGAATTCTCAAACAAACCCGTTGATCCCTGTGAATGTGTTTAGGGCTTTGTCTAACACCGGTGTTGAAAATGTTTCTGTGTACTCCCCTTTATCCTAGCATGAGTTGTAGACAGATGCTGCTGAAATCTAGTGCTTTGACTTGAATTTAGAACACTCAATTTGACCAATCCATCCAATCTACAGAAAATGAATTGACAATCATACAGATAATATGTTAATGCTGTGTTTCAAGCTTCTCTTAGTGAGGATTTGCTGCTTCTAAGTCAGTTTCTTTTTTTTGGTGTCGATTGAACGACTTCTTTTTGGGACGTCATTACATAACAAAACATAAGTGAGGTTTATGCAACAAAACCACTAAGTTAGGTTTAGGAAAGACGTCATGGTTGGTAGGAAAATAACAACAAACAAATCAAACGTGACGCTTAGGCAACAGAAACACAACAACACTTTGGGAGACACGTGTCAAACACCGGTCTTGTCCCGTGTTTGATCCACATGGACTTTGCATTGGCATTGCTTTGGTCATGTGGGACCGGTCTGTATTGTAACAGAGTATCTTTAGGTTGTTGGCTGTTTGTGGGGAAAAAAACAGATGTTGAGATCTACATGTTTTACTGTTCTGTGATTTTTCTGATTTAATATTCTCATATAGATTTGGGTAAGGCTATGATTGGTCAGCGCATCAAACAAAAAAATCAAAACAGAAAACACAGTGGTGTTTGTCTGCCCAGCTCAAAGTGTCTCAAGTTTTAAAGACTAAGGTCTTCCAATATTCAGAAATATCAAGTGTCAATGTTCACCTGCTTTAAATGTTAAAAGTTGTTTAACTACAGCACAGTCAGTCTCATACACAGCAAAGGAAAATGTCAATAAGGGATAATTTCAATATACCTTTACCACAATGGTTTTTTTTTTTTTTTTTTTTAATCTTCAAATTGACCATTTGATAAGCCTATCCGCACTTGGTTATTGTTGCCAGGCCTGTAAAGCTTTTGCATATTTTCCGGCATATAAATATGTCTTTTTCAACAATATCAGTGAGATACATTAAATCAGAGATAGTCCAAATGAAATAATCGCAGATTTTTGGAATAATTGTTCTGAAATATTAGAGAATAGACAGAAAGGACTTGAATTTGCATTTAAGAGCTACTGTACATTATCATTTTTACGGTGGGGTGATGTGAATGAAGAGGCCATGTGGGACAAAACTTTACAGCAACAACAATGTTCCTGCATATCAGGATTAGTCAATATGTCTTTTTAAGCTAATTTAACATTTATTTATGACTCTTTCAGAGGAGACTGATCCATAGAGGAAGAGGAGGTTGCTTCTCCTCTGATTTTGAGACGCAAAAGGGAGATTCAAATATACAAAAGAGTAACTAGTTGATTAAGCCATTACCAAAACTTAGTATCCTTTTTATATCATTCTTTTTTCTCGAAATGAGTCCATTATTGAAATTAACTTTAAAATGCTTCAGCAGCATCACCTGCAGGTCAGGCAAATAAGTGGTGGTTGGGGACTGACATCTGCTGTCAAATTCTTTACAACCGAGCCCAGTTTAAGTTTTTTTTTTTTTATTGAGCAGAAGCTAGTTACTTCTAGCCAACTCAACATTTAGCTTGTTGTAACATCCAAAGAGGAACCATGCAGCCTCCTATACCGGCATTAAGTCCTCGGTGAGCAAAGTGCAGCAGCGCATTGCGTGTGTAGCATATTTGCACCTTTTTGCGGCCAACCTGGGGCAGGTAAGCATTCCTCTGTAGAATCACGAGTTGGTTTCTTGGGCTCTATGCTAGTATTTGTGTAGTGGGCTCTTTTTTTTCTCCAGGCCATCTTTTATTCACTACTGCGACCCTTGTTTGGTGCACAGGTCACATCCTGTATGGACTCTGTGAGTGGAGTGTTCCAGTGTTGATGTCACGGAGCTCAGTGAACGAACCTGCAGCTTTTACACTGTAACTGGTCGTCCTCCAATCAGAGGATCGGCGGTTCGATCCCTGGCTCCGGCAGTCCATGTCGATGTGTCCTTGGGCAAGACATTTAACCCTGAGTTGCTCCCGAAGGCTGTGCTATCGGTGTATGAATGGGTGTGAATGATTAGAGAGACCCTGATGGGCAGGTGGCACCTTGCATGGTAGCCCCTGTCATCAGTGTATGAATGGGTATGAAAGGGTGAATGATTAGTAATGTAAAAGCGCTTTGAGTGGTCGGAAGACTAGAAAAGCGCTATACAAGAACAGTCCATTTACCATTTACCATATCATATAACTGTCATGGCTACAGTTTCACTACAGTGACCTGACCTGTGCTTGGTGTTTAGTGTCAACGGAGAGGCAGAGTTGTGTTTGACCCCATTCACCACCTACTACAATAATGATCATCAAAATAAATGATATGATATGCTTTAAATTCTGACCAAAGCCCTACGTTTTGCAGCTGCACACTGTATGCCAGGATCTGTGTGTGTGTGATGCAACTATTGTTTGATTGATTTATTGATTAATCTGCAGGTTATTTTTTCAATTGACCGATTAATCAGGTGGTCTATAAACAGTCAGAAAATTCATGTCAAATTCGTGTTCACAAGTTCAAGAACGCCAATGGCATTGTGTTATTACTTATTTTGTAGGACCATCACTGTAGAGTTTAAAGATATTCAGTTTAAAGTCCTTCAACACCAAGAAAAACAGCATTCTTATTTAAATTTCAGTACTTGGAACCAGCATTTTGCTTGCCTTAATTATTAGATGAGTCAACTATTTTATGACTAATTGTTTCAGCTTGAGTATGTATTCTAATTTTACACCTGTCAAACACCTTGAAAATATCTATTCTGTAAAATATATAGATGTAAAATACATTTAAAAAAATGCCATTTTCATGCAGATTGGAAGATAATACTTGTGTGGGTCCATGTTGACAAATCTGCTTGACAAATAGTGAACAGCACTGTTTTGGGATAAGAGATGAAGAGTGTGCAGCATAGAGGAGAAAGAAAAGCAATGAAAGAGTTAACGAGGATGCAGAGCAGCTTCTCAGTTGACAAGAGTGTTTTTAAAGGAGTTGATGTCTTTTATTAGTGTTGCTGGAGCTGCTGGGCTTCATTATGACTCAGATTACCCCCCCCCGTCAGCACAACTCTTTGTTTGCTAACATCTGCAGGCTAATGTCCCCTCTGGCGGCCATAACAACACATAATGCTATCACACCACTAACTAGCCTGCTTCTGCACAGAAACACCTGCTTCCTCTGCAGGGTTTTCTTTGCAAGGTTTATAGCCAGGGAGTAGACGGCTCGACTTCCTGGTTCACATTTCAAAGTAAACAAACAATTTTTTTTCCTTGCATGGGTTTCATTGGTGTAGGCTGGAATTATGGTAAACTTACCAAGTCATCGTGGTGAAGGTTGGTATATTCCAGTAAGTCACACAGGAGCCAACGCACACAAACTTCAACAGTTCGTGGTGCAGACGTGCTCATGAATCAAGCTGAGTTGTTGATCCAACTCTTGTCAGGAGGCTTGTTTGTAGATGACCATCCTAACCAATGTATAAAATGTATGTTGCATGCTCTGGTTTAATACCAAATTATGTTTCATTGCATTGCAGCAAACGCTGAGCCGGTTCAACCTTTTTGCCAGAGACCCTGCATTAAAGTCTTCTGTATCAGGACACCTGCTGCGTGTTTCTATACGGTGTGCTATGGTCGGCCTAAACATGGCAAGACAAGGCAGGCCTCAAACGCACCAGTCTTTCAACTTACTCTATTGTAAACCCATACATGTCAGTATTAGACAGTCAGAGCAACTGGCGTAGTATAAAGAGCGAGAAAGTCCACTATTGACGGGAGGGAGGGTTGATGAATGGGACAAGAAATCATGGGAGTTTCACTCAGCGGACCGGTGTTCGTTAACTTTAACTGTAACCATTTGACCTAGCTAACCATGTATTAAACCCGTTAGTTAACTATGTCAAACAATCGCAGCTATGTTTGAAAACGTTACTTGCGTCTTCTCTAGAAAGAGCTCATCAGCAGTTATCAGGTTTCTATTGTAGAATGGCACCAAACTGGTCTAACTGAACCAGTCCAAACAGGGCCTCTGCTCTTGCTCGGTTGCTGTTTGATGTAAACTAAATGTAAAAAAAAAAAAAGTTTTGTTTGTTGTCTCCACCCAAGCAGAGCACATTTTCCTCCTGGGCCGTTTGTTTTAAATGAGAAAAAAACCGAATTAAAGTAATTTTTCTCTTGACGGAAATATACTTTTTCAGTGCTTTTACCAAAAACTTCCGTCTTTATCTGTTCCTCGTGGTGAATTCACCCACAGTCACAACATTAGTCCTTGTTAAAGTATTTTAAACACACACAAACATACAGTTTTCTCTGAATCTGCCTTAGCTGTTATGTTTAATAGAAATATGATATTTATGTGTGACATACAGAGGCAGAAAATAAAAAGCAAAACTAAATGTCTCCTTAAATTTAGGGACTCTTTTCAAAGCCACAACAAGCTGCATCTTCAAGCTAATCATGTAATATTTGTCCTGACGAAGGCGCTTGAGCTGGAAGACTTCCTGTCACTGTGAGAGGTTCTGCAGAAAACATAGTAATAAAACAATCGTTCGTGTCACACGTCATTAAACATTACCATCACTTTTTCTTCAGAGTGAAACAGAGCAGAGTCTGAATCTCCTTATCAGAGTCTGAAGTATGTCGTCACACTCTCCTCCACTCAGTGTCTGTGATCCTCTCTGCTTATCCCCAACTCAAACACTTTCTCTTTTTCACTGTGCTGCTTTGTGACGCCACTTCCAGCTTAGTTAGTTTAACATTCAAATCTGCAGAGAAACGTTGACATATTTGGGTCATGAGATTAGGATCTGTTGAGTAAAAGGCTCCTCTGACACCTTTTTAGAAGTTTCAAAGTCCCACTCAGCTTGAAACTAGATTTGACATAATCACTGAGCTTAGAATTATACTAGTCTGATTTACTCTTATGAATCAAACACTGTTTTAATGCCATTGGTCTTAGAAGAAGAAGAAGTTGGCTTTTAACCATTTTAGAAAGTAAAGTAGAACGTATGTGGTTGTTATTTAAAGGCCACAACACCTCAGAGTGTCTTTACAATAAAACAGCAGGGTTCCGAATGACAAATAAATCCAGTAAGTTTAGAACTCAATAGCCTTGTTTGGGGCAAGTATGGATGGTGTGTTTGTTTGGCAGTCATCATGGTCTCGGTGTGGTTTAGGAAAAAGATCATGGTTGGAGTTAAAACAAGTACATATGTTACTAAATGTAGGTACAACGTTCGTGCTGTAAACGTGTGACGTGGTAATTGTACTAGCGTAGTTATGTACGTAACATATGCTTTTCATTCTGTAATCATGACTTATGGCCATCCTGGGAGAGGGATTCCTCCGAGGTGTAACTCCCTGACATTTTTTGGATGATTTACACTTACTCCGGAGCAGTTGAAATAATATTTCCAGACGGTAATGAAAAATCGTCTGAAGCCTTGTATACCAGCTGCTATAGCAAAACAAAACAATATAAGGGATCTGTATTGGCCTATATGGCACCGATAAGGAATCCGTATTGGTGGCCAAAAAACGCGATCTGGGATCTCTTAAATATATCATATATTTTTTTGACTGCTGGTCCAATCGTAACTCAAAACCATGATACAATCTGAACCGTGACCAACAATTCATAAAGAGTTTCGTGATTTGTGGCGCCCCTGCTTAAAATATCTCAATGTACTGACTTTTGGCTTTACACAGACTAAGGGCCGTCTCCTTGGTGAAAGTCTTGTTTGTTTTACCTTTCCATCACCTCGACATCCTCCATCAGCTTCATTTCACAACAGTTACAATAGAGATTCTCCACTAATCATCCACGGGCTCAGGATGTTCAAACAACCAATTGTATTGGCAAAATATGTTGTGGGATTTGTCTTAATAAACAGTTTTCTTTTGTTTCTAGCTTAAGCTTTTTTTCTTTTTGCACTTGCAACCTCGGTTACCAATCAGCCAGGTACAACAGACATAAACAGCAGCACAGTAGTGTAAATCAAATTATTTAGAAATATTGTGTCGCTTTTAGTGTATCAGAATGAAGAAAAGAGAGAGTAGTCCTGACTACCTGGTTCATATCCGTACTCGGATGAAGTGATAACTTGGTATGAAAAGGCATGAAACATCTCTAAACGTTTCCTTAAATGCTCTTTGTATTCTGTTATTTTGAACCTTCAGGAAACAGACCAACATTTACCTGAAACAGCATTGTTCTGTTTCTCACACAGAAGCAAGTGGTATTTGAGTGGCTCATAGTACCCTCAATGTGACATTGTTTATTTTATCGACTGTTCTTCCCTCCTCTACACTTTATAAACATGTATGCCACGTTCTTGTAGACAGCATGACAATCCATGGTACTATTTTTTTTTTTTTTTTTTTTTTTTTTTTTTTTTTTTTTTTTGTATTTGAATATTGCTAGGAGAGCTGTGGAGTAGAAAAAACAAAACACTGTGCACTTAATTTTCAGTAGGTTTCCATCTTTTCATGTTTTTAGTTTTTTTGCACATTCTTGTTTGCATCTGGCATCTTCATAGATTAGGAAAATCTGACTATTGATGGATTGAAAATCAACAGCAGCTTTTCAGATGTAATTGTCATGCAAGGAAAATAAAGTGCTCCTGAAAGTAGTGCACCTGGAACAGGGACTTCTTTAGGAACCAGGACATGAACTTTTTCTTTGGTCCCTCTGGTCGAAATGTAACATGACACTGAAGGGGTCAGAGAAGGACAAACACATTTTTGGTTTTGTTCGTTTCATGGGTTTTGTTGTCAACAAGAAAAGTATAGATTATCACCAATAGGTATATTACATATACATATTTTGTCTCTCTTTGCCCCTGTGGCTGTATGACTCTATTTTCTTTCTGTCCGTTATTTTAAGGATGATTTGTAAACTTATACACCCTCCAGATATTCTCACCGTCTCCTTTTCCATCTTCTCCTTTTCCCCAATTTCTTTGCGTAATTAGATAGTTTAAATCGGGTATCTTTCATACCCCCCGGCCCTTCCTCTCTCTCTGACTGCCAGTCTCTGAAGAGGACAGAAAGGCTGTTTGTTCCCTGCCTGCCTTCTTTTGTCAAGATGAGACAATAGACTGACTCTGGGGACAGAAAGAAGGAGGAGCAGGAGGATGGGGAAAGGAGCAAACATGTATTAGAAAGGACTAGGACAGACAAAAGAAATGTAAGATATGTCTCCAAAAAATCTTACTCAAGTAAAAGAGCAGAAACAGCAACAAGGGATATATTTTTTAAGGAAAAGTGTGTAACATTTAGGTGGATTAATTGGCAGAAATGGAATATAATATGCATAACTATGTTTTCATAAGTGAAACTCACAACTGTTTTTCCACCATGTTTCTACAGGAGCCCAGAACAGACAAACCTAACACTGGGTCTAGCGAGAGCCTTTCCCGCTTTAAAACTATAGGTAGGTGTACCAAATCTCAGTATTAAAAGGGCCCCAGTTGTAACTTATTAAAGGCTGGAGTATTGATTGGACTGTTGATACTGATGTTTTTAATTAACACTTTTTGTTTTGGTGTATAATAATATCACGCTATATCACAAAACTCTACTACCTCTGGCAAATTATGAACAGGCCATAGCAAAAGCTGTCTGTCTGTAGCCTAACTGTTGAGCTTAGTTTGTTCTTGTAAACTTCTCTGCTGGCTAATACAAACGGCCCTCTTCCCTCTACCAGCGGTACCTGAAGGTGGTGAATCAGCAGAGGGAGGAGGTCAGAGGAGAGAAGAATTAAATCCATCATTCTCGATACTGAATAGAGCTTGGATGCATCATAATGTAACTCGATGCAACCTCTGTTAACGTTAGCTGTTGGCTCCGTTATTTAACCAAGCTTAACTGTCATGCCCACTGGCTGCTACAGCTAATGTTAACTAGCTCTCCGTTTGCTGATTTCAACATGGATTTGTTGTTCACAGGTAAGCATTATCAGGGAAATTTTCTAGTGACCCAGGACGGCCGGACGCAATTGATCTCAAGCCCTGCCCACTGGGTACACTTATTGAATTTGTATTTGTTTACTGCACTTATCCTATTCGTAGTAGTTTGTAGCACTTACTATATTCGGATTAGTCTGTTGCAATTATTGTTTTCGTAGTAACTTGCCTCTGCACTATACTTTTGCTCTGGTTTATGCTTTAAGATGCTTGTTTAAGAAAGGAGATGCACTTATGACTTCTGGTGACTAGTAGTTCTCTTGAATACCTATGTTGAATACACTTCCTGTAAGTCGCTTTGGATAAAAGCGTCTGCTAAATGACTGTAATGTAATGTAATGTACCTTGTACCTTACAAAAATAAGGCCTGTTTCCTTTTTAGAATTCTGGCATTGACTTGGTACCAAAGTATCGGTTATCATGTTGTCTGGACTTTTTTGCATCTTTAACCCCATGGTTTTATTTTTTGTGGCACACAACTCAGTCTCAGCTACCGCTAACAGCAGAAAGACAGTTAGAGCCAAGCTGGTGAAAGTGGAGCATTTAGCAGCTGTTACGACCCGGCTCGAGGGGAGTAACATGAAGTCGACAAACAAGGATTAGATATAAGAAAACCGGGTTTATTGTCACTAAAGGTTACACAGACTGGTGAATGGGAACCGTGCTGCTGGCTCTGGCTAGCCCCCAGGGAGCGTATAAAGCCTCCCAGGCTTTATAGGCAACAGCAGGTGCCAGGTAACGAAGCGAAGGAGGGGCTGAAGGAGGAGCTCCAGGAGCACTGCAAAACATGGAGCAGACCTGCACATAACACCCCCCCCCTTAAAACGGTTGCTCTAGGCAACCGCCAAGTTACACAAACCAAATCAACAACAAAACAAATGAAAACCTATACCACCGATGCTTCTGACACTCATGATCTTGAAAGGGCATCAGCGAGCACATTGTCCTTTCCACGAATGTGCTTTATTTCCAGGTTGAAGCCCTGCAGGAACAAACTCCATCGCATCAGCCGGTGGTTGGAGTTCCTCATTCTGCTGAGGAACACAAGTGGGTTATGGTCCGTGTAGACCACCAGGACCTGACTGGAAGAGACATACACATCGAAGTGGTCCAGAGCAGAAATAAGGGCCAAGGCCTCTTTCTCGATGGTAGAATAATGCTTCTGATGAATGTCAAATTTTCTCGAAAAATAACAAACGGGATGTTCAACCCCTGATGAGTCGTCTTGAAGTAGGGCGGCACCTACCCCAGCATCACTAGCATCGACAGCCAGTTTAAATGGCTTGTTAAAGTCAGGGGCAGCCAGGACTGGGGCACTGACCAACATGGCCTTCAGGTTCTCAAATGCCAACTGACACATCTCTGTCCAAACAAAGTGGACCTTTAGGCTAAGTAAGCTAGTCAAGGGGCAGCCGCAGTAGCAAAATTCTTACAAAAACTTCGGTAGTAGCCTGCCATGCCAAGAAACCGCTTCAGCTCACCCCGAGAAGTAGGAACGCCGAAGCAGCAGATGGCCTCTACTTTAGCGCCGATAGGACAGACTACCCCCCGCCCAACAACCTTCCCTAGATACGCCACAGTGGCCTGACCAAACTCACACTTGGCAAGGTTCACCGTCAAATTGGCAGCAGCCAGCCTACCAAATACCTCCTCCACTTGAGCTATGTGCCGAGACCAGGTGGAGCTATAAATAACTATGTCGTCAAGGTATGCTTCACAACCTGCAACCCCTTTCAACACCAGGTTAACGAGACGCTGGAATGTGGCAGGTGCATTCCGCATTCCAAAAGCCATAACTCTATACTGACAAAAATCATCTGGAGTCACAAAGGCAGAGATTTCACGAGCCCTCTGAGTAAGAGGGACCTGCCAGTAGCCTTTCAGGAGGTCTAACTTCGTGACAAAAGCTGCAGACCCAACTCTGTCAATGCAATCATCTAGACGGGGAAGAGGATAGCAATCCGGCTTTGTGACAGAGTTTACCTTGCGAAGATCAGTACAAAATCGAGGTGTGCGATCTGACTTATCAACCAGCAAACACGGGGAGCTCCACGGGCTAGCACTAGGTTCTGCAATGCCATGCTGCAACATGTAATCCACTTCTTTACTCATCAGCTGGCGTTTCTCAGGATTTACCCTATAAGGGTGTTGCCTAATAGGTGCAGCATCCCCGACATCAATGTCATGCTGGAGAACATTGGTACAAGTAGGCACATCAGAGAACAGGGCAGGATATTTACAAATAGCCTCAGTAACGTCGGACCGATGTGGTGAATCGAGATAAGACAGATGGACCTCCAAATTTGCGACAATTTCTGAGTTTGGGAGCCTAGCACAAGAGACCCCACGTTCAACACCATCAATGTCCTTTTCACCCACAGGAATTGAAGTGCTCAGCACAGCAGCTGTCTTCACCCCAGCAACTGCCTTGAGAGCCCAGCCTGGCTCCTTTCACAGTACTTTTTCAAAAGGTTAACATGACAGAGACGCGTTTTACGCTTTCGCTCTGGAGTCTTTATCAAGTAATCCAACTCACCCACCCGACGCTCAACCACATATGGACCGCTAAATCGAGCCTGCAAAGCAGACCCCAGAATTGGCAGCAGCACCAACACCTTTTCGCCAGGGGAGAATGCTCGATGCTTTGCACTTCGGTCGTACCACCCCTTCATCCGTTCTTGGGCTTCCCCAAGTTCTGCCTCGCCAGCTCACACGCCTTGTTCAGTTTTGACCTAAAATGACAAACAAAGTCTAACAAATTTGTCGAGGGGGACTGGTTTGCCAACCATCTTTCTTTCAAAAGTTTCAAAGGGCCCCTCACAGTATGACCGAACACCAGTTCAGCTGGACTAAAGCCAAGGGACTCTTGAGTGACCTCTCTAGCCGCAAAGAGGAGCAAAGGGGTTCCCTCATCCCAATCTCTCTCAAACTCCTTACAGTAGGCTCGTAGCATGGTCTTTAGGGTCTGATGAAACCGCTCAAGGGCTCCTTGACTCTCGGGATGATAAGCAGATGAAGTCTGGTGCTCGATAGACAACTGCTGGAGAACCTGGGAGAACACACGGGACATAAAATTCGAACCCTGGTCGGACTGGATAATTCTTGGCAGGCCAAACACTGTGAAGAACTTGATGAGAGCCTTGGAAATGGCTGAAGCGGTGATTCTACGGAGAGGGATCGCTTCAGGAAACCGGGTAGCTGTACACATGATCGTCAATAGGTACTGGTTACCTGACTTGGTACGAGGAAGGGGACCAACACAATCAATCAGGATCCGCTCAAAGGGCTCTCCTATGGCAGGGATAGGATGTAAAGGAGCTGGGGGAATCTTCTGGTTGGGCTTACCAATAACTTGGCACACATGACATGTTCTACAATGCTCAGCAACATCAGACTTCACACCAGGCCAAAATAAATGTCTCATCACTCTGTCTAAAGTTCTCCTAATCCCCATATGACCGGCCAGGCAATGATCATGAGCCAACTGCAAGACATCCTGTCGATAGACACTCGGCACTACAACTTGAAACACACTACTCCAATCATCATGACAGGACAGTGTCGGAGAAGTCCACTTCCTCATTAACACACCATTGTCCACAAAATAGCAACAAGACACAGCTGTCATCTCATCCTCAGGCACAACCTTGTCAAAAAGTGAAGATAAGGTTGCATCTCTCCCCTGCTCACACTTGAGCTCGTCACACGAGGGAAACACTTTGCCAAATCCCAACACGTCACCCTTCGCCAAAAATGTGTCAAACAGTGCGATATCAGAATCAGCTTCTTTGTCTGGCTTCTTCTTCTCTGACATGGCACGGGTAGTAACACAGACAGGGAATGCTTCTGGGAATTGCTTCTCAAGATCATCTGGGCGTTTCGACACAACAGGAAAGGGGACAACCTCAGGAGCCGCAAGCATCCTACCACCGGCTAGGTCATTTCCCAAGATGAAGGACACCCCTTTAATGGGAATGCTCGAACAAACCGCTACAGCTACTTCCCCAGAAACAAGTCCCGTTTCAAGGGTAAGGTTATGCATCGGCAGAGACAGATACCCCCCCCCCCAAACCCTTGGACGAGGACACTGGAACCCAACTTAGACTGCTCAGAAAACGGTAGGAGGTCCTGGAGAATCAAGGACTGAAAAGCTCCACTATCTCTCCAGATCTTAATCGGTTGCTTGGTTGAAGGATCAGTGACAAGAGAGACACAACCATCCATAAGGAAAGACGAAGAACCAGGCAGCTCACTCTTTTGAGCGGGTTGGTCCATGGTTTGGTCGACAGCACAATTGCTCACAGTTTTTAATAAGGCAACAGGCTTATAAGACTCTTGTTTTTTACTCAAGACAGGGCAATCAGCAATGAAGTGACCACTGTTCTTGCAATAAAAACAAGTCCTCTCCAACGGAGTACTCACATTAGCCGATCTTCTAATGAAAGCTGTAGAAACGGTAGGAGGAGGCTTTGAGCAGGTGGAGGAAGTGGTTGGAAACCGAGATCTGTTAAAACCAGTCCGTCCCCTTCGCTCACCCTGGTCGCTATCAAAGTTTACCTTGAGCGTCAACACAAACTTGTCTGCTAGAACAGCAGCCTCAACAAGAGTGGACACTTCTTGTTGATTGAGATAAGTACACACAGCAACAGGCAGACAATTTTTAAAGTCCTCCAGCAGAACTAATTGTCTAAGATCCTCCTTAGTTTCCGCCTTCTGTGACTTGCACCAAGAACTAAAACTGATCTCCTTTTCTCTTGCAAACTCAACATAAGTTTGTTCATCCAGCTTACTGAGGCCTCTAAAACGCTGGCGGTACGCCTCAGGAACGAGCTCATAAGTTCTTAGAATGGCGCCTTTAACTTTTTCATAGTCCTTGACATCCTCAATGTTTAAAGAAGCGTAAGCGTCTTGTGCTTTTCCCACCAGAACGCTTTGCAAAAGCGAGGTCCAGGCATGTATTGGCCAGTCTGAAACAGTAGCCACTCGTTCAAAATGAGCGAAATACCGCTCAACATTTTTCTCAGCGAATGGAGGTACTAGTCTGATGTTTCTCGCTACGCTAAACTGAGCCGAGGCAGAACTGGATGAGCTCAAAGCAGCATGCTTAAATTCAAGCTCTTTCAAGAAACGCTCATGCTCTAGGTGCATTTGTCTTTCCTCTAGGTGCATTTGCCTTTCCTTAAGGATACGCTCTTTTTCTTTATCCTCTAGTTCTAATTCTCGGAACGCCAACTCCTTCAACCTGAACTCCAGCACAGCATCTGACATTTGAGGAAGAACAAGTTGATGCTGGTATGCTGGTAGAGCCGACGCCCTCAGGATGCCTCCTTCTGCTAGGCCTGCCTTAAGCTTCTCTTAAACTCTCTTTAAGACGTTTATCACCACTGGCAATCTCAATGTCATAATCCAATCCAATCCAATCCACTTTATTTATATAGCACAGTTTAAACAAACACAAGGGTTTCCAAAGTGCTGCACACAAAAAAGAGATAAAATAAGTATAAAATAAGTAAAAACACATGACCCACCCAACACTTCTACATCACATCAACACGCCATCTAGTGTCCAAAGGCCAAATAAAAAAGGTGCGTTTTTACCAAGGTTTTAAAGAGACACAGGGATGTAGTTTGTCTAATATGGAGTGGCAAAGTGTTCCACAATTTTGGGGCTGCTACCGCAAAGGCACGTTCTCCTCTGTGTTTTAGCCTGGTACGGGGTGTGGCCAAAAACAGCTGGTCAGCTGACCTAAGAGAACGGCTAGGAGTGTAGGGTTTTAGCAGCTCGGATAGGTATGGTGGGGCAAGGCCATTTAAGGCTTTAAACGCAAATAAAAGTATTTTAAAATGAATCCTAAAACGTACAGGTAGCCAGTGCAATGAAGCCAGAATAGGTGTAATGTGGTCGTACTTTCTAGTGTTAGTCAAGAGACGAGCTGCGGCATTTTGAACTAATTGGAGGCGGGCAATGGAGGCCTCACTAATCCCCATGTAAAGTGCATTACAGTAGTCCAGCCGGGTGGTCACAAACGCATGGATTACTGTTTCAAAATGCTGTCTCTGAAGCATTGGTTTAATTTTTGCCAGCTGCCTTAGCTGGAAGAAGAATAATGACTGGCAAGACTAAGGAGCTGTTCTTTAGTGAGCTGATCAAACAACTCCTCCGAGGGTGCACTAATAAAGTCATCTATAGCCGCCATACTAGACAACTTCAATCACCAAGCATAGATAACAAAATACACCAATCACTGCTGAGCACAGTGAGCAAGCCTCCGAGTGCAAATGATCATCTAAGCAAGCCCCCTGGTATCTGCCTAACTTTAAACTAACCCTAATGGTCTTCTGAGGCGTGCCGGGCTCGAGGCTTCTTTAAAACAAAGCTCAGTTAACCTCAGCCATGTGGCCAAGGCCCTGAAATGCTCGCCCCCACCAGAGAACACGTCTCCACCCAGGATTACCTCGAAAATAAAGAAGGCAAAATAACAAATAGTGTACCGATGGAAAGACAGATTGCTCCGCCCAGCTGGTACACTCCCTAACTAACCAGGGGGGATCACTCACAACTTAAAATCATAGCACTCAGATTCAATACTCACCATACTCACCATGAAAAGAAGCTGCTCATAGCCACACTGCCAAACACCACCAAAACATACCAAGTTACTCTGTCTAGGGGAAAATTAGAAATAATTAACTCTGCAAAACTGATCCAGATTTATCCCGGACGAGCCCCCAATATGTTACGACCCGGCTCGAGGGGAGTAACATGAAGTCGACAAACAAGGATTAGGTATAAGAAAACCGGGTTTATTGTCACTAAAGGTTACACAGACTGGTGAATGGGAACCGTGCTGCTGGCCCTGGCTAGCCAGGGAGCGTATAAAGCCTCCCAGGCTTTATAGGCAACAGCAGGTGCCAGGTAACGAAGCGAAGGAGGGGCTGAAGGAGGAGCTCCAGGAGCACTGCAAAACATGGAGCAGACCTGCACATAACAAAGAGCCAGATATTTTTTACTCATGATTTGGTGGTGACCAAAACGGAGATAAGAGAGTGACTATTGTACATGTTGCTCTTTAATATTTCATAGTCAGATTGCTTTTGTGTGAAGACTTTATACTTGTTTGTAGACCTGATGAATTTCATCTTCCTCAGTTTGTCATCTCTTTGATATAATCTAAAAAAAAAATCTTGATTCTTGTGTGCCCTGAATAGTTTGATGGTAGTTTCAGGTTTCCAACTGTCTACAGACTGTTTCCCGCCCCTGTATTCATCCCTTTGCGCTTTTTATCTGCATGTTCCAAAATCAAAGTGCTTGAGGAGACGAAATAATTCGAATCATTAATATAACACAAATTATGTTTGATGTGGTCACACAGCGGCCATGTAAGCTCAGGTTTTTGTGTATTTTCAACTGAGCAGCAAAGTGGATGATTGACTTTGTCTCAGGACACAGACGTTATTTCGTCTTGGTCCTAATGGTCTTAACTTCCTCTGACCTTCATCACCTCCTCAGTTGAATTTCACTTTCCCTCTAAAGCGGCCGCTCTCTAATAGGAGCCATTCATCTAATTTCTTCGCGGCTGAAATTTCAGGCAGTAATGCATTTCCGTGCTTCATTCCTGCAGTTTCATTGCAGGTCAGCAAGTGCAGTCCAAACTGCACTTGCTGACCTGCAGTGTTTTTTTTTTTTTTACACACATAATATGCTTAATGTCAGTGTGATTGGAGTTTTCTAAACATTAAGGTCACAACCAGATTAAAGTGTTGCCAGTTATACATGTAAAAATGAGTTGAGTCCTTTATTATTCCCAGCAAGAAAGTGTTACAGCAGCTTAAAGCAAAAAGAGACAAAGATGATGAGCAAAACAAATAATATAATACTAATCAACAATTACTTAAATAAGCAGGATCATTTTTAATTTCCATACATGCATGTGTGAGGTTAACATTATGCAAGAAATAAATAATAAACAATAAAAAATACTTATACCTTATATATGCACGGTGGTGTAGTGGTTAGCACACAGCAAGAGGGGCCCGTGTTCAATTCCTAGGCTGGACAACCTTCTGTGTGGAGTTTGCATGTTCTCCCGTGTCAGCGTGGGTTCTCTCTGGGTTCTCCGGCTTCCTCCCACAGTCAAAGACATGCAGCTAAGGTTCATTGAAGACTCTAAATTGCCCGTAGGTGTGGATGTGAGTGTGAATGGTTGTCTGTCTATACATGTCTGCCCTGCGACAGACTGGCGACCTGTCCAGGGTGTACCCTGCCTTCGCCCATTGACAGCTGAGATCGGCTCCAGCACCCCTGCTGGATAAGCAGGTTACGGGAAATGAATGAATGAATAAAATAACAATAATATTATTATTATTATAATATATAAAAGTAATAATAATAATGCATTTATGAAAAAATGGAAATTAGAAAAGGTTAGCTATGGCAAAAATCCAATGTGTTAAAGGCTTAAGGGCAGTATTAACTTTGATGATACATGGAGCAACTTTTAATTTTGCATCGCAATGTATCCTTTTCATCAAATCAAAAATGTTTTTTTATATTATTTTTGGGCAGTATTTCACATTGTGTCATTTGCTCTCTATACAGTAGTTTTTATTTTTAGAGTCAGGGTCCACCATTCCCATGCTGGATCCAAATTGCGCACAAGGGATTGACCGGAAACTGATGCAGCGTGTAGTCCAGTGTTACTGTTTGTAATTAGATCTGATGATATCGGCCTCACTGATTACTGTTCACTCTCCTGCAGCTAAATCCGATCTGGATTAAGTTACCGCTAATGCTAATACTAAGACTGCTGCTTCACATAACAGGCATTCAACTGGCCAAGTGAAAGTCACTTAATCATTTACTTTACTGTAAATGTGACTTTTATTGTGAAGCAGTCCTGCTGTTGAGTTGTAAACTACTAGATGATGGTTGCTGATGGCATTTTGGAGAACAGCAACAATAATAACTTCTTTATGAGAATCACATGAGTTTGTTTGGCTGCACTGTAAAGAGACGGCCACAGCTTGCTGCAGTATTAAACCACATCTGCTGTTACCCACAATCAACCTGGATTGAAATCTCAAAGATTATAACTTTAAATGGCTGCAAACACTGCACCACCCTCTACGTCAGTCCCTCCAGCCCCCAGAGTATACTCATCATATTCACTTTAAATGTCCCTCCCCTGCTCTCCATTCACTGCCAGATGCTGAATTAACTTTGTCTTAGGACTCAGCCATAGTGGGAGTACTGTCATGCTGTGAGCTTGCCTCCTTTCACCTTCACAGCTGAATATTCTCCAGTTTACACTGCAGATCTAACAGCACAAATCCACCTCTGACCAGCATGCTAATAAAGCTGCATACGAACAAATACTTTCAGATTTCTGTCTCAGCACACAGACATTATTTAAATGAATGAGTCTTTGCCTCTCACCTCGATCTCCTCCTCAGCTCTATATCACCTTCGAGTCTGACAAAAGCCATTTTCTTAATCCTTATAACATGAGTTCACCTCCTCTCCTAGTACAATGCACAGAAGAGGAGGCGGTATCCTCAACATCTCAGCAGGGAGAAGTCTTAATAGTGTAGATGAGCTGCTTCTTCTCAATTCCCCACATGCTGCTCTGATTGGCTGCTTCTGGTTTCCTGCAAGCAGAATAGCAATTTGCACTGCAAAAAGAAATCCTCTTCAACAGAGACATGGATATTATGTAATCTAGATAAATCTTCTGTTATCAAACAGAAAATCTGCAAACAGGGTAAGAAAAAAAAAGATTTTATGAACGTAGCGTTAAAATCTACCCAATACCAAAAACGATATGACCTTATAAGTACTTAGATGATGTCTTGTTGTGATTTCCTTGATTGTACTTACAGTATAAAAAAATGATGTTGAGGCAGTGGAATGACCGTAACATAAGAAACTGTCATATTTAGTTAGTTAAAAATCATGAAAAAGGCTGAAATAAATTTAGTATGATGTAAGGCAGTGATGATCATGCTCATGTCGTGAATCATGAAACTTTTTATCACTTAAAATCCAATTTAATCTCCACAATCCGCTATCTCCTATACTACCCAATATTCAGCTCTCTTAACTCAGTAATTGAACAGAACCCTCTCCCCCTTTTTGTGCTTCTAAGCAGTACAGCAGATTTCCCTCCAGATGTGAAACAAAACAACACAGAGACAGTGGAAATGTTTTCACATTTTATTTTCAAGTCAGGTGTTTTGCTGTTGAGGAGTAACAAGATAAGAAGAGCGAGTGCTGTTTCACTGTTGAGACTAAGCAGGCTGTTTGTCCCGCCAGACAGTTTGCTGGAGGCATCAAAGTCACAGAAGTCAATGGCTGATCTGAGACACACACACACACACACACACACACACACACACACACACACACACACACACACACACACACACACACACACACACACACACACACACACACACACACACAGAAAGCTGTCAGTAATCATATTGGGTGATGAAGCATCAATCATTACAGCCAATCAGACATCACTGCCACTATGTTTGTCCAAATCGATCACATTATTTTTGTTTTGTCTGTCTGGCCCAGCTGGTGATGTTTGTGACATCACCTGTCTGGCTGACTGTGTGTGTGTGTGTGTGGGTGTGTGAAGACTGTAAAATTTAGTCATCATAACAGTGTGTGATCTGCATTCAGAGTGAGTCTGTTTTTGCTGTGCAGGAGGCTTTCATGCATTCTTTGACTTTCTTTAAGAGGCAATAACATTTTTCTAATATTTGATTGTTTGAATAGTTACAATCCTGCTTTAATTCAGCTGATGCAAATTATGTTGTGTGTGTGTGTTTTCCCAGTCTCTGTCTCATATTCAAATGTGGCCTTCTCATGGAAAACTACCAGACCTAAACCTGTTACTGTCCATGGCAAATCTTGCATTCTGCTGCAGCAACCTGCGTAATATTTTGGGTGCTCAATTATGGCTGCAAGTCTCAGTTACACCCGTGAGATGGAGCTGAGACATTACATTTTTACATTACATTACAGTCATTTAGCAGACGCTTTTATCCAAAGCGACTTACAATAAGTGTATTCAACATAGGTATTCAAGAGAACTACTAGTCACCAGAAGTCATAAGTGCATCTCCTTTCTTAAACAAGCATCTAAGAGCATAAACCAGAGCAAAAGTACAGTGCAGAAACAAACTCATACGAATACAATAAGTGCAACAAACTAATACGAATACAACAAGTGCTAAGATGGCTCAGGGTAGTACTTCTTGAAGAGGTGAGTTTTCAGCCTGCGCCGAAAGATTGGCAGCGACTCTGCTGTCCTGACGTCAGTGGGGACATGTGCCGACACACAGCTGGTGCAGACATCTAAATAGATCACAATGATGGCAAACTGTTGTGTAAGACATGCGAGTGTAAATCACTTCTAACGCACCTGGTGGAGATCTTCATTCTACGTAGTGCAGCTGTCTAGTTAGCTTTGTATTCACTCTGTTCTGTAAAAATTCAAAGGAACAGTGTGACATTTTGGGCAGTCCTCTTCTTCCCTTTCTTGCTGAGAGTTTAATGAAGCCACAGACCGCAACCAGTTAGCCTAGCGTAGCATGAAGACTCAAAGATAATAGTTACTAATGGCTACTTGAAAGCTCTTTCATTCACATGAAATGTTTCGAATTAGAAAACACTCCTGTTTTCAGATCATTAAATGAATAAATTGTACTCTTTTCTCAAGTCTGTATGCAACAGGTCTGCACTGGTACGTACTGCTAGCAGGACATAGTCACAGCCATCTCCCATTCAAACACAAACTACTCCCTGTACAATAAAGAATATTGATGGTTGCTAGATTTCTTCATGTAACAGAATCAGACAGTAGACTTTGTGGATTCCTGCTGCATGTTGAGTTTGTAGATAGTCACTATGATGTTTGAGTTAGACTAGTCCGGTTGTGTCTGTAATGATGTTAATAATTGTTTTGCATATTGAGTCAAAGAATCTGCTCCAATTCTTATTTTGGCTTTTGTCTTGTTACAAAATACATAAATGTTGATGGAATTTTGTCTAATTGACGTAGTTAGTTTCATAGTTTGGAAGGATTATGATGCATTAATTGCTCTATTTGCACTTAGTTCCAACACCCCTGTGGACTTGTAACCTATAAGGTTCAGACAGCAGTTTCAGACTGTTGTTTAGCCCTGAGCTGCAGCTGGTGACTCATCAACAGATAAATATGCTCTCTCTCTCTCTCTCTCTCTCTCTTGCTCTCTTTCCCTCTTTCTCTGGTAATTCAATATAATGAAGCTCCACTCACACTTTCAGCTGTTTGGGGCAGCAGCAGGTGTGTCCACATGTTCAACAACTGTTCATGTTTTAATGTTAGTTCTCTTGAGACTGAGGGGCTGATCTGGTCTCTTTCTCCTCATATTTATACATTTTTAATGTAATTTGTTGTTCTGAGAACCTCACACTGAAACACTATACTTATGAGGACACTCATTGACAAACAGCCCCTAATTCTCTCTTTAACCATTGCCCAAACATAGGCCTAGGTACAGTAAGTACTGTGTATATGTTATATTTACATTTTAGTTTTTTTACTGGTGCTGATGAGACCAAATAAATCTTCAGATATAATAGGCTCTTCTAACTTTATGACAGTTCATGGTTTCAAAACTTAATAAAAACATTGATAATGAAAGGGATTGGCTGAACGGTAATGAAAAAAAAAAAAAAACATATTTGGAGTGACATTACGTAGACTGAAGAGTCACACTCACTCACACTGATGCAGACTGACAGTGAGTAGGATCTATGTGGCCTCTCAGTGGTGCAGGGCCGAAGTGTTAGCCTCATAGCTATTGTGTGGGCTCCTAGACCACATACACACACAAACACACGCACACACAGACACACACACACTGTCCCCCGAGAGAGAATTTGGAGGTTGAGGCCTTGGCCTGTTCAGCCTCCTTTGGGGCGGAGGATTTATGAGTCTGGGAGGCTGGAAGTTCTCAGGTTTGTCTCACTCACACGCACGCGCACACACGCACACACACACGCACGCGCACACACAGATAAAGGGAGGAAGGAGAAAGGGGAGGATGTAGGTAAGAAGAGACTCAGGTCTGCATATTAAAGGGGCTGCACTAACTTAGTTAACTAAAAGAAACAGCTTCTTGGAAAGAGCAGTAATCACAAATGAACACAGCATCTGTCTTATTTGGACTCACTGAACCGTGAAATCACTGCAGGTGATGCACTCTCTTGAGGAGACATTTACAGTTTGCATTTGTCTGCATTTACCTCTGTCTTCTAGTGAGACATCAAATTGTTGAGATGTAGTCAGTGTTTCCTCTGTATTTCATTCACTGATGCTGCCCAACTACACATAGTATCTTGAAGTGTATTGTCTGAGAGTATACTCTTACTATACAATTATATAATCTATTAGACACCCATTTTATGAATTTCTCATCAAAACCCCCAAAAAACTCTGCTCTGTTTGTTGTTCACTGCTTCTACTAGACGCACTGACTTCATATCATTTAGTTGTGTCATCAGTTTCTTTCTCTCATTCCCTTTGAGTGTTTTTAAACGTTGCTTGTTTGAGTAGTTTCTTTTCCTGTCTCAAGTATCATGATTTCAAATACTTTTCAGACATAGTTAGTCTTTCTTGCAGAATCATTGCAGTATAATTTCTTAACTTTTAATGCATGAAAACATTATGCAACCAGGCCGATTCTTTTTTTTTTTTTTTTTTTCTTTTCTTATTGTTGTTGTAAGGATCTCCATCAGCACAGAAACACCCAAACAGCAAGAAAATAGCTAAATGTCTTCTTCTCTGTCCGTTTTTCAGTCGGTAAACAACAAGCCAAAATGTCTTTATCTGCAGTGAGACAAACAGTCTGGTTCGTTTTAGCAGGTTAAACCGTTCTCTCCCCTCATATCACTACACAATGATAGCAGAGTCCTCTGTAAAATGAACAACATAAGTGCGTGTGTGCGTGTGTGTGTGCGTGTGTGTGTGTGTGTGTGTGTGTTAATATTGTAAATGAGTTATTATAGATATGATTAGAGAAGACAGGAAGATGTCTTCTTAACTTTACTGCCACACAGCTGCTGATTGGGATTATGTCACTGATTTCCAAACAGCTCCCGGTCACACTGGACCTGGCTTTCTGGATTCATACTAATTTGGACGGATGATGAAAGAAATGGGCTTTCAACCTTAGCTGTATCAGAGATTGAGCCTTGGGGATGTTGGTCCCAGTCAGTGGATTGTGTGATCAGCTGCTGCGTCTGTAAATCAGAAGATAATTACGCACAGATAAATGGAAGGTGCTGTGTAAATATGCTCTTCTTTTTTAAGATGCAAATGTGGCCTTCAGGGTTATTTTTCTTTCTCTCTCTCTTTTCTCTCCCTCCAGTCATTCAGTTCTGGCGCCACACACACACACACACACACACACACACACACACACACACACACACACACACACACACACACACACACACACACACACACACACACACACACACACACACACACAGAGAGAGATCGCTGTGTGTCTCTTTAAGCACCAAACAGCATGAATTCTTATTAAATTCTTATTTCTTATTAAAATCTGTATCGGGTTTATTGCCAAGCAGGTTTTCACATACACAGAATTTGCCTTGGTGTTATGGTGCATATACAAGACACATAGTAAGAGAAAACAAAACACTTTCTATGATGCCCATGTCTATCAATCATTATGAATATACATATATGTGTTATCAGTTTATAGCACTGTATAATTGGTTATAAGCACTAATAAACATCCATAATGCTATGTAAATGGTAGATCCTTGCAAAATAAATGCCAGTGATTAACCAGCAATTATTAACTATTATACTTGACCTTTGATCTTTATATTGTGTTCTGATTATTGTTATAATTACAAATATTTACAATATGTATAATTATACATGTCCATAGCAGGTTATAAATCATTATCATTATGTTTATAATTCATAACAGACATGAGCGTCATAGAAAGTGTTACTAAAACAATAATAGAGAGCAAGTAGCCGGAAACGAACGAGGAATTTCTACTTTCTAATTTTCTACTACTAAATGGATGTAAAAAAATAACCAAAAGTACGTGTGTTTTTTTTATGTGATGTCAGGATGCCTGGATTCCCACCAGACCCGCCCCCTTCAGAGTGCCATGGTGATGCCATCCCCACCACTGAGGGAACCCAGCTAGTGGACGTCAGCTGGAGCCAAGATGGAGACCTTCAGGGATGTGGACGGTAAGTGTCCTCCGTTGTTTGCAGCTGGTGGTGTTCTGTCTCCAGCTTTACAGACGTCTCTTTTTATAATGGTGCTTCTTGGGGAAAATGTCCCTGTGGTTTATTGTTACTTCATGTTCACTATCCATTTTCTAAGGTAAATAAGAGTCTACAGCTGTACAACAATATAAACCTTTGATGATTTTAAGAAAGTGTTAAAATACGCTTACAAAAAGATACAGCTCCAATGAAATGTATGCGACGGAGCGCATACTTACATAATCATAGCTTTCATATTCATGATGTCCATCCACTCTCTCTTCTGTCATCTTTTCAACTATGGAGCTTCAATCTCTGCCATCTACAAAAGTCTGCACCTTTCTGTCCCATTTGTCCTCCTTTGGACATTTATGAACTAACCATAGACACTCCACTGCGGTGTCTGATCCGCAATGGTTCAGGGCTTATGGGAAACGGTGTTTGTTAAAGCCCTCTAAAAACAGAAATAGTGCATATATGATACTACATAATTCAAAGAAAAATCATAGACCTACCGGCCCCCGTCTTTACAAATTTATTAAATGGGTGTTTTAATGAGTTAGGTTTCTTTACTTCTAGAACAGAACCTAGGGAATCTGCTTTCACTTTGGCTCTCTATTCAACTTATGAATAGAGAGATTTCTCCAATTTAAAACGGCAATTACTTTGCTATAAATTTCCAGCTGTATCAGCCAAAAAGCTGTTTTTAAGCTTAAAAATCTTAAAAGCTTTTAAGCTGTTCTTAAGTGTTAATAATAAAAAAGAAAATACGGCAATTCCATGTAAGGAACCTGATTCCACTACCGACCTCATATTTAAATCCTCTCAGTGGCAGAACAATTGTTTATGAAACAAAGAATCATTCCATTCTGGCTATATAGGGGTGCTGGTTGTCTGTTTCTTTTTTTTTTTTTTCAGTACTTTGGACAGCTCCGCACCCACACACATATACACAAACAGTCACACACACAGACTACACACACAAACTCACACACCCAAACAGTGCTGTCCATTATTCTGAAACAACAGCTAAGCAATAGTCACGTGTATCAAGGTCAATCATTTTTTTTTATTTTTTTTACTGTTTTTCTAAAGATAAATTACTGGAGATGGATAAATAAGCTCAAACAAACATGATTCGATTCTGGGGCAACTGTGGCTTAGTGGTAGAGCAGGGTCGTCCTCCAGTCAGAGGATTGGCAGTTCGATCCCCTGCTCCGCTAGTCCATGTTGATGTGTCCTTGGGCAAGACACTTAGTCTAATGGGCAGGTGGCACCTTGCATAGTAGCCCCTGCAATCTCTGTATGAATGGGTGTGAATGTGTGAATGATGACATGTAGTGTTAAAGTGCTTTGAATGGTCAGAAGACTAGAAAAGCGCTATACAAGTACAGTCCATTTACCATTTTATAGAGTCACTTGAGTCCCTAGTAATTTAAAACATTAAACCTAAATTCCTATGAAGACAGATAAAGAACTATACATGTGTGTCTTAGTGGACGATAGCCCAAACTTTTTTTTTTTAGATTTTACTATATGAATAAGTAGTTGGGGACACAGCTGCCATTTAGATTGCCAATAGAGTGTGTGATCAGTTTATCCAAATAACAACTATTTGGAAATTTACGCCGAAGTTTTCTTGGTTGCAAAAGCACGTTGACAGTTTTTTTCCCATAATTCTTACTGCCAGAGGAGTTGGACAAAGGGCTGCACTGCATGGGTAGCACAGCCATAGCAACTGGAGGAAGAGAAAAGAGTTTTTAAATCAGTGTTTTGATCATCATCCTCTGACCCGCTCACAGTGCTGTGGAGCCTCCTATGATTTGCATCAACCACCGAGCAACAAAGAAGTTGAAAAAACAGAATAACAAATATAATTGCATTAGAACTGTAAGATAAGAAAATGGACGGGGAACATGCGGTGAAGAGAGTCACTGCAAGGAGAACATTTATAACCTCCATGTTTTGAGTCTGTTTCTGCAGGAGGCTAGTTGTTTGACTTCCTCTTTCTTTCCTCTCTTTCCAGATTGGAGAGGAGGTGGGTCCTCTGGCACGAGTTTATGAAGGAACACGCTGAACTGGACACCTGGCTGCGATTCGCCAAGCAGGTTGTCAGTTGCCCCAACCCCGCCCATGTTACCTATGTCACTGCCAAGGAAGAAATGAGGATGTTTGAGGTGAGAAGAAATCAAACAAAAGTTCAAATTAGAGTGAGTTCATTTTTTAAACCAGACATCAATCCTTAAAAGGATTCCCTAAGGCCTTTACTACCGGGGGCGTTTTTTTCCTGGGATTAATTCACACTTCGGAGTTTTATTTGGATCTGTTGGTTTTTGTTATGAATACTTTTCCAAAGAACGCATATATTACACAAATATTTATTTTGATTTAACCAAATCCACTCTCTTCTGACCTTTTGAGTGGGGTGGCTCAGAGGTAGAGCGGATGGCTTTCCAGCCAGCATGTTGAAGTGTCCTTGGGAAAGATATTGAACCCCAAATTGAACCTGAAGGCAGTGCCATTGGTTTGTGAGTGAATTAACTTGGAATTCTCATGGGCCGCCTTGCATGGAAGGATGCTGTATGAATGTTTGTGTGAATGGGTGGTTGTTTACATCTAGTGTCAGCGCTATGAGTGTTCAGACGACTAGAAAGGCATTATGGATTTACCATTTAGCTTCTTCCCTTTCAATTTACCTCAGACAGACTGCCTGCTCCGGGTCAATAGGATCCCAGTAGTTGGTCCTCTGCTAGCATGACTCTATTCAAACCTTTTATTGAAAAATGTTGCAACTGTATTGAGTATTTAGCATTTTTCTGTTGCTTATTGGTTACATCCCAGTGTGTAAAGGCCCCGTACTTTTCACCTTTGATTCATATGCATTATTATTATACATTTTTTTGGGGAAGTCAGTGCATCTCACCAGTCTTTTACCTTAAAGAATCAAGAACAAGAAAACAAGGTTCTGTACCGCAGTCATAAATGGGATTGTCACATTTAGAGATCAGTCAGAAGTTTCTCTGTGGAGTTATATTGGCACAATAACCTATCAGGCAGATTTATCTTCCCTGGATCTGGATCTGAACTGGTTTTAAAATATCTGTAGGTTCTTTGAGACTAAATACTTAAACTTGTTTGACAAAATCTAAAATTTCCCTGTCCTGCTGGCAGATAATATTGCTTGCTCAAGTTATATTTTCCCCATGTTATTCAATTTGCGGTGTGAAAGAGGACCTGTTTGTCCCTGTTTGTCAACACACAGGGTTTATGGGTATTGAAGTCCAGTGAGGAAGCCTGAGTTGCTTCATGTCTTTGTTAGCTCAGCTGTTGGTCTGTGTGTTCAGAGGCTGCGGTGTGAGGCCAGGTCTCGGCTTGGTCAGTTGGACACTTTGACCCGGAGGAACCGAACACTGACTCGGCTGTTTCAGGGCGCCATTCAGGCCCGGCTTCTGGCGTCAGCGAGGGAATGCGGGCAACGATGGGACGACGTGAACACAAAACTGGAATCCATCACCGGCCGACTCAAGGTCAGAGTTCCTCCCAATAATAATGACACCAAAACAAATATTACTCCGTCTTGTGTTATTTGATAGCATAAAGAAAATCTCAGTTCATCAACATTCTGACTGAATTTTTTATGTGTTGCTGATCGTGAGATTGAACTTTTGAGAATGTTGAGTGATATATATATTTCAATCTTTGTTTGATATGGAATATTTTCTTATCTTAGATTTTTAAGAAAGAAAGAAACATTATTAAGCAGCACAGTTAAATCAGGAGTAATAGCTTGCTTCCACTTCTTATTTTCAAAAATGATCTTTAGCGCCATATCTGTTGTAATATATATAAAGTTTCTTATATTTTTTATAGTGGACTCCAGTGTTTGAAATACAGGGGGTCTCAGGTGGGCACTTCAGAGCCCCGGAAAGCCTCAATAGCTACATTTTGGGGTCTCTCTAAAATCCTAAAATAATATAATTATTTTTACTTCCTTCCTGCTGCTGTCAGGCTGCACAACCAACTGCTGTAATCCTGTAAATTTCCCTGCTGCGGGACTAATAAAGGATTATCTTATTTTATAACACAATTATTTGTCACTTACACTTGTCACTATAATGTCTTTCAAAGCCTACCAATGTCCAGCAGTTTTTATTATTCAAACTGCAAAACATTTATTCACCAATATGAATAGTGAGTGTTAGAGAGGATTTTCTGCCCTAGATGACACAGCCAGCCAGAGCCACAACAGGTTGCACATAGCAAGCCTGTGTTCAAGTCTGTTTGTGGATCTAAAAGGACCCCCCTTTAGCATATTTGATCCAGTGCCCCATGTGAGAACCTGGACTAAAGCAGGATATTGTCTCTCATCTTCTTGGAAACCAGGACGACAACAAGAAAGATTCAAGGATCTTTTATTGTCATTAAGCAACACAGGGATGCATGAAGAAATTCAGTTGAGGCCCATTTTTAATGCTGCGTAAACACCAAAAGCCACACAAATTTTACGCACGAGTCGATTACATACAAAGTAAATGCACAGATAGATGCAGGTAGGCGAATGGCGGGAATGACTCGAAAATGCAAAATCCGCCTTATTCAGGCAAGTTGAAAATGTTAAATTCAGGCGGGAAAAAAAACCGCGTGACACTTTGTCTCTACAGCCAATCAGCGGTGAGATTTTCCTCCTGTCATCACTGACCTCCTGACGTTGTTAAATCCGAAATGGAGGATAAAAATATTGTAGCCGTAGGTGTTCATGCATACCTCATATTAGTTTAGACTGTCGTTTGGTCCGACAGGTCTAGCTGGTTGATAGGCCGTGGCTGGTGATCATCTTAAATCACCTGCACTTATTTCCAGAGCTTCCTTTCAGATGTTTATAACTTAGCTTGTGCAATGTGAGTGTGAATAGGTGGTCATTTGTGATAAGTAAGCTTCATGTGCTTAAAAAGAAAAGTCAAGTTTGTAACTAAAAAAAGTCGATAATAAATATTGAAGCAATCTGTCTGAGCAAAAGTGGTTTGAATATGGATAATCTCTCTTTTTTCAGCTCTTTGTCTCGGAGTGGGAGGGGTTTGAGGCAGAGAGGGAGGCGCTCGCTCTCTGGTTGGCTGACCTGGAAGTCCGTCTGACCAAGGTGGATCACCTGACAGGAAACACCTGCGCAAAGTTGAAACAGCTGCAGTGTGTGTGTGTGTGTGTGTGTGTGTTACATAACTCAATAAATAGTCTATTTTCCTTCCCCCTGAATATTTTAGTATTTTTATGTGTGTGTGCGCAGACCTTCCAGCAGAGTGTGTGTGTGAACTCGGGCCGTGTGAACGTCCTGCTGCAGCGCGGCGAGGCCTTGATCCAGCGCAGCGAACCGGTTGATGCTCAGCGTGTGGAGGGTGGTCTGCTGGAGCTGCTGCGGAGCTGCAGCCTCGTCTACAGCAACATCGCACGAACACACACACGGCTGCTGAGCATGAGACTGGTACACACACACACTCACACACACACACACACTATGACAATACAATATGAGGGCTGGAGAGAAGTTAAATCACAGGCAGATGGTTGTACAGGTTTTTCTTTGTCTTTTACAAATATAAATACACATTTATCCATGTAAATTCAGAAGCTCTGCAGTCAGTTTATACACACATAAGGATGGAGACTTTTAACCCGGCGAGCCTTTAAAGATTCATATTCCTCAAGTTCACAGGACATCTAGAAGTACTTAGTCTCTAAGTATTACATGGGTAGCCCACTATTGTTTTTGCACTCAGTTTAATAAAAAAATATCCTGACTTTCAGTCCCTGGGGCACTATTTAAAAAAAATAAAAGGATCCTAAAATTCCCATAATGCAACTCAAATGTATCTTTTCTTATACTGTCCCTGCCTGTTAACCCTCTAAACCCCAAGCAGTTCTGGGTCATTTTTTCTGTCACATTCATGCTCACTGTGGCCTCGTTTTTCACTGAAGTGTCCCCAAAAATGTATTTTGTACATTATAACACAGTTGTAATGCCATAAATGATTAAAAAAAAAATCAGAAAAAGTTTGTGTGTATATATACAGTGGGTACGGAAAGTATTCAGACCCCTTTAAATTTTTCACTCTTTGTTTCATTGCAGCCATTTTTTTTGCATTAATGTACACTCAGCAACCCATCTTGACAGAAAAAAACAGAAATGTAGAAATTTTTGCAAATTTATTAAAAAAGAAAAACTGAAATATCACATGGTCATAAGTATTCAGACCCTTTGCTGTGACACTCATATTTAACTCACATGCTGTCCATTTCTTCTGATCCTCCTTGAGATGGTTCTACTCCTTCATTGGAGTCCAGCTGTGTTTAATTAAACTGATTGGACTTGATTAGGAAAGGCACACACCTGTCTATATAAGACCTTACAGCTCACAGTGCATGTCAGAACAAATGAGAATCATGAGGTCGAAGGAACTGCCCAAGGAGCTCAGAGACAGAATTGTGGCAAGGCACAGATCTGGCCAAGGTTACAAAAGAATTTCTGCAGCACTCAAGGTTCCTAAGAGCACAGTGGCCTCCATAATCCTTAAATGGAAGAAGTATGGGATGACCAGAACTCTTCCTAGACCTGGCCGTCCAGCCAAACTGAGCAATCGTGGGAGAAGAGCCTTGGTGAGAGAGGTAAAGAAGAACCCAAAGATCACTGTGGCTGAGAGATGCAGTAGGGAGATGGGAGAAAGTTCCACAAAGTCAACTATCACTGCAGCCCTCCACCAGTCGGGGCTTTATGGCAGAGTGGCCCGACGGAAGCCTCTCCTCAGTGCAAGACATATGAAAGCCTGCATAGAGTTTGCCAAAAAACACATGGAGGACTCCCAAACTATGAGAAATAAGATTCTCTGGTCTGATGAGACCAAGATTGAACTTTTGGCGTTAATTCTAAGCGGTATGTGTGGAGAAAACCAGGCACTGCTCATCACCTGCCCAATACAATCCCAACAGTGAAACATGGTGGTGGCAGCATCATGCTATGGGGGTGTTTTTCAGCTGCAGGGACAGGACGACTGGTTGCAATTGAAGGAAAGATGAATGCGGCCAAGTACAGAGATATCCTGGAAGAAAACCTCCTCCAGAGTGCTCAGGACCTCAGACTGGGCCGAAGGTTCACCTTCCAACAAGACAATGACCCGAAGCACACAGCTAAAATAACAAAGGAGTGACTTCGGAACAAGTCTGTGACCATTCTTGACTGGCCCAGCCAGAGCCCTGACCTAAACCCAATTGAGCATCTCTGGAGAGACCTGAAAATGGCTGTCCACCAACGTTCACCATCCAACCTGACAGAACTGGAGAGGATCTGCAAGGAAGAATGGCAGAGGATCCCCAAATCCAGGTGTGAGAAACTTGTTGCATCATTCCCAAGAAGACTCATGGCTGTACTAGCTCAAAAGGGTGCTTCTACTCAATACTGAGCAAAGGGTCTGAATACTTATGACCATGTGATATTTCAGTTTTTCTTTTTTAATAAATTTGCAAAAATTTCTACATTTCAGTTTTTTCTGTCAAGATGGGTTGCTGAATGTACATTAATGCGAAAGAAAATGAACTTTTTCGATTTTAGCAAATGGCTGCAATGAAACAAAGGGTGAAAAATTTAAAGGGGTCTGAATACTTTCCGTACCCACTATATGTATATATATATATATATATATATATATATATATCTATATATACAAACTTTTTCTGAGTCCCTAAGAGTATTACCAATATTTGAAAGAAAGTTGCTACACGTAGTACTATTTACATGTTACAATCTCTACTTCCAGCCTCTCTCATCCTCCCCTCTCTGTGTGTAAACAGACTCTAGTTCAGTCAAAGTTTCACTATTCAATCAGGTGACTGTTTCAGTCAAGTCACTCATGGCTTACCAGTTGCTCTGAGGAGTGCAGAATTTTACGTTTTTTACAAAATCTGGTAAGTGCAAAAAAATATTTCCTTTGCAAACTTTTAGAATTAGACATTTAGAATAACTTGATTTTGATGAAATACCCAAATAATTTGTTTTGATTTGGTTGCTTTTTTTTGGCAGAAGTGTTGGTCACACATAATGTGTCCAAGAACTACTGGAGTGTTAAAAGTCCAGCAATTATGTCTGTTTTTACAGTTTCTGGCTATGATAAATGGTATATTATTGATTAAAAAAAAAAAGAAAACATGCTTTTGAAACCCGCCAACATGTTTTAGGTCATCCTTCAAACTCCATACCTCCAGTTTACAATGCAGAGTCTCCAAACACTGACTCGAGATAACCCTGACAAAGTCATCTCTCCATTGGTCAGCAACGATGTAAAGAAACACAGAACGTGTACTCAATGTAACATTTCAATGTACTTGCCCTTTCCAAATGATCCTACTTAATACTTCTACTCCACTACATCTCAGAGGGAATGTGTGTTTAACTCCACTACATTAATCTGACAGTTATAGCTGCTTTTTATTTTCATTGAGATTTTGCATAAATGTGATGACCTTCTAAAATATGACACACATAGAAAGAGATACCCGACAGTACAGTAATTAAACTGAGCTCATCCTCAAGTCTGCTACATCATAAAAAATGCTGTTTAATGCACCAGTAATAACTACTTCAGTAATATGAAGAATTACAATAAAACATTAATGGGACTTTCTTCCAAAGTACATTTTGCCAATAGTACAACTGTGCTTTTTATTTACGCAAATGTTTGAGTGTAGAACTCTGGAGATTGTGGTATTCCTACTTTTGCTAAAATAAAGGAACTAAATACTTTCTTCACCTCCTCGTCCAGGTGTTTGAGGATGACTGGATTCTGTCTCAGGCTACAGACTCTGGTTGTCCATCAGAGACTCTATTAGAGGAAGATGGAGCACTTGATGTAGCCAACCTGGACCTCCCTGCATTTCCAAACCATCCTAAAGGTAAACCAACAGAATAAACGTTTAATTACAGGTATAAGATCAGTCAAAAAGGTACAATATTTAAGTAAGAACTGTTTCTGCATCTTTCCTCTAGATTTCAGCCAGTTAGCTAACCCCACCCTGGCCTTCTCCTCACCCGTTCATCTCCGTCCTTCTACCCATGAGCACCTGGGGTTGGAGTGGGACCCCTCTGTGGATATTGGAGGCTCTGTCTCCCATGAAGACGCCGACTCGTCGTATTTCAGTGCCAGAACAGGTAGGAAGTGACGGAATATTTTCAAGAAGCCAGAGTAGAGGTCTTTGGTAATCTTTTATTTCTCTTTCCTTTCTCAGCAGCTTCAGATCTAACACCATGTTTACTGTGTGTGTGTTTGTATGTGTGTGTGCGTGTGTGTGCTTGTGCAGGTCTTTGCCACAGAGATGATGGGAAGAGGCTGAGCTACCTCAGCTCCCTTGGCTCTCAGACTGATAGCAATGACATCACCAATCAGGAAGCAGATCTGGTGAGTTGCAACATACTGCTTGGTTTTTCTCATTAAAAAAAAAAATAATAATAATAAAAAAAAATACATTCAATATGGTTAGATGGGCCCTGTGATAGGCTGGCGACCTGTCCAGGGTGTACCCTGCCTTCGCCCATTGACAGCTGGGATCGGCTCCAGCACCCCCGCGACCCTTAACTGGATAAGCGGTTATGGAAGATGGATGGATGGATGGTTAGATGGAAAAGAAGAAGAGATTGACATAAAAAAATATCAGACAACAAATGTTTGAATTCCTAAATGTCCATTATGCACAACAATTGAAGCAGTCATTGGCTCCCTCCAACAGCGCTTATAAAGTTATTATAGAAAAATGATAACAAAACAAAATATTCAGGTCCAGATCTAATTCTAGTTTGTTTAAACAAGAAAGGACAACAATGTGTGTTTATTTTTTTTTACATAGCTGGGCTTTTCTCATAACATAAACTCAGATTACATTAGTTATAATGCTCTAGAGCTGCAACAATAAGCAATTCATCGATAAGTGGTTAACTATTGAATATTTTGGCAAATATTTTGATGATTGTGGTTTATGATTATTCATTATTAAGTAATTTAGAAAAAGTGAGTATTTTCTGTTTTTCCTACTCCTCTATGACTGTAAACTGAACATTTTCTTAACAAGAGATTTGAGTAGGTCATCTCAGGCTCTTGGAAGGACTGTCCTTTTTATGACATTTTATAGACCACACTAAAATAATAAACAGAATAATCAACAGTGAAAATAAGTGTTGGTTGCAGCCCTATCATGCTCGCTCAGGTGTCCCAGTTTTATAAATGAATGGACAAGGTAGAGGTCATCATGCACTCCATTAAAACACAGAATACAATAATGTGTTTATACTGGAGGAACTACCAAGTCAAGCCCTTATCCATGTTCCATATTTATTTTAGTTTTCATAATGAGTATCTTTGTTAACCATCAGTTAGTATAACTGCGGGCCTAAGGGCACAGTCACACATGCGCAAAATTAAAAATGGCAACCATTCCCCTTCTGTTAACTTCCATTCAAGTTGGGGGGGAAATAAATCATTTACTTCTAGTGTCGAGGGAAATTTTCGCATTACGTAGAGTTCAAATTTGGTGGACTTGCAAAGTCGCAGCCTTAGCCATTAGCAAAGAGGTGTGTGCATTTGACTAGACTTCACCGCTCCTTTAACCTCGTAGAGGAACACTAATGAGCTGCTACACCCCTGTGACTCTCTGCAACGTGAGCATTTTATGTAGGATATAACCTGACCCCAGATTTAATGACATTAATATGGAATATGCATTTTGACACCCTCATCCTGTCGGCTGATAAAGGGCTTCTGTGGTGTACTATTCCCAAACAAATTGTCAATTTGACTAGAACAAACCAGCTGACACATAGAAACAATGTAACATTGTATATTCTTTTTTTATTGGTTGCTGTCTTATCTCGCTAAAGATTTTGACCGCATTGTTTTAGGTGTTGAAATGATTTGACCTCATTTCAATGTATTTATTTACGTGTTAAATCCAAACTGATGCGTCGGAGGAGGACGACTGCAAAGAAGCCACACCAAGCCTCCATAAGAACAAAACCACGTGGTGTTTTTCTTCTAATTGATGTTGTTCTGCCCTGACCCAGATGCTACATGGCCCAGAGGCTTCGTCTGTCTGTCTGTTTCTACTATCTACTTCTATCGCTCTCTCTCTCTCACACACACACACACACACACACACACACACACACACACACACACACACACACACACACACACACACACACACACACACACACACAGCTATCTAAAAATGTTCTCCATGGCCCGTGTGTCGGCTCTATGAGCTGGTTACAACAAATCACCTCCTCCTCTGCCGATTTATTGATGACGCCTGCAGGATGTGGCAGCTCTTGTTAGCAGTTTCCTTTTTTATAGCTTTATTTTGGCAACAAATGGGAGTGTGTAAGCAGCTCTACAAGAGAGGCAGAGGGAAACTGAAGAACAGACATAAAGAGAGAGAAAAATAGACAGCATTCATGATTTCGGGGGGAAAACAGAGACGAGAACAGAACACTTTGAAGTGTTCTCTCTTTCTGTATTTTTCTACACACAGTGAACCCCAAAACCCAACTGGAAAAGAGAAAAACAGAGAGACGCACGTACAACTGAATTAGCATTTGATTACAGCTGCAGCATCCCAACAAAGACATCAAAGTGTGTGCACACTTGTGTCGTCCTACTGTATTTTCTTAATTGTCTATTTATTGGACGTGTAAAGGTATGATGTCAGCACGCCCTCCCTGCAGGCTCTGCTCGGCGCTATCTGACCAGAGAGCTGTTTGTACTTAATTCATTTGTGCCCGTGTGACCCCAACTGTTTGTATGCTGCATGAATTCTGGATGCAACTCAATCTTAGAACTTTTTGCTTAAACTTTTTTTGCAAGAGGAAGAGTGATAAATGTGTTTCTTGTATGCTTTACAGAAGATTAATTTGCAGGTGTTTTTGAGAGGAATCAAATCATGTGATCACAAGTTTGGCATGTAAAATAAATAGCAATTCCAGTACACTTATACTGCAAAACTGTTTTGATTTCCTATAACTACATATTTATCGCATATGCAATATCCAGAGAATGTTTAATAGTAAGTTGGTCTTAGCTTTTACGTGTGCAGCAAGCCCCCCCCCCCCCCTTTGATTTTGATTTATACCAAATTGCATGTTTACTAGCACCTGACTGCATAATACTGCTGTGCATAGGAGTTCTCACTTGCTAACCTGCTGAAGAGAATTATATTGATGATAAAAAGCCATCTGAAGATCTAATGTAGTAGAAAGCATCCCAGCATTGTCATTGTGTAAAGAAACATTTGTAAATGTGGTTATTTATTTTTAAGGAAAAACAACACTGAATGCAGCAAGCAGGAATGCAACTGAACCACAAAATGATGATTGAAGAGATATTTACTCTGTTGTATTTTTATACTATTAATGGTAAATGGACTAATACTTAGGGTATTTTTAGTCTCTTGACCACTCAAAGGGCTACATGTCATTCACTCATTCATACACTGACGGCAGGGCCGAACATGCAAGGGGCCACCTGTCCATCAGGACTATCTGACATTTACACACATTCAGATGACTTGATTGCTTGACCCGTGAGCTGTGCTGACAGGGGCAAGCAATCTTTAGGTTCACTGAAATGAACCCAGCCGTGGTTAATTGGGAAATAACAAATTATTTGAAGGCCTGCATGGTATAATTTTGAAAATGGTCAAGAGATATGAACCTTCCAAGCCTTCGAACTGAACCATTTTAAAAGAGTGTTGCATATCTGAGGTCCACTTGGAAACTTGATGTCTGATTTATGAAGTTTTGTCATTTCCATAATATGATGCCAACAAAATAAAATAAAAGAAGAAATGTTGACAGGCTGGATCATCAGGAGGTGACTGGAGGTAAACGATTAATTTTCATAATTAACTCTAGTGTATATTATCTGTTTTTCTGTGCAGCATTTGGAAGGATGGCTTGACCACGCCCACCCCAGAGTCCTCTCACCAGTAGTGACCCAGGGGGGCGGGATTCGGCCAAATGGAGAACAGGGGGCGACCTCGACTCCTGACAAACAGGACAGAGAACCGGTCTGCTTTGATGGCTGCCGTGTGAGGGCGTGGCTGGGTGTCCAGGGCCCCACCCCTCCAGAGAGGACGACTTCCTGTTCCAAAGCTGTGCAGACTGACGGGCAGGTGAAGGTGGGTGAAGTCACCTGTATTCACACTTTTGAAACCTAAATCAATCTTGACCAAAATACATCTCCAATTTCCCTTATCAAATGTTTTTTTTTTTCATTTAGTTTTTTCGGTTTTCATTTGTGTTCATTTATTATACTTAGTGCATACTAATACAAATTTGACAATAAAAAAACAACAACATTTTGCCATATATCTTCCCAAAATCCCAATAAATTGTGATTATAGATTTCAGGGGGACCCATCTTATAACACCATCAGGTTTAATTATGACCTGATTTAAAACCTACATTGTATGGCGATGTCCATCGTTCAAAATATTTAGTCCAGAGCAGGATATCTGACCTACCACAATTCTACTTATCCTGAATTATAATTAATTTGGGAGTACTTAGTTTATAATTTAATTCTACTTCAAGGATAAATATGGTAATGTTCTACCATTTCTTTAGATTGTAAAGAAATCCCATGAAAACACCCCAACTAGCACTGAATGTATCTACTAACAAGTATTGTGCGTGAATCAAAGCCTGATATATCTTCTTCATCAGTGCCACATAGTTCCATGAAAACACATCAACCAGCCACACTGTTTGACACGGTGACATGGTCCTTCATTACCATGAACTTTTTTTTACTCAATCCCACAATCCTGCTGCTACAAATACTCACTAGAGCACCAAATGTGGATTAATCTGCCACAACCTCACTATTTCCTCTTGTTTGATTAAAGCTACTGTGACCACCTGTTTTAGGAAAGTACTGACTATATCTTTGTGTTTTAAAGATGTATGTCTTCAGTTGGAATGGGTTTGGAGCTGACAGCCATAGACTTCCTCTCTGCGTGCCCTGTCAGACAGTATTGAGAAATGAACTAACACATTGATGGTTTGAGTCTTTTTACGAGATTTATGGGAAATTACAAAAGTAGAGACCATGTTGTGATAGGATCCCACCAGCCACGATGCCAAATGGAACCAGTAGTGTTAACTGGGTGATAAATGGACCTATACCCACTTCCTTACCCCGTACCTCTGCCCCCTTGCTCGGACCTCGCTCACTTTGGCACACAACCTTCATTTTGATCTCAACTACATACCTGCAAAGTTTGGTGACTGCATCTTGAACCTCGGTGGTAGCTCTTGCTTCAGTAGGTGTCCTCAGAACCACAGATTGCCACAATGACACATACGCAGAAGATGAGAACAATACCAGCATTGCTGTTCTGGCTGGTAAATTTAGAATAACACTAGCTTTATTGTCTTGTAAGTCTTATTTTGTTTTTTGCTGAGCTTGCTTTCCTGTGCAGTTCAACATTAACTTTCAGCACATGGCATCACATGAACATAATTCACGTGTGTAAACACTCCTGACCTGACTCCCAAGACATGCTCACGTACTCACAATCCCACTACACAAAGTAAATGGCTTATTTTATGGGGACCAATTGACACATGTTTCAGTCTACAAGTCAACATTTGAGAGTATTCAGCTTCAGATTTATGAGAGCAGAATCCGTTTTGAGTGTGAAGTCCTAATCATTTCAATTAATCATATCAAGCACATTTCTCTGTCTACTGTCTTTATTTTCTCAAGCTTTTTTGGCAAGTTTTCAGTACTTGACATTGCAGGAGGGAACTTTTTTTTGTCTACCAAGCTACAACAACAACAAAAAAAGGTTAGGAGTGGTCTGGAAACTAAACTATTTACTTTAAATATATTAGACTCTGAAATAAGTTTGTGATGCTGGTTTAAACAGGGGTTAATTTGCAAACATATGAAATGTGTTGGAATGTATAAAATTTCACAGACTACAGTATCCTGTAGTTACTGAAAACATGGAGTCCATGAGGGGGTTTAGGGCTCATTATCCTGGGAAGACGAACAGATTGCCAAGACATTCGTTTCAAACATTCATGTTTGCTCAGGAAGAATTGCAATAACTTTGGTGATGATCTGACGTTTCATCTAGCGCCCCCATCAAGTCTTAATTTTATTGTGTCCAACTTTCAAATATTCAGCTATTTAATGGTACACTATGGATACATTCAAAACACTCTTCTTAAGGCCTTTAGGAGCCGTCAAATGCAGGGTGAAAATCTGACAAATCAACGAAGCTCTGCTTTTTTCTACAAATTCTCAAATGTTAAAGACTAAACACACACACACACACACACACACACACACACACACACACACACACACACACACACACACACACACACACACACACACACACAGGCTATCTTTCTCAGTTTAACTAGCATTGTATAGACAAGTTCCAGCACACACTGAGTGATGTCCTCTCTCACAAGAAGCTTTATCAATATTCATTAATCATCAGCCTTTATTTTTCAATCTTTTGCAAAGACAGATTCCTGAATAACTGTCCTCTATGATCTCTCCCGCTCTTTTTTTTCTTTCTGGACTCTCTCTCGCCTTTTTCTCTCCATCAGACTTCATTTTCTCACCCTCTCTCATTACCGGTGAAAGAGGCCCCTATTTATCCTCCTCTTCCTCCTATCGTCTGTCGCTTCACGGCCGTAACTGATTTATGCGTTGAGTCTGGATGCACTTTATCTGTCGCCATAAAAACAGGAGAGGAACACGCAGACTTTCTCTTTTCCTTCCTCTTTCCTTCCTCCGTCTCTCGTCACTGTTTTTCCTCTGTCTGACTTACAACTAGTTACAGATAACTGTCCGTGTTCAGTAAAGAGAGATAAACAGACAGCGGGCAAAGAGAAGGAAGTAAAGTTTGTAGATGAGTTTTTCAGGGTCAAATCTGATAACAAAGCGTGTTTATGTGTATGCATTATTGTAATTAGAGCGATTTCGTGCACACTCATTTTCAAAATGTGATTTTGATTGAACGTGTGTTTGTGCGTAATAGCATTGGCACTTTCTAATGGAGGTTCATTACTGCCAAAACTATCGAGCGAGCACAAAACAAATTGGAGCAGAAATCAACCTGCAAGCCCAGATTTGGGAGCAGAGAAGGAGAGAATCAAGAGTTTAATCGATGTTTTGTGAGCAGCTTGTCTACAAACTCAGACTGAGAGCAGAACAAACTCTGATTAATTTGAACCATGGTTCTGACTCTGACTCCTCCTTCTCAGTGTGCTCCATCAGCTCTTGGACATCTCATGAGCTCAGTTTTGCTAAAAGGGAAGTCTGGAAAACTGTTGACTTAAAACAGAAACCAGCAAATGTGACTTGCAAACTCTAAAAGGCTGTTATTCTCATTATTGCTGAATATATTTATTGTGTGTATATGTATATATGTGTGTATATATATATATATATATATATATGTGTATATATATGTGTATATATGTATACGTATACGTGTATATATGTATACGTGTATATATGTGTGTATATGTGTATATGTATATGTGTATATGTGTATATATATATGTGTATATGTATATGTGTATATATATGTGTATATGTGTGTATATATATGTGTATATGTATATGTGTATATATATGTGTATATGTGTATATATATGGGAAAATAATAAACACAGCACCCTTTAAATAAGTAGTTGTAATAAGACATGTCCTGTGGGGTGGGTGGGTGGGTGGGTGGGTGGGGGCTGATATTCTCTTAAAAAGTTTTCATGTGAAAGTAAGTAATGTTGCCTGAAACCACCACTGATCAACAGAAGCTCTCTGTTCTGCAGGCTGAAGAAGAGCGGCCCTGTTGTGAGGAAGCTGAGCGTCTTCTCTCTGAACCAAGGTCAGAAAGAAGTTAAACGCAGATTGGAGAGATAAAAGACGCAGACAGGCTGTAATTTGTGGGATATTTCTAAACCACAGAGATAAGCAGGACAGGTCCTCTTAGTTCATGAAGAGAAAAAAGCTTGTAGAGAAAAGCACAAAAAGGTCATCGGCCAACAAACGCATCTTTGATCAATTAACAGAAACAGTGTTGAATGTTTATCAGTTTATGGTGTTTGTGCCGCTCCGTCCTAACTGGTCTGTCTTATTCATACTCTATTGTTCCAGGCCTTTATTTTCAATATTAGTCACAATATTAAGTGAAGGGACACCTCAAACACTCATCCCCCGACCTCCAGACGCCAAGAAGAGATCCTAAAATGTTTTTATTATTAATGTTTCATATTTTGTGTATTGAGCCAGCTCTCAAGTTTTATTTAAATGGAGAATTTGTTATAAGAAAATTCCCCTTAACATCAACAAACACATGCTCTATGAAATCAAATAACTGTCTCATGCTGCTTCTCTATGCTGCCAGGAATTCAATTTTGCAGGAGGAATAATCCTGTTATAAATGTTCTTATTTCTACATGCTGTGTTGGCCCAAAAGTAGTCAAATTAGTCTAAAGGTCTACTTGAAGCAGCCTCAAAATATGTTTAGTGTGTAATTTTTAAATTGCTAAAATCACCCCCCCTCAAAAAAAATGACAAAATATGATGTTTTTGTGGCAGAAATTATTAAACTGAAGAAAAGAAAAGATGGATGGTGGCTCCAAGAAAACTTTCAAAATCGACAGATTTGAGCAAACATTTCTAGAGAATTTAAAGCTTAAAGGGTTAGTTTTACATCTTCTATTATTACATCAGCGGTTAATTGAGAAATCATAGTTTGGTTAAGAAATAGTTATGGTTAAATGACAGATATGTTTTCAAATGTTGTTATCCAGCAATTGAGGAGATAAATGGACTTTTAATACTACCACAGTTAAAGATTACATTCCCAGAGTTTTCAAAACCAGAGTATTAATCCTAAACCTCTCCCTACTCTACAGTGTGACCTCCAGCAGCAGGCCTCTTTCCAGCCTGCTCTCCCCAGCCCTCCTCTGCCTCTTTCTGGCTGAAGCTCTGGCTCTGCTGGCCTGTCTGATCTGGATGACCCTAGAGCCGCCATGTCACTACAGTGGCCGGACACTTCGAGGCTTACACCTGGCACTGAGGTACGTCAACGGACCCCCACCTACATAAGACCACCCAGAGACCCTCATGACCGTCCAAAAATCAGAAAGGGTCTGACTTATATGGCTGTTTATTTTATATATATATAAAAAATAAATGATACTTATGGTTGTAGAAACAGCATTAGCCCTGTAGAGAGATGAAGTCAACAGTCATATCCAGAAAAGCTTTGTGCCCACATTACTACGTAAAGAGATTTAATGAAGCAGAAGCTTATAGTTATATTATTAAAAGATGGGTTGCCTTGCTTACACAGGTTATACTTTAAACTGTGCTAATGTAGCTAAAGCTAAATGACTGTGTGTAACACTTTGACTGCCATTCATGTGGAAATTATGAAGTATGTTGTACTTGATATAAATCACTACTGCCTTGTTACACTGTGACAGCACTTGTATTTATAATTCATTAAGATGTTTTGCAAAGTAACAAAATGAAATGTACTTAAGTTAACATTTAATGTCTTTTTTTTTTTTTTACGTTTTAGCCTACTACATATCTGTTCATTGCTCCTGGCCTTTTTCCAAACAATCAAAAGTGTATATGTTTTTTTTTTCCACTTATTTCCAGGCAGCTTTTGGTTTCAGTTAATTTATCTAAAAATCAGTTTGCAGCCACTTAAAACCTTCAGCAGAGAAATAATCCATCAGTGATGAATGTCTATTTATTGAAGCCAAAGTTGTGTTTTTGGTGTCGTGTGAAGCATTTGAAAGTTCTGTACGGCTTTTCCAAAGACCAATAATTTCACTGTGACCAAAATCAAAGCATGATGGAGCTATAGTTTCACGTCTCAAAGACACAGACACATTTCTGTTTTTACTCAATGTTCAAACTCAGAAGTGTGTAATGATTCATCTTTGTCAATAATGTCATGTCCCAGCCTAAAGAAGGTCCTGCCTGGTTTATCATTTTGGAGACTGAAGAGTTCCAGTTAACCAGCAATATGTCACAGCTGTAGGAAAAACAGCTGTTTGTGAATTTAGCTTGCTTTGGACGACCAGTGCCTCCTCACAAACTGTGGGTTTGAGCTGCTTGTCTTTGTTTTGTTTTGTTATTATATTAGTGGACATTTTTTCTTTAGGAAGAGTAGATAGTTGAGTAGATTTACTTTGAAACCCAAATGTCTCAGTGCAAAATGTCAGTCCATGCTCCCTAAAAAGGTTAATTTCAAGAGGATCACATTTTTGTCAGTTGCTGCATGATGATGACGACGATGATGATGAAGTTGAAGATGTGTTTGGAGCCTTTAAGAGTTTTGACAAAATCATAGAAAAAGGAACTTTATAAGTCAACTGTAATCTTAAACATTTCACTTTTTAATTTGTCATTGTTTCAAAAACAGATATAGCTTTCAATCAAATGTTTATGCTTTTGTACACTCGTTTGAATTTAACAAATAAAATGAACTGTATGAAATATTTCGATCTTCTAGATCATTTTGTCAGTGTTTCATTTGTTTGTTCTGAAAGTAGAAGTAGAATTTATTTTAGTGGGAGATTCAAACAGACATTTTTTATTCCCTTTCTAGAAGTAAAGACTGAGAGGTTTGTATTTCTCTCATGCATGACATTCAATCTTCTATTATTGTTCCTTGAAATAAATGGGATTCAATATATACATCCCATTACTGTTTGCCTTTTTAAAAAACATCCACAATCTTTACCAATTAAACAAACTTCAGTTACAAGGGACACAAAAAGAGACACAAACATTTGACACTAAACATTAAAACGTGTTGTCATCAACATTTTGCAGAACTGAACTGGTCTGGCGATCAGGTCGAAAAAGGTTTTACTTCAACATTGACTACACTTTACTTTGCTTGACAGAACAACTATGACGGAAGTAAAATTCTGCCTCTATTTCAGACCACATTTAGTTTTGAATACGTTTTAATGCAGTATTTTAAGGTACTTAACTTGAGTATATGTTTACTACCCAACTACATCTCAGTTAAATATTAAACTACTACACTTTTTTGTGTTTGTGCAACGTTTAAAAAAGTTCTTCTAGACTGAGCTACAAGTGAAGTTAAGAGTGGATCCTCCTCACTTCGTGTGTGCGTGCGTGCGCGCGCGAATGACGGCGTAGTTTCTTATAGCAGATTTGGGTTCTGGATCCCGTGCCACACTCACGTGCATGAAGAACAGTGAGTCATTGCGATCGGTGACACTGCTAATACACTAAGCAGGGATTACCAGTACAGGACAAGGTGTGTGTCTGTGTGTAAGATAATGTGCTCAGAAAAGGCCTGTTTTTGTGTGGGGTTGTACAGATTGTATGTTTAGGAGGACATTTTTTGGAAGGCTTTTCCTATTTCCTGTTTTGATGAATTTCTCTATGAATTTACTGTTTAACAGCCCAAAAATGAGACAATAATAAGCCCACCAGGACCCACAGCCTCACTCCCTGCTGGCAGGAGACTAGTTTGGTAGAAGAGGGATCAGCAGCTCCCAGTCTCATGGTGGCTCGGGATGACAGACGGACCGTTTAGATCCAGCAGCATCATGTTGGGCTACTGTTTAAGTACCATTCAGTAGCACGGAGAGGATGCTGGCTTGTTCGCCGCTTCTCCGCCTGCAACTTTAAATCTATTTTTTGTTTAATTTTTAACTTAACTTAGCCCGATTATAGTTGTGTTATTTGCTTTTGGTCTTAGCCCTGACGCAGAGGTGAAGATTCATTTCGCTGTAGTTAGTAACCTACAGCCATCCTCAGCTACAAACAATTCACCAACCTGTATTGGACTAAGCTTTGCATTCCGAGACAGCATCCCTGGCTCAACTAACTCTCGTTGGATAGACGCCGGAGGCTGTGTACAGACATCACCACTCTTCAACCTCTGCGACATCATTGGATTCTCCTCTCTTCGCTGAGTCCTGTCATCCATTGCTAGGAGGTATCCCCCGGACAGCCTGCTGTCCCTGTGCGGTTAGCCTGCTGGCTAGCTCATCAACAACTTGCTCTCTGGGCCTGGGGCGCCTGGATTCAACAAACTGGCATGGCATTAAAACTCTTTACTCGCAACTGCCACAGCTTACCTGGATGTTCTGATGCCAAAGGACCTGATCTTGTGAATCGCCCACGCTAAATACACAGAGTTTCCCGACGCAAGTTTGTTTACTCTGCGAGCACCATACCGTCTCTTTAGACTGAAAGACGCACTGGCGCATACTTACTACGTCATCAGAACGCTGTCGCTCACAGAACTAGTAGCAATCTCGGCCCTCTCAAAAAACACGCACTCTGCCCCCAAAATCAGAAGGATTTCAAATTTGCCTCCCTGAACATTCAGTCTCAAAACACTTCTTTTAAATGATTTTATATCCGATCATGACATTGACATTTTATGTCTTAGTGAAACCTGGCACCGCAGTGGTGACCATCTCACCTTAAATGAGGCGACTCCTGCAGGCTACAAATATATCGAAAAAGCACGCAGCTCTGGTCGTGATGGGGGGCTGGCAGTGTTCTATCGGGATACTTTCGGCCTGGCTGAACTGCAGGTCCCTGATTCCCCATCTTTTGAATGTTTAGCTGCCAGATGCCTCACTCCAGAACCTCTGCTAATTGTCAGAGACAGCCCAGAGCAAACTCAACTTTTATATCAGATTTCTCAAATCTCCTCACAACCCTGTGCCCCACCTTTTCCAGGCAGGTGGTACTTGGTTATTTTAATATCCATTTTAATATCCACTCTCATTGACTCTGGCCATAGAAATCCCAGGCACCTGTTCTCTACAATAAATCAGATGCTCAAGCCCTGTAGCTCCTCCACCACTACTCCCTCTTCTGATGACTGCAACCGCTTCATGGACTTCTTCAAAACAAAGGTCGAAACATCAGGCACAACATCACCCCCAACCAACCTGACCCTCCCCCTGATCATGCCCCCCATGATGGCCTAGCCTTCGATCACTTTGCTGAGGTCCCTCAAGATGAGCTCTCCAGCATTGTTTTAAAAATGAACTCCTCCACCAGCTCTTTGGACCCCATCCCCACATCATCATTGAAAGTGTGTCACACAGCCATTGTCCCTACCGCAACCTACGTAATAAACAGGTCCCTGTCTACTGGTGAAGTAGCCCCCTCCCTCAAACTGGCAGCCATCAAACCTGTGCTTAAAAAGCACAATCTGGATCTTGAGGTCCTCTCCAACTACCGTCCCAGTTGGGAGGACCATGTAGCTGGAAGGTTGTCACCCTCCAGCTACATGACCATTTCCACTCCCACCAGCTCTATGAAACCTTCCAGTCCGGTTTCAGACCTTCCCACAGTACTGAAACTGCTCTGGTGAGGGTTGTAAATGACCTTCTAAGGGTGACTGGACTTAAGTGCTGCTTTTGACACGGTGGACCATAGCATCCTGTGTCGGCGCCTCCAGGAGGTGGGAATTACAGGCACTGCCCTGGACTTCTTCATTCCTACCTCACAGGACGGCAGGAATATGTTGCCCATGGCAATCTCACCTCCAGCATTAGATGCTTACCTCCGGTGTCCCCCAGGGGTCAGTCCTGGGGCCTCTGCTCTTCTTAATCTACATGCTGCCCCTGGGAAAAATACTACAGAGCCATAACATCCAATTCCACTCATATGCTGACGATACACAAATCTACCTGCAAACTACCCCTGACAAACACCTGGCATTATCCCGGGCTACCAAATGCCTGGATGACATCCAGCACTGGATGAGCAGCAACTCCCTACAGCTAAATGGCAGCAAGTCAGAAGCAATTCTCATTGGCACCCCCCATCAGACAAAAAAGGCCAGTATCACCCACATCACCATCAATGGTCACCCCATTCCTCTCTCCTCACTTGTCACAAACCTGGGCATTAAACTGGACTCATCATTGTCCTTTGATGCACACATTAAATCTGTCTGCCAAACATAATTTTACCACCTGAGAAACATCTCAAGGCTAAGACCCTGTCTACCCAAACGTGATGCAGAAATGTCATTCATCAGCTCTCGCCTTGATTATTGCAAATCTCTGCTCGCAGGACTACCAGCCAAAACCATCCAGAAGTTACAATATGTCCAAAACCGTGCCGCCCGGGTTCTCACCAGGACACGGAAATCACAACACATCACCCCAGTCCTACACTCCCTCCACTGGCTTCCAATGAACCAACAAATCATTTTCAAGGTACTTCTCATAGTCTTCAAGGCCTTAAACTGCACCGGTCCAACCTACCTCCTGGACCTCCTCACCCCTCAATCCACATCAAGGCTAGCTTAGATCAGGCAACTCCAACCTCCTTGCGGTTCCCCGGACAAAGCCGGCAACCATGGGAGTTCGTGCCTTCTCCTCGCTGGGGCAACACCTTTGGAATAAGCTCCCGGAGAAGATCAGGGCCTTAGACTCCCTCGCTGCTTTTAAATCAAATCTTAAGACTCACCTGTTCCTCTCTGCCTTCCCCTAAAGTCTTGGTTTTGTGTTGTTTAGATTGCATGTCCTTGAGTAATTGTTCAGTTTTAATATATATTCTTTTATTTCATTATGATTATATAAAAAAATATTTCAGATTTTAGCATTTTATTATTATAATTGATTATTGTGATTGATTGTTTCACTTTGTAAAGCACCTTGAGATTTCATTGTATTTTAAAGTGTGCTATATAAATAAAATCCATTATTATCATTATTCATTTTCTATAACCAGTGTAGCATGAAAGCATGGTGGAATTAGCAAGCTCGCCAACTATCCATAAAATGGGTAAAATTAAACAAATGCTTCATCCACACTCACAAACATCACACGAGTTAAGTCATACGAGGAGCCAACTATATGACCTATAATCAAACCTTATTTCCACCACATGAGTTTGCCTTTGTGAAAAGCAAAAAAGCAAAACATTTAAAATTTGATGCAGCTCTCAATACTTAGCTAAGACAGTGCTAAGTAATAGCATGTGTGTGTGTGTGTGTGTGTGTGTGTGTGTGTGTGTGTGTGTGTGTGTGTGTGTGTGTGTGTGTGTTACAATCTGCTATATGTGAAGTGTAAGGTGTGTGTGTTGTGTGTACTGTACTTGTGAGTGCACAGTGTGTAGCAGTCATTGTCAATGACTGTAAACTGTACGTGTGTGAACATGACTGTGTACATGTGCCTGTGTTTTTGTCATGCAGCTGTCACGTCATGTTTGCGTTTCTCTACCTATGACCTCTCTGTACGCCTGTGTGTCTTTGTTTCTGTGTTATTGTGGTTATTTGCCTGATTTTCCTCTGCATTCTCAGACAATTCGTATTAGTGTGTTTCTTGTGTGAGCAGCAGCGTGGTTTCTTGTGAAGGACTCTACTGCTAATATTCTTTCATTTGTATGACTGTAGTCTTTCTCTTCTGTGTGTGTGTGTGTGTGTGTGTGTGTGTGTGTGTGTGTGTGTGTGTGCGTGCGTGTGCGTGCGTGCGTGCGTGCGTGCGTGCGTGTGCGTTAACTGGATCTGCTGGTGATCCAGTTAATGAAAGCGCTCCATCTGTTCGGAGTGTCGGCAGGCCTGCAGCTGAGGATAAAGGCGATGATGATATCTGCTCATTAAAAAGTAAGAAAATTTCAAACTTCCTTCTCAAGAATCATAAGGGAGAGCTTCTGGATTCCAATTTTAAATGTATGTATTGTCCAATAAGATGGTCCATGTTTGGATGGACAAGGCGTGTTTTTCAGTCCGGACGTGTGGAAGCGGGACGGTGGTCAGGGGATGGGGAGAGCGTCCAGCGCATGAATGGACAAGATTGTTTTCCCACAGCTGACAAAATGCCTCAATTCAGTTAGAGGGCACATCATTTAGTGTTAGCTGAGGAATCTGCCAGTGGACATTCTATCAGGGGGTCGTGAGACAGTTAGAGCTGTGCGATAGGGACAGAAACTTTAAATCTAAAATGTATAGGAGGACTGAAAGCCTTATATTCATTTCTGATAGCTCCAGATTCACAAGCTGTAATGTTATTGGATTTCACAATTCTAGGATGAACCTCATCTCATTATGAAGGGAGACAGTCGAGACAAAAGGCATTAACAAACAATGACACAGCAAAAACAATTTGATTAGTTGGAGGTGTGCTGGTTTGCAGAGAATGCAGTAAAAGCCAATCATCTGCATCTCTTGAGGTAACCATGGCTGATTCTCCCTACAACATTTAAAACACATCCAGTGGTCAAATAGTACGGTAGCGTTATTGGTTGAAGCAGTTTTAATAATTGATTATTAATTAATATGAAATCATGTGACGATGATTAATAACCCAAAATCAGAAACCCATTAAAATGTGTAAATGGAGAAGGGGAGTGATCGCAGTCAGCTTCAGCTATCAGACAAATATGTTTTAAGCCACAATAGAATTTACATTAGATTCTATAGGACTCAACCCAATTCAGGAAAAAAAGGGAAACCTACAAAATTTGATATTAATCAATTAAGTCTCAATCTGGGATGCGCCGGAGCTCTTGTCATGGTGTACAGTGACTTCTTTTTTAGTAAACACACATATCAAATGATCACATTCTTTATAAGTGAAATACTTAATAAATGATTAACTACACACTTAACCAAAAACTTAATAAAGAGGAATAAATTAATAAAGGGAATAAAGATCAATAAATTAGTAAAATGAATAAAGATTAACAATGTATGAATGGAGAGGATTATTTGTGACCAGATAGAATCAGTGACTCCTGGACTCCTGTTTGGGAAGTAGTGAGCGTACTACTGGCTAAAGACACTTGGTCTGTCCTGTACGAGATCGTTATATGATGTTTTGATATAGACTGTTCTCTGAACTTTGGTTCTCCAATCACTATGAAGGAATAAGAATATAGTTTTTTGTGAAAAAGGTTTTTTTCACAAATTCAAGGTACCACAGGGCTGGTCATTGATACAAAAATAGTCATTTTGTGGGTGGGGTAGACAGACATATTGATAATGTCTGCATATCTTTTTTGGAAAACCAACTGAGTTGAAATCAGACCCATCCATGTGCGCCAAAATTGAAATTATTGAGATTTATTGAACAGAAGGTGTACACATGGCTTCATAAACCTGCCTGTGTATATTCCTGTCTTTGTGCATGCAGTTTTGCATTTAGTTGTGAATCTACAGAACTGTATGGATCTGAGCTCTGAAAGCCACAATTGTAATATTTATACTGAACTCAACATTGTTGTGGAAACAGAAAGAACTGAAAAAGAGAAAAGACAGAGGGAGGACAGATTTCAGACACATTCCAGCTCTGGAGCTGCTGTGTTCGGGAATTTAAGCTATTCAGTACGTATTTATGAATAGAACACAGTCTGTTTTGTTGTATAATGGGAACTTTAGCTGCATCCATTTCACACAAAACCCTACCTCATCCATGCAGCATATAGACACGTCCCATCTTAAAGTGGCGTCTCGCCAGGCGACAGTTTTTTGAAATCCATACTGTTTCCTATTAAAGATCTGGACTCAACAGAAACACACTATACTTTTCAGCTTTGCCTGAACAGATGTAAAGAAGATAATCAGCTGCAAACTAAATCATTGCATTGATTTAATTGAAATGCAGCAACCAACCACAGTCGTGGCCATGGTTAATCGCATTTAAAACATACACAGAGGTTTTAGTCAAGTTAGAAGAATTTTTTTTGTCAGATAAAAACATGCTATTGATTCAATTAAGATGTAACGGAGTTAATCTATTTACTGGTTAAAACATACTTACAGAAAAATGCAGTTTTGTCTGGTTGCACTGATGAGCATATAGGGGTTGTGTGTGTTTCCCTTCTCCGTTCTCTACACTGGCTCCCTGTAAGAGCTCGCATCCAGTTTAAGACTCTGGTGCTAGCCTACAGGGCAGTGAAAGGAACAGCTCCTTCCTATCTCCAGGCCTTGGTCAAGCCCTACACCCCTGCCCGACCACTTCGCTCTGCTGCCTCGGGGCGACTGGTTGCCCCGTTGCTCAGAGGTCCCTGCGGCCGATCCACCCGGTCACAGCTTTTTTCTGTCCTGGCCCCTCAGTGGTGGAATGAACTCCCCACCGACGTCAGGACAGCAGAGTCGCTGCCCATCTTTAGGCGCAGGCTGAAAACTCACCTCTTCAAGAAGTACTACCCGGAGCCTTCCTCGTAGCACTTATTGCACTCGTATTAGTTGCTGCACTTACTGTATTCGTATCAGTTCGCTGCACTTATTGAATTTGTATTTGTTTACTGCACTTATCCTATTCGTAGTAGTTTGTAGCACTTACTATATTCGGATTAGTCTGTTGCAATTATTGTTTTCGTAGTAATCTGCCTCTGCACTATACTTTTGCTCTGGCTTATGCTTTGAGATGCTTGTTTAAGAAAGGAGATGCACTTATGACTTCTGGTGACTAATAGTTCTCTTGAATACCTATGTTGAATACACTTCCTGTAAGTCGCTTTGGATAAAAGCGTCTGCTAAATGACTGTAATGTAATGTAATGTAATGTTTACAAGGCAAGTCACGTGTTTACTGTGTGTTTACTATGTGTGTTTGTGTGTGTTTGTTTGCTCTGTGTGTGGCTCCAGGCTGGACACACGCTCCCTGATCTCTAGAACTAATGAACTGTCCAAATTGTCGGCCATATTCTCGAGGTTTCAGCGTCCTTAAAAAAACCTATTTTTTAGTTTTATCGTCCCAAACACATTCTCTGCATTTCAGTGTCCCAATTACTAACACACACAACACACACACACACACACACACACACACACACACACACACACACACACACACACACACACACACACACACACACACACACACACACACACACACACACACACACACAGATCCTGTTTCATCTCATTAAGCTGGTGGTCAACTTATGGAAACGCAATGCCAGAAAACAACCGTGTTTGTGCATGATAGTAAGTCTCATAGTGTGGAAATGTAACTGTATGTTCTTACATCGTCTCTTTAATATCTTTCCATTACAGGGAAAAGATCCCTATATTTACTATGTTATAATATTATTTCTGCACATCAATACTCAAACTAAAACATGACTTCATAGATTTTAAACTGAGCAACAAATGCATCTGTCATTATCATGTCCTTACACATACATACCCAACTCAGCCCTCTTTAGCAATACCTGGGCTGAGTTGGGTACAGCCTGCATTAAATGTAAAACTTTGGTACCAGAAGGCAATGATGCATTCATTTGCAAGTTTGACTGACACCTTGACGTCTGTGAAAAGATGGCTTTATTCAAATGCCTGAAGCATGTAAAACACACAGAAATATGGTCATTTAAATGCTGTTGAAACCACATGCAGGACTCTGGAAATGGATCCAACTCTGGTGTTCTGCACTTTATACAGCTACCATCCAGCCTCAACAACATCAGAACTCGTAAAACATGCCTCCTGACCGCCTCGGAAAACAAAAGGTATTTATACCTAATCTGAACAGCTACACTTGAAAACGGGGAAAAGAGCGGAACTTGTGTCTTCATTGATAACTGCACTCATTTTCAGATGGCCCTTCCTGGAAGACATTGATGGTGTTGCACTTTATTGAACTTAAAAAAAATTGAAAGAAGTAGTTGTGTGCCAAATATAGAGAGCTAGAGAGAGAAGTTGAAATCTCCACACAGCTGAGCAATCACAGATTGAAGAATGCTATTATCTGTTTTCAGACACATTATTACAAGTGTGAAATTTTAAGGTGGAGCTAAGTAGAACTGAGCGAATAAGACCCTTTTAGGTGAACAAAATGTTACAGTTAATTTACATAAACTAAAAACACACTGAAAGGGTTCAAGTTCTAGGACAAAAAACAAATAAAACTCCAAGACCGGACAAAGCTGTGGTAGCAACCTGTCAATCACAACGTAGCCCCACCCTAAAGCATACCCTGTTTAATGGTCTATTTGACTCTAAATGACACCATAATTTAGTGTTCATTAAAGAAGACTTGAAACAAGAGATTTAGACCATGAAGTCATGTTTAAAAATGTTCAAGTTAATAAATCAGGTGAGCAGTAAAGTCATTTTTTCATAGACTTTTAAATAATCAGATTTCATTTTGCAACCAGAGGAGTCGCCCCCTGGTGATCATAAGAAAGAATGCAAGTTTAAGAGCCTTCTGCATTAGCTTCACTTTTCAGACCCGGAGGTTGCTGTCTGTTCTCTGTGCTTTATTTACATAGCTCAGGCTGCCCCTGCATGCCTTCGGGATGGAGAACCCTTCTGCACTGCGCTCATAACGTGTTTACAGCTGATATCTGCCCCAACCCATGCTGCTGTTGTAGAAGCATAGCATCCACCCTCCACTCTCCCGCCCAGGTTAACGCTGTAAGCTCTGTCAGCACTGTTGCCTTTGGGATTGAGAACCCGTTTGGCATTGGATTTATCTGCTCAATTTTATTTAGCAACACATTATACTCTCCTGTATCTTAAAATATAAACAGAAAACCCTCAAATGTTTCAGCTTCTCAGAAAGCACAAGGAGAAAGTGTAAACTAATGTAAAAGGACATCTCACTGATCTCCAGGCGTGTGTCGCTGGAGGTGGAAAGAGTGGTGCTAACATTAGCGAGCTTCAGCTCCCTTATAAAACCAACACTGATCACTTTCCTGGGAGCTTTAATGCAGATAAATGCATCCACCAACTGGCTAATAATAGTCCTCTGGCAATATACACACCATTAACGTGGCATTACCTTCACCCATCCATAGGAAGGGACAGGCGTGTGTGTGTGTGTGTGTGTGTGTGTGTGTGTGTGTGTGTGTGTGTGTGTGTGTGTGTGTGTGTGTGTGTGTGTGTGTGTGTGTGTGTGTGTGTGTGTGTGTGTGTGTGTCTGTGTGTGTCTGTGTGTCTGTGTCTGTAGGAGCTCTGTCTCGGCAGTGTAGTTCAGGATAAAGTCGGGATGTTCCCCCGGCTAATGGCTTTGGATCGGAGCCCGCAGTGACAGGACTAACTGACCAACCGGCTGCTGTGTGAAGAAGTCTGGTTCACTGCCAAGTCAACACACATTACACATTACACACAAACACAACACACACAGCTGAGACAGGAAGCTGACTGTGGCAGAGTGTGTGTGTGTGTGTGTGTGTGTGTGTGTGTGTGTGTGTGTGTGTGTGTGTGTGTGTGTGTGAGTGTGAGTGTGACAGGAAACTTTTGTTTTTGGGGAAATTAAATGTGACCTGCTGCATCCGGCGCAATAAAAACAGGAATATGTTGGTATTTTTGGTCCTTAATTATTTTAAATGATGCTCTAAATTGATCAATACCAGAGTAGACTGACTGGATTATTTAACAAGCTGATGCTGTGTAGCTGTTTAAACCTCTTAAAAGCCTTCATTCTGACCTTAATTTAACCCTGAAGTTTCTTACAATTTGGAAAATAAAATCTGATTTAAATTTTGTATACTAGTGCACTTATTGCTTGGCTCCCGGTATAGCTGCTTACAGTGTTGACGGGAAGCATGAGCTTTTCATTGAACGTGGACGTTTGAAACGTTTGTGCCCCTTTGGAGCGGGCCGATGGCTTGGCTCCCAGTCCTGGACATGCTGCAGGGAAGGGAGAAGAGCCCTGACTGACAGACAGAGAATGCTTGCTTTAAAGTTATACTCTGTATTTGTACAGCTGCAACATCAAATAGTATTATATACTATATTTCTGCAGAGTGAGAGAAAGTGTTTTTGAGACATCCAGACCTCCCATGAGAGTTTGAACAAAGTGATTTAAAAAAACACCAAGACGGAGTGGGAAAATTAAAAAGTCAAGACAGAGAGATAAATGAGGAGGCAGTGGGATGTCCTTATTTCGGTCATTAGCTCAGAAATTGAAAGTTCATTTTCTCAAGGACAGTGTGAGGTGACTGACAGTTGGAGCTCTTAATGGCCCAGATAAACCTGAAACTCTCCTAGTTGAACCATCAGTACATAAGATGTGGAACTGTTAGAAAATGTCTGCTTTGGTAAAAAGCCTTTGGACATAAAAAAAAAACTGTGACTCCCAGACAAATTTTTTAGAGAACTGATAACACAATCTGCAGTTTAAATCAATTAATTTAGGATTCTGGGTCAATTTTGGAATATAACATCCTGTTTTGTTCCCAACTGCAACAACTAAGCATTCTGAATTTCAAGTTGCATCATGTATTTTAATATCCATCTTACAAAACTGATGGAAAAACAGAATTTCAAATATTTAAAAAGGATGGCCACTCTTCCTGATGCTAATACAACAATGTAGATATGCAGGGCTAATTCATCGCTAAAGAAAACACAATGATTCTTAGTTTCAAGTGATTATACACTAATGCAACACATTTATGAATATTATATTCCCCTTCTGCCAATACATCACCCTAAATCCAACACACTGGTCCTTTTAGTAAAATATGAGTACTTCTTCCCACTCTGGCAAAAATACAGTAAATCCATTACTGCCATGCAGCAGTCCTGTCTGTTATATGTTGGCCAAATACACTCAGAAATACATTGGTATTACAGTTATGGACACATTTCTATCGTCTCACATGCAGTTGCCCTCTTGTATTTTATCAGTCCGTCTCACCTGATGGAGACAAGAATCTGGATTTACATTGAAAGTGTCTAATGGCCAGTGAGGGGCTGGCATTGGTTTGCGGGGTTGACAAGAAAAAGACAGGAAGGTGTTAACATTACGGGGACAGTGGTCTTCATTCAGCTCCCTAGGGTGAGATGTCAAGCCTGCTTAGGAGCCTCAGTAGATTAGGACTGACCCGACTCACTGCTCCCTTGGGCCCAATCACTCAGTCTGTAGGAAATCTGTGCCGCCTCGGTCCTCCCTGTGGAGACGAGAGCAGGCAGATACTTCAGTGGGAGGAGACTCGTCCACCTCAGCAGGACTCCAGGGTCCACTACGCTGTGCTGATCTTATAGGTGATCAATTCAACATCACTTTCTGATGGTATCTGGGTCCTTTAGGACTACTACTCAAGATATTTGTACTTTGTAAAATGAGTTGTAACTTTAGTGTAGTTGTATGGTGAGTAACTTGTAGCTTAAATTTATATATTTTGACTTCATTGTCTGTTTTTTGTGCTCAAAACAGGAATATCATTAGTTTTTAGTTTTGGAGATACTTTATGCAAATTCTGTGTCTGTATAACTTTACCCTCAGTGGCAACGACACAACCTTGTCTTCTCAAAATAGAAAGTAGATCTAGAGACGACACAGTAACCTCCATACGGGAAGCAAATCTACCTCCTCAGACTTTTGACTTTGACTAGGTACTGATCTGAACCGATCAACAGATCTTATATCACATAACTCACAAACCACTTTACAGTGTTATTCCATGACAGAGATACAGCCAAATTTGCCAGGTTGGTTCCTGGAGAAGGCTTGAGAGATGGAAATCCTTGCTGCAGTATAAAAGTTTTTCTAAAGGGACGCTGGTACTGGGAAACATTACCACTTTCAACCACAGGGACCATCAAAATCAACACAAAATGATAGTTCCTCATAGAAGCTTTTAAGGCAATATCATAGTGTAGTCGTCTCGCTGCTACTAGTGAGTCCGCCTCAACACAGACGAATGCTTCGAACAGGTAATGTTCAACAAAGGTTCTTTATTCGTTTATATCAAACACAAAATACGGACTGCCGTGCGCTCCCACACGCTGCCCGGCTTCCCAGCAGTGCCAATTAAACTCACCATGGCACTGTTCCCCTGAACCACTCCCACACATCTCTCCCCTGCAGCTGAGCACAGACCATGCCCACTACCACACATAGTAATAGAAAGGGTCTGAAATTATTTGAAATTGGATAGTTTAAGTCAAAACTTGTTGGGGTAGGACCCCCAAACCCACTATCTCCAGGCATCTTTTATTCACTTTAGAAATTCAGAATGTAATAATGATTGCCAATACCAAACGACACACATGCCAACATGTGAATAAGTGGAGTACTGGTACTTATTTGTTACCCATTCAAGCACTTCCTAGAACCAATTACATCAAATACAGTTAACAATGTGGTGCCTGTTTTAAACCGGTTAGAAACAATGAGTGGTCAGTCCATACAAAGGACGGTCTGATAGCACCAAGAAAGTTAAACACAGGAATAGACACAGTTATAATTCACTGCCTTGATATCATGCCTGGTCTTCCACTTTTCCACCTGGATATTATGAAACAGTCACCTCACAGTATGACATACATAGCTGTGGCTGCATGACATATATAAAAAAGATATATAATCAATAACGTGTGAAGAAGAAGAGCTCACCCTCTCATCATACACTGAACAAATATATCACTATCTTTCTCTCCATGACTCTCGTCCCCAGTGTCCACTCAGTACACCAGTTAAACCGCAATGAGCTCACTCAACCGCCAGTCCCCTGGGGCATTATGGGTAAACTCACAACATTATGTTCTCTATTGACTAGTGGAGTGCTCTCCAGGGACCATGGACACCAAGCAATTACTCAGACACACACACACACACACACACACATTATACAGAGCACCAGACTGGAGCATAGGTTAAATGTACACACATGCAAATTAAGAGTTTAATCATTCAAACACACATACACAGACACAGACACACACACACACACAAATTGCTGGTGACATGAAAACCTCCTCACACAAAGGGTCTGTCTTGAACACACACAGACTTGTGTGAAAGGAGCTGTGGCTTGCCTTGAAGGTACACAAAAGTTGCCGATTGCAATAGGGGGAGGTATTTAAACGAGCCTGGTATCCTACAGGGCTGCACTGTGGTGTAGTGGTTAGCACTGTTGCCTCACAGCAAGGTCTGGACAACCTTCTGTGTGGAGTTTGCATGTTCTCCCCGTGTCAGCGTGGGTTCTCTCCGTGTTCTCCGGCTTCCTCCCACAGTCCAAAGACATGCAGGTTAGGTTAATTGATGACTCTGAAATTGCCCATAGGTGTGAATGTGAGCGTGAGTGGTTGTCTGTCTATATATGTCTGCCCTGTGATAGGCTGGCGACCTGTCCAGGGTGTACCCTGCCTTCGCCCATTGACAGCTGAGATCGGCTCCAGCACCCCCGCGACCCTTAACTGGATAAGCGGTTACGGAAGATGGATGGATGGTATCCTACAAATGATGTTCCCATAGAACAAAACAGCATTGTCAATAACATGTCGAAGGAAAGGTATTCACTCCCGAATTCATTTGTTTTTGCATTTGACATTTCTTATCCTGGTCTATAGATGGATTGGTCAAACAAACACCGGACTTTCATTCAGGAAAATGCTGTACGTGTCCCATATGAAACAAAAATTCAACACTGACTTATTTAGATTTATTTCTGTAATCGGAATAAACATACTTATTTAAGTCAAACAATGATATTTTACTAAACCTTACCATGTAGTTTTGTTGCCCAAACATAACTGAGTAATTGCGTTATGTTTGTTTTTGTTTCAGTTCACAACATTAACCCTCTTTAAAACTGTATAAAGAAAATGTGATTCCTTGAAAGCTAATTGTGCAGAATGCAGTTTAATTGTATGGGAACGTCATTTTGTTGGAGAAAGGTTTACAAAAAGTGTGGCTGAAATCGAGCAGCTCGGAATCGGCTAGACTCAAGCTGCAAAGGTGGAGGTTGCAGTGAAACGGAATGCAATAGAAATACCACTCATATTTTGTGGAGATGATGAACATCATACATGGCAGTTTCAGGACAAATTTAAAAATACCAAACCCTTTCCTGACTGAGTACTTCACTTTACAGATCACTTTAATTTTTCAAGAAACATTTTACACATTGAGGTTTGTTTTATTCTACTTAGCCAAAAGCTACTTAAATAAAGATTTAGAAATGCAGGGATACAATAAACACACAATAAACAAAAATCAAGTGTCGATTATATACAGCAAGAGTAGTGATTGTAAAAAACGCAGAACACTACAAACTACAAAGGTGCTCTCAGTGGAGTGCAGATCTCTGCCAGATGTCTCTGCAGGGACCACTGCTGTATGGTGTGATTGAATGATTACAACCAATGCTGTGAAGTTTCATCAAACAGACTTCATTAGACCTTAAAAAACAAGATGTCATGCAGCCCTACACAAGCAGAGGGCTGGAAGCTGTTGCCTCATACACTTCATACAATCATGTCAAATCACAAATATCAACTCACCAAGCTGTCTGGCCGCTAAGCAGCTGCTGAGTGGCAGTAATGTTCAGCACTGTGTGCACTGGTAGTTCCGTAAGCTGTTAGAGGTAAGCCTAAAACACCATGCAAAAATAAACAATAAAAGTGAGCTGTAAAGCAGCGGCAGAAAGGTACTCATCAGTGTGTGTACTGGTATTCCGTTAGCTGTTGGCCAAACACACCATCAAAAAACGTCACAATGTGTGCCAACTATTTTCGCCAGCGGCTTGGAGTCAGAGATGCCCCTCAGATCTGGTATCACTAGTGACCCCTACCGGCTGGGTGTGTATGCCATTTTTTATGTAGTGCTTATGTGATAATTCTTATGTAAAAAGTTTTGCGTGCATTAAGTTACACAAATGTTGTAAAGGCAGAGCTTAGACACCTTTGATGCGCTTGGGTCCTCACTCTGAGATTAACCTTTAGGTGTGTTCTTTGGGTGAGGAGCTGAACCCCATTTCCTGCTGACGTTACATCTCCCTGCTCCATGTTCCTCACTTCCTGTGTTCCTGCAAAAACACATCTGCAATTTCAGTTCAGTCAATTTAGTTCAGAAAATCTAAATTTAGTCTCAGCATGCATTTAAGCACCAGTTTCATCAAGTGACGGTATACTTCCAAATTCAGCAGCTTGTCTTTGCCAGTACTTTATTACTGCTAAATTTCTGCCTTGGATCTTAGGTTGCTGGGTGAGGGAATCAGAGCTGGTAAAAGTGGTGGTACTGGTTTAAGGTTTTGTCACTGGTCACATTGGAGTATTTTTGTGTGATAGCTATTCTAGTGTAATAAAAGGCTCTTATGTTTAGATGGATTGAATGTGGGACATCATTTGGATCCTACAGCTGACATCATTGGCCTTTTCCACTGAAGTCATTTGGTTCCAGGTAATGTGCATGCTTGCTCACTGCCACTCTCATCGGGACTCTGACAAACGCAGCCATCGATGGTGTAATTAGTAACACCTGTGCTTTTCCTACTATGACAAGCCAAACTGTCTGCTGTGAGAAAGTGTTAACCAACAACGACTAATAAAAAAATATATGATCTATATATAAATAATCAGCTCGGCCTCAGGGAGCTTTATAGTGACATTCAGCATATTTTTTAGTATATCCAGCCCACAAACTTTGCTTTTCTGGTCCTCTCTCGCATAGAGTCGTTTTCAGAGAAGAAGCTGTAAAAAGCCGCTGTTCAGTACCTGCTCAGCAGCAAACAGCAGACAGAGAGGTGGAGACTAGCTGGTGAGCATAGTGGAGCAGTTAGCAGCCAGATATTTCCCTGAGGAGTTGGTAGAGACCAAAAACAGAGCTGAGAGTGAATATTTGACTGTGTAACCCCTGGATCTGGAAATGGGCAACAGATTGATCACAAGTTCGCAATATTAACTTAAAAGGTGATCTATCCATGTTGTTTTCACATACTTGTTTCCAGTGAAAACAAGTGGACAAGATTTAACATGTTTCATTTCTCAGAGTGGTGTTTGACCTGTTACTCCTCTTTATTTGCCATTTAGCTACAGAAGAACCAATTAATCAGTATTGAAAATGTATAAAGGCACTGTGCCAATGCACACAATGTTTTGGGAAATTCTATGGTTCCATCCTTTAGTGAATTTGATATGAACATGGGTTTGCTGCAGAACATTCAGTTTGATTGTGAAATTGTTTTCATTTCAGTCTGCTGCTTTGGCATTCAGGTTACTGATGCTGCAAAAACACGTCTATTGTTGAGTGTAGAGATTGGCCAACCAACCGACGTTGCCAAGCTGCTCGTGATGGATGTATTTTGAACAGATGAGAGTGGAAAAATGTACAGAAATGTGACATGAGGTGTGCAGTTTCAGTACGTTACATTATATATATATGTATATATATGTGTATCTCTATATATACATATATAAATGTATATTGTCAAAATGCTATAACTTTTCCTAAAATTACTAATAAATTATGCTCAGCTCACTTTGCCAAACTATTACGGCTGCACCAAAATGTCTTTAAATGCCTCCACTGGCCGAATAAAACCCAAAGCGTTCTCACAGGAGTTTACACACACAGAAACTCCATGCACATGCACAGCTGCAGTGTGTAACACACTTGGAGCTGCCTCTTGTCAGATCACACAGCTCCTGCTCTGAGAGATGAACAGAGAACTGTGAAGAGAGAGAAAACAGTGTTTTTAGGCCAGTCTAGTTAAGACCTCGCTGTCCCAGTTGAACAGAATATAGAGCTCACACTCTGAGATGAAAGCTGTGTGTGTGTGTGTGTGTGTGTGTGTGTGTGTGTGTGTGTGTGTGTGTGTGTGTGTGTGTGTGTGTGTGTGTGTGTGTGTGTGTGTGTGTGTGTGTGTGTGTGTGTGTGTGTGTGTGTGTACTGTACACTCAGCAGTAGGTCTGTCTCACTGGGACAGATCTCAGTAAGAGTTGGAGCGACAGTGTAGAATGAATCTGTGCTCTCAGTCTGAAGCATGAGGCAGTCTTTCTGAGAGGCAGCTCTCTTTTAAAAGCCCTCTTGTGGATCCATTCGGCCTGAAAATTATTGGGATACTTTTGACTTGATGCGTATCACTGGCAGCAGTGCCTTTGACACTGGCATGATCACACCAGCAAGCATCTGTAGTATTTGCAGAACTCCCCGTCAAACCATGGCAACAGTTCTGACTTTAAGGGAACAAAGAGTAGGAGTGTCCGTAATTATCATGCGAGCTGTGTCACATCATCCAAATCGATTTATAACCCTATGGTGAATATAAACTGCATTATTTTTGCCTTTATTAAAACAGGTGTATTTGAATATTTCTAAATCAAACAGTCTTGGATTTGCGTAAATTGGGTTTAACTGGAGAGTTGTATTCATGTGTGATGATGTAAGTCCCCATGATAGCTATGTACGGTTTTCCAATGTAGATTGACGATAGGGGGTTTCTGAGCAGTTTCCAGGACAGAGAAGTGCTACTCATCCAATAGCCGAGAATTGCAATTCTTACAGAAATCTGAAAGAGTCAGTAGTTTTCGATACCAAATCAAAGCATGACTTATTCTATGGTGTTCCTTGGTGTCTTAATATAGTATTTCGGAGGGATTTTTTTTTTTTTTATCAATTCTCAAATTGTAAAAAGTTGTTAAATTTAGCATCTTTGACAAATGACAACAATACAAAAATTGATGCAACAACTTATGAGACATAATAAAGAGCACTTTAAACTTGCTAAATTTGAAAAGGCGCTTAACCAAACCATACCATTTAATTTATGACTAAAACTACTTGACACACTGTTGAGCATTATCACAAAATTAATCTTCAGGTTCCCAGCTTTCAGATGATCTGCACCACTTCTTTGTGTTATATACCACTGACCTGCCTTCACCCCCTAAATAACCCCTGTCCCACCTTCATTTATTGTTAGCAACAAAAATTAGGTCAGCAGGTAATTTACTGCTGCTTATAATTTTGTGAATATTTTTTATCTTCAGTTTCTGTAACTGGAAGTGGACTCAAAAGAGGCGTCATTTTCTATCAACTACTGTGTTCTTCCAGCAGGGAACATGTGTTAACCTAGGAACCTAAAATCTTCTAAAACCTGTATAAACAGATTCATTCATTTAAAGAAATCTTGGTGGATTTCAATACAAATTTCTGAAAATAAAAACAATATACACGTGGGTAATCCAGATATTGTCAATACAACTATTGGTGGCTGTTAATGCTGGACCTTGATCCTTTTTGCAGCCATGGAAAAGTAAACGTGTCTGTGCAGTGCGTTAGAGGAGCGTCCTACCATATTTGTACCTGCAGACTGCAGCTAACAGCTTGCATCAGCCAACAGACTGGAGGTCAGTAAAGAGATTATCTGTCTGCATGAATGACAGTGCCGGCTGCTGTGTGACAAACTTGTAACTCCAAATGCAACATTACCCAACTGTGTTCCTGTACATTAATATTGGTCTTACTGTGTTTGATTCAATCAACCAGTCAGTGTATTTCAATCGCACATGTCCATGTTTGTCGGCCAGAGTTGTAGCTTTCTGTTCACAGAATGGTGATACAAGGTTTTTATCTGACAGGATCCTTTATTATGTGACTGTGGTTAGCCTGATCGTAGTCGGGATAACTGAGTTTAGAGCGAGATGATGTTGCTGATATTCCGGCTGTCTTAAATGAGTTAAAGGGAGAGCAGTCGTCAACATTTAGAGATTCCAGCACATATTATGTTATGTTAAGAGGGTGAGGCACTCTCACTGCCTCCGTCTAAATCTACTCTATACGCTGCAGCTTAACAATAGTGAGGTGATGTTCTGGAGGTAAAGCTAATCCTGGGAAGTTTGTTGACTTTTGTTTCAAATAAGGATGTCCATCATTAAAATAAGAAAATAGAACATAGAAAATGTTCCCTATCAACATATCCTCTTACAAAGATTTGACAAGTTATTTTCCATGCTTTTTCCTATGGGTTAAAAGGACTAGTGGCGTCACTCAAGTACAGAAGTTACATGACAAATAAGTCAAAGTTTGGCTCAAATACGTACAAAAGTTCTGCCACTTAGGTGACAAATAGGTCCCCATTTTGGTTAAAATAACAACGGAAGTGGCGTCCCTTAAGTACAGAACTACAAGACAAAAAAGACTTCTCACGGGACACAACTAGCTGTCGGGTTGAAAGGACGATGTTTTCGGACCACCCATCCCCACCACCTCCTCCCTACACAGAATATGTCTCTCTCTTTACCACATCACCTGTCCTGGCTCACAATTATATGGATTAAAGAAAATGAAAATGACTCTACTTCTCACTTGATTTATTCCCACAGTAAACATTGTAAACATGAGTTTATGGTCTCAATCTCTAGTTTCAAGTCTTCTTCAATACAGCATGATGTTCATTTAGTAAATGATGATCCATTTAGAGTCAAATAAACCATAGAGCGGAGTGCGCTTTAGGGCGGCCTTACTTTGATTTTAACTTCTCTGCAAAATTACCGAACTCGAGGCTTCAAAACGGCAGTCCACATATCTATGGGTCCCGTCAGGATGACTACGTCACCTTATACACAGTCTTTGGTTGGTATCTTAAGTTATGACTTGTCTTAAAGAAACATAGGAACATATTTTCAAGTTTAACCCACTGCATGCTGTTATGTAACTGCTGAACATTATGCCCACGCATGGTTTTTTTTCCCCAGGCAGCCCTTGGTTTCAGTTACAGTATTAAACAGTCACTGTCTAGGCTCAGTGTACTGTCCTGGGTTGGCTTTTAAATCTGCTCTGCTGTTTGACCAGTGTAACAGGCCATGTTTACAGCCATCAGATTAGCTTCCGGTAGCATTTAGTCTGATGAGTACAGCTGACGAGTTGGCAAGCTAACAGACTTATGTGGGGTTACACCATCCAGAAAACCAACAACAACAACAACAACAACAACAATTCTTCTGCCAACTGGAGTCAGCCAGGGTTACTCGGCTTGCTTGAATGGAAAATTCAATACGGTTTTTAACCTTTTCTCTGTCTTTCTGATTAAGGAATATGGAGTGCAGGGTGGGGATGCAGTTTTGCATGTAAGACTTGAGTGAAGCGTTAGCTGTTTTGTTGTTGTCAACAGCTGTGATGGGAACAATGGAAACGTATCTGCTCTGTCAGCCAATTGGTTTTCTGACATCTTCAGGCCTCCAGCCTTCTGGCCCCCACCTGAGCAAAGGTTAGAGCCACTGAGTTTACTACAGGTCAACAGACAAAGGCACTATAGTATTGGACACATACCCACAAGCTCTTTTAGTGACCTGAGGGGGTGAGGAGTGAAGGTGATCCGAGTTCAGAGAGTTTACAGGCATGGAGGATAAAGACACTAAGTCAGGATGAACCACAGCACAGAAAGAAACATCCCCTGGGTCTTTTCCTTCATTTCTATCAAAATCTACTTGACAGAGACATCAATTTTCCTAATTGCAAAATGAATAAATGGTAAATGGGCTGTACTTGTAGAGCACTTATGTATTCCTACAACCACTTACACTACATGTCATCATTCATACCCATTCATACACCAATGGCACAGCCTTTGAGAGAAATTCGGGGTTAAGTGTGTTGCCCAAGGACACATCGACATGGACTAACAGAGCCACGGATCAAACCACCGATCCTCTGATTGGACGACGACCCTGCTCTACCACTGAGCCACAGTCGCCTGAACTGATGAGTTTTAGGAATGTAGTAAATGTATATGTATATAGATAGCGAGAGCTGATTTATCATCCCAACCTCATAGAAGTAGTTCCAACAAACACTGGCTGATTTCCTTTTCTGTAAAGTTGCACTTGGACACCACGCAAACCCTTTGGCTAGTGGCCAGCAGTCTAATACTAAGCTGTATTAATAAAAAAAAGATCAAGTAGTTTAAATTCAGATTCCTGTTACTGAGATAATTTGTGTAAATATTAATAATGTCATAATAGACTTTTGAAATCACCACTGAATAAAGACCTTTGTTAAGTGATGACATTGTGTTTTTCTCTGGAACAGACAGCAGTTTGCAGCAAGTAGTAATATATGAAAGCTGACAGGTGGTAAAAGAGGGCAAACAGGGCAATGGAATGGGAACACTGGGTCATGTAAGTTGACTTTACTCCTGAAAGAGGTCAAAGGTACTGCAGAGTGGAGGGGTCAGGAGCAGAGGTTACACTTAAAGATGCTTTATGGCTAATTCACTCAGGCTAAGCTTGCTGAGTGGGGTCACTGACACTGAGCAGGTGTTAAACGGTTCAAGTTGAAACTTTCTTAGAAACACTTAGCATCCACCCATAGGGAAGATGGATGGAGCGTTCTGACTTTTGGTCTCAACAAGTTAAAGCTCTGTTTTTATTTATTTGTTGTTTAATCATACTTGAAACCCACTTAGTTAGGTTTAGGAAAACCGCCACTTCACAACTACACTTAGGGAGATACTGTCTCGAACACCGCTAAAGTGTTTGAAAGTCCTGTGTCCGTTTAACCCATTCACCTTCCCAGCCACGCACCATAAATTGCTTCTTGGGTTTGTGCTGTTTTATTGCTGAACCTTCAGGCATTGGTGAGGTTCAGTTTTGGTTATTTGTCTCAATGTAAAGTATGACAAATTTGAAAAAAAAATCTTGTTAATTTGAAGTTGAACAGGAGGACACAGTGTACTTGCTAATCACTGGTGATTAAACGTTAACACACTTGTTCAGCTGTTATCCTCATAGAGTGCTGCAGTTTCTCAGACCCTAAAATAAGTCAGCTGCAAGTCTGGTTCACTTGTCTTTAAGTCACTAGGTTTTTTGATTTGGTTTTTGGTTAGATGCCATAAATATGGTCTGAAGTTAAAACAAGATTAAGAGATATTAATGATTTGTTCTGTGACGTGCAGTCATGTGACCTTGGTGTAATTCGTTAAGCTTTTTACTTCTACAGATTGCTCTCATGCTTCAGAAATTGTAAAAGTGGTTTATTTTCAGCAATTACCTGAAATCGTCTTGAAAAATCTGATTGGCTATTTGTCGAGGGAACCAGGGCAACATTGATTACCGGGTTGGCCAACAAAAATACGTCGTCTCCGTCGCACTCTATTGTAATGTATATATACAATGAGAGTGGAAAGAGGTAAAAATAATGTCTAGCCAACGGTCGGTAATGGATGAAATAGAGAAAAAGTTAACAAAGGTAACATCCTGATTGGGTCTTTATATTATATTATATTATATTATATTATATTATATTATATTATATTATATTATATTATATTATATTATTATTATAGAGGTGAAATTTTTTTGTTGCCCATGCACAGGGACAAGCAAAAAAATAAGTCACAAGTCAGACAGCATATGGAACCACACTGCCACAACAGTGTAACACTAACACACAGACTGACATATATATTATAGAAGGGCCTGTCCAGCTACTGAATGTTAAAACAGTGTATCGATAAGTAATAGGTTGATTATCAGTGATGCGCCGAAAACCAACTAGAAGGACACTCAGAGAGCAAGACTTTTGCCAAAGTCAATCTCTTCAACAATGTAACGGGTTCTTTCTAATACCTATGTTTATAAGTTTTGTTGGCATACATATCTGCTCACACATCACACTAATTTAGCGTGTCTTTAGTCAGTAAGAGTAAAACAAGTGCAATGGATCATCAATGAAAGAACCAGGTCCCTTCAGATACAAACAAAAGTCAGCTGTGGCTGTTCATTTCAGTCGTGGATATATCAGGATTAGAAAGGATTCATCCTCTGTAAATATGGTTTCACATTTACCTTGTAATCAGAGCGACTCTGGGAAAATACAAAACTTAGAAAGGATGAGGATTCTGAGACGAGCGGGATGCCCTTGGCGGGGCTGAGAGAACATTGTTCTTTTGTTTTAATGCTGTATGTTCATTTTCACTTACTCTGAACTGGTTATGAAACAGTTTCGTTCTAATTCTGTTGCCTCTAAAGATTGGGCTCCCCTGCAGTTGGAGCTCAGGCGTTGGGTGGAGAGCTCAGCGCTGGGTAGCAGCTTCTCCTGTGACTTTATCATAACTGGAACCTTAACCTAATGCAAATTACACACTGGATTCAAATTAGCCTTTAAACATGTCCCACCAAACGGAACACACACTGAAGTGTAGAGCTACAAGATCACTCAGACTGCAATGCTGTATGCCGGATGTAAACACACCACATACAAACTCGTGAGAGTTTCAGACAAGACGGATCCTTTTCGTTTTGAATCCTTTTCGCCCAACATGGCGGCCAGAAGGTGTCCTCCACTTGCCCATCACCCAACACCCCTCCACCCTTCCACCCTTCCACCCCTCCGCCCTGCCTCTGTACCCCCCCTGGCATGGGCGGGGCTCACCTAACGAGATCACCGCCGGCTAATCAGCACGGAGAATCCCCATTGGCCGACAGCCCAGGGGCAAGCCTGTGGCGGGAGGTCGGCATGACAACAACACTGATTGAGACTGACGGGTCATTGCAACACATAATGGGATTATGGAGAGGGAGAGAGACTGGGAGTAGAGGGACGGGTACAGGGAGGCTTTGTCAGAGCAGAGAGAGTGAATAGTGCTTGTGTCACTGAGCGTTGGTTCCACAGCCGCTGCATATTGTGTTCTTTGTTGTACACTGTTAGCATCATGGTGGCTACATTTACATTGCTGCTAAATAGGACCATGATTGTATGATGGTTTGATGATTAAGGTGATAGGAAAAGCACACCCTGCACCCCGGATGACTATTACAAGTCGAATACATGGTGCATTGGTTTTTCAACAAAATAGCAATTTATATATATATATATATATATATATTATAAATTTAGCAATGCAGATTGTTACTTTTCCCAACAAAGACAAAAGCCAGTTGTTATTGGGTGTTAGTGGGTTTTTATCGAGTTGGAAAGTGGCTTTACTCCGTCTCTCTACTGTTTGTCTCCACACGTCTTTCTCTCTCCATCTCTTATTGTCTTTACCTCTCTGTCTCTGTGTTGCTGAATCATGGCAGAGCTGCAGGCGCTGACATGACAGTCAGTCTGGTAGCACTCAGACACAAGTGGGTGTGTGTGTTTAATATCCGTGCTGCTGACTCTGTTTGCTGTCCTTCTCTTCTTTGGATCACATTCCCAAACAAACCCCTTCATGAGGACAAACCAGGAAGAGACATTTAGACAGAAAGTATGATTTTTTTCATTTGTTCCCGATGAATGAAAATATAGGCCTCTTTTCCAGCTGGGTTTGGAGAAATGACTGATGTAAACAACCCTTTGGAGGCATCACACAGCACAGTAGTAAAGCACAGTACTATAAGCCGACGTGTAGTACTAAGAGACCTTAATCTGTTCCAGTCGTGAGGTTATTTGGTGGTGGAGTGACAGACTGTGACTTTAGGTCAGTGAACTGTCCAAACCAGTTACTTTCAAGTAAACACAAATGTGAACAGCAAAATATATTCTGAAACTGTGTCTATTGGGTGATAACAGTAGTGGGACTAATTGTGTCGATCCTGTTATCGATACTTATGAATCGTTCCTGTTGGGATGTCTGTTCAAAACAGAAAAGAAAAGAAATACATTCATATTTATACAAGGATAAAAAAAATACCTGGCTAGCCCGCTGCCACATCAACCCAGACATCGATGAGCAGAGAGATGGACATTTCTGTGCACCAACAATTGATCCTGTTTTTAAGAGTGTACATGCTTATAAATTATCTCGTTTAAAATGACTCTGTTGCTCATACCGAGTTTGAAGATGCAAAATCTTGAATGGTGCAGCTTTGTAGGAATGACGTACATATTTTGGTCGCATGACAGAAGGTTGCAGCTACTGATAGTTTTAGGAGATAGTTTAAGTATCTTTGGGTTTGTAACAGACATCACAGATCAAACACGAGTTTAAGCATTCAATCAAAATCAATTACCTACAGCCATGCTATAATGACTTGTATTGAGTTTTTTTAGACTGAAATGTCTTGACAGCTACTGGATGGATTCTCATAACATTTGGTTCAGAATGCATGTCCCCCCTTAGGATGAATTGTTTTAACTTTGGTCATCAGGTCATCAATTTCATGTGTCCAATACTTTCATGACATTCCCATCAGCTTTAGCATTTGATGTTTGGCGCTACTTAGCATGCTAACACAGGATTCTAGGATGGTGAATTTGGTCAAAATATTATACCTGCTGAGCAGCATCATGTTAGCATGCTGACATTAGCATTTAACTCCGTAGATCCTTGTTCCTTGATTCTCTCTAACATGAATCATTAAACAGAGTCCTCCAAGGTTCTGAGATTGATAGAGAAATATAAGGATAAAGAAAATGAAGTGAATGGTGCAGGGAAGAAAAAGGGGAAGTGAGGAAGATACAGAGAGGATGGATAGTTGAGAGACATTAGGAGTAAATGTGAAAAAAAGAGGAAGGAGATAGAAGAAGAGGAAGAAAAAAAGATGAGGAGAGGCATAGGAGGTAAAACTAGCATCAAACATAATTAGACAGATTAATGTGGCTTGGAAGGAGTAGTTACCCAAATGGACTAAAAAAGAGAGAGGGAGAGATAGAGATTATTACGCTCCATGATGCTCAAAACTCTCCCACTCATTCTCGTTAGACAGGATGTGTCAGCACAAAACTTTATTGTCTCTTTCTCTTACTCATTCATCCCTCCCTCTTTCCCTTTCTCACACCCTCTCTCTCTCTCTTCATTTCAGTCCAATGAGTTTTATTAAAATAAAGTACAGTTCAGTGTATTAAGTGGCCGGACAAAATAATACCTCATGGAAAAAAAGACTCTGACAGTCCTGAGTGGGCAGATTCAGAGATCAAATATGATTTATACTTGTTCCTATTCAAATAACTGTCATTCCTTGGAATTGGAAAGAAGATGAAATACAATCCAGAAAGTCCTGTTTGATTGATGGATTTGGGAGTTTGCACTATGCTGCAGTAGCTATTTAACCACTGCTGAAGGTTATCACGGATGCAGTCATTTTATCCTCCGCCCCGATGATTGTGAGTTAAATTTAAGATCCTTCTGCCTCTTGCTGCAATTTTCATCATTCTTTTACAATCTGCCAATCTCAAGTCTCCAGGCTTTATGTTTATATGAAGCACAATATAATCACTGCATAACTTTTCAAGAGTTTTTCTGCATTTTTATACAAATTGCCAGCAATTAACTGGTCCTTGACCAGAATTGTCATTCTCTGGGCATCGTAAATTCATGATAGTTTCATCAGACCACTCAGCCACAGGTGTTTTATCTCTGACTTTCCTCACTACTGGTGTGCTTCTGAAGTGTTGTGTTTTCTGATGTCAGTAGAGATATTGGAGAGTGAAGAGAACATGAGATATTGGAGAGTGAAGAGAACATGAAGCAGGTTGAAGAAAGATTCAGTATCTGCTGATGTTCAGAAACACTCATCTATGAAGACATCTCCCCTGTAAAGTTTCTGCTCACTATGATCCCTGCTACCCCTAAATCCCTATCAGATGCCGAGGGGCACTGACCAGGGATCGGTTGTTGAGTTGGGAGTGAGAACAGGTTGGTTGCTGTGGTGCTACAAGAAGGTAAAATCAAACACTGAAAACGTGCGCTGTTGGATTTCATAGCCAGACTGCATTTAACTGTCAGGTATAAATCCAGCGTGAGTCTTTAAAAACGTGTCACACATAAGTAGGGTGTCATTTTATAAAAACGGGGTTGATTCATGTAAATTTCAGTTTGTGTCTCTCCTCCATCCATTCCAGCCTCCAACTTAACATTTCATTTCATTGCTATTACCTCACCTCTGTTTGTGTGTGTGTGTGTGTGTGTGTGTGTGTGTGTGTGTGTGTGTAGAGAGGAACGGAAGGTTAGATATAGGTCTGTGTGTGTGTGTGTGTGTGTGTGTGTGTGTGCCAGGCCATTGTGTGTGTGTGTGTAAAGAGGCCATTCGCTGGAACTAAAGACCACCACAAAACAAAAGTATGACTAATCACAGTTCACACACACACAACACACACACACACACACACACACACACACACACACACACACACACACACACACACACACACACACACACACACACACACACACACACACACACACACACAGCATTAATTCATGTGAATGGGGGGTTGTGGGATGCTGACATGCATCAGAGCACTGAAAGAAGACCTGCTCCTCCTCTAACCCCCCCACCTCATTATACACTTACGCCTCATCCCCTCCTCGTCTTCCTGGTCTTCCTTCGTCTCATCCTTATACTTCTCCTCTCCCTTCCTCTTTTTTTGTTCTTCCCCCTTCTTCCTCTTCCTCCCTTACTCCTTTACTGTTTCTTGTCCTTACCTGCACTTATGTCTCCTCCATCTCTGTCCTCCTTCTTCCTCTTCTTGTCATTCTTCCTCCCATTACCATTCATGACTACTTTTTCTCTTCCTCTAGCTTTTTCTTCACCCATTTGTCCTTTCTTCCTCTTCTTCTTCCTATCCTCCCTTGTCTTCTGTTTGTCTATCTTTTCTCCTCATCTCCCTCTTCTCTTTGCCCCACTCCTCTGCAACCCTCCTGCTATGCACCCCCCACTTATCTTACTCCTCTTCCCTTCCTCTTATGCTTCCTCCTCCTCCATCTCCTACCTCTCTTTCACTTTGTCTCCCTCTTCCTTCTCTTATTCCTCTTACTCTTTATTCTTTTCATTTCTGTTCTGGTTCTCCTCCTCTCCTTTTCCTCCTGTTCCTTCTTTTTATTGTTCTTGACAAGTCCCTTTTAATTATCAAACCCACTATCACAAATCACAAATTTGTCTCAGGGGACTTTATAATCTGTAAAGCCCACAACATCCACCATTTATTTATTCTGCCAGCCACCCTGCTCCTCCTCTTCCTCCCCTCCTCCTCCTCTCACATTTCCTCCTTCTCCCTCTCTCTTTCTTACTCGTCTACCTCATCTCCCTGTGTTTACTCCTCATTTACCTTTAGTTCATGCTTCACTTCCTTCCTCTTCATCTTGTCTTTCTCTCGCCTCCATTCACCTCCCTCCAATGCTTCTCCTCTTTCTCTTCCTCCTCCATCTCCTTCCCCTTCATCTCTTTCTTCCTCCATGCCTCCAACTTCTCCTCCTCTTACTTTTCTTTCCACTTCTTCGTGCCTCTTCATTTCTCCCCTTCCCATTTGTCTTCCTCCGCTCCTTCTTCCTTTCCTCCCATCCCTCCTCCTCTTTTCCATCACTGCCTCCGTTTCCTGCTCTCCTTCTTTCGGCCCTCCTTTCCCCACCCTCCCCTCTTTTCCCACCTTCTGCTCCATCTCTCTCCCTCTAATACACATAGTTTTTATGCTATTTTATTTTCCTTCAAGCCTGACTTATTCTCTCTCTGTCACACACTACCACTTACACACGTTTTCACCTCCCTTTCTCTTCTTTACATCCTTTTCTTAATTGTCTTTTCCTCGCTTACTTCTCCTTTTGCCATTTCCTTTCCTCCTTTATTTCTCCCCTCCTCCTGTTTCCAACTCTGCCTCCCTTGGTTATTCCACCAGTCAACATTGATTAGATATCGAAGTTAATCCCATCTAAACTCCTCCGCTTATAGCCCGCTCGCCTCAACCAATCACAGAGCCACTTGCTGCCAACGAGGGCGTACTGAACTGCGTCCTGATTGGCCAATGGCCGCTGTGTGGCACACCACATGTCTGAAAATAGGCGAGAAGGGACGGATGAGCGGGAAATTAATTTGACGGGTATCGCTAGGAGCCTGATAAGACACACACATACACACTTCCCCTAACCCTTGACATACACTGAGCGTGCTCTCGAGTACACACCCACGCATTCACAAACACACACATGCACATGCACACTTCTCTTAACCCCTTGGCATATACATAAGCGTATTCTTGAGTACACATACACACACATGCACATTACTCTTTTCCCCTGACATATGTAAGGAAGCGTACTCACAAGTACACACACACATGCTTACTCAACCATAGCTTACAATGAAGAGGCACACAAAGGCTGTATTGTGTGAATGTAAACCTTCACACACACAAATACAAATTCAAGAGTTTACATTTTGAACCAGTTGGAAAATAAGTAAAATGATGTTATTGTAAATGCACATAAAGTAATCTAAACATTCACTGTTTATAGAAACTTTCATGAAATGTATATTTAAATCCTCATAATATAGCTTTTAATTTTGATGTTTTGCTAGACTAGCATTGGGATTTCTTCCTATAAACTTTTGAAAAGGGCGTTCACATCAATGGTCCTAAGACACTCATCTTTTTGTCTGAATCCCAGATTCTATGTCGTCCACTATGACCAGATACAGACATTCCTGTCCCTACAATATTATTAACACAAAAAAGGTCTCGGAAAAGATTGTGGTTTAGGTCAGAATAAGTATAATTTGTTGGAGAGATCTACAAAAAGATGCAATGACAATTATTAGTATCTCATTTGTTTTCTTATACTATCCACTCTTATAATACAAATCATTTATCTTGTTGTGTTTTTGGTGCATAAAGAAAAATTCAAGACACATACTAAAAAATAGAAACTTTTACAATATAACAAATAAATGTAGCCAACCCATTGGCAATTCAAAATTGTCAAATGCTGACGTTGGTCTATGACTGTAAGCGTCTGATACTGACTAACCGAGGCACACTTTGGCGTCTGTATGAGAAGCACCAGGCTCAAACCTAACCAAGAAAACTTAGAAACTAAGTGAATCTACTTTTTTAAAGACACACATGCATAATTCTTTATCTGTCTTCATAGGAATTTAGGTTTAATGTTTAAATTACTAGGGACCCAAGTGACTCTATAAAATGGTAAATGGACTGTACTTGTATAGCGCTTTTCTAGTCTTCCGACTCAGTGCACTTTTACACTACATGTCATCATTCAGCCATGCACACCCATTCGTACACTGATGACAGGGGCTACCATGGAAGGTGCCAACTGCCCATCAGACTAACTCTGATTGAAAGGCGACCGAGCTCTACCACTGAGCCATGGTCACCAATGACAACACTAACAACTTTTGTGTCTATGTACTAAGATTAAGTGAAATGCTAACGTTCACTTTTAGTTTCTCATGGGAGATAAAATAATCAGAAAACACTCATATAAATAATTTTGGATGACAATATAAACCTATTTTGATGTCTTTGGATTATAATTAGATTTTTACAAATGAAGTGTGTACATTACTGGCCTGTATACATTTTACAGAGATGTAATAGTGTGCAGAGCATCTGGGGTGCCCGCTTACACACATGCTCACACACATTCACACAAAGCTCATAAGGTGTTTGCCCTAATGCGTGGTGATAGCATGAGTGGGAGGGAAGAAACCTTTGTGTGTGTGTGTGTGTGTATGCGTGTGTGTGTGTGTGTGTGTGTGTGTGTGTGTGTGTGTGTGTGTGTGTGTGTGTGTGTGTGTGTGTGTGTGTGTGTGTGTGTGTGTGTGTGTGTGTGTGTGTGTGTCCTGGTCATTCACAGCTGCCTGCTCAGTGCAGAGCTAAGATAACAGAGATGACTACACTGTCAAATCCCCCACAAATCCCTCTGCCTCTGTGTGTGTGTAGGTACATGTATAACCACGTCCAGCTCCATTCACATTACGTTGTCCTCTATCCATCTCCCTAACTTTCTCATTTTCTCCCCTTGTCTTAATGTCTTAGTATGTTCTCTTCTTTTAGAAAATGAACAGTGTCTGTGGATGGAAATGGAAGTCAGTTTCACTGGTATATATCCAGTAAAGTCTCCCTTACATTCACCTAATTAGCAAAATATTTTTTTTTTCACATGAAATCTCAGACAACATGAAATCTCAGACAACTCACATGAAACAACAAAATAGTGTGGCTAGCTGCCAATTAGCTTTAAGTCTGTTACTGTCCGCAGCACCATTAGATATCCCCAACACCATTTACCATGTCGAGCACACCTACAAGCCCTTCGAAAACATAATTTTCCCTCCCCATCACCAGTTACCAGTTTTACCAACCCAACATAGTTTACTGTCCCCAAGACTATACTATCTACCTATCACAAGCCCTACAGACACCATTTATTAACCCAAAACCATTTATCAGTCTTGATAACCCGATAGCACTTAACATGCCAAACACTATCAATCCTTTTAACCCAACACTTTTCACCATGCCTAACACAATTTATGATTCTTACAAACACTATGCCCAACGCCATTCATCAGCTCTATTAACTCAACAACAACTACTATCCACTATGTTGATTAGCCTGTCAATGACCCTAATGAGCCCTAATACTAATCATTATCACCATTGCCATTTTCAAAGATCCCTTAGCCACTTTTACTATCTCAAAGACCATCACATACATAACACCATGGATCATTTTTAATTGCCTATTTTCCATTCCTAACCGCATTCCCTATACATAAAGCAATTAACCATCCACAAAACCATTTATTAACCAATTTACCAACCCCAACACCATTTACAAGCCCACTCATATTTACAATTGTAATACTGTTGTGCATGTCTATACAATAAACTAATCTGAGACACTATTTTCTATCCCCGGACCATTTACCGTCCCTACCAATGCAACACTGTTTACTATCTACAACCCCAAAGTAATCATAACACAATTGATAAGTCCTAAAACACCATTTAAAATCCCAACTGGCACAAACCATTTGCTAATTGTTGTATCTCTAAATACAATCTTCACAATTTAATAAGCCCAAAACCATTTTCTTTCTTCTGTGCCATTTGCCTGTCCTATCAATGTAAAACCATGTCCAACAAACACAGTCGACAATCCCTACTGGCACTAAACATTTCCCATTTTGTATCCCTAAAACAATCCTAGCAATTTACTCTCTCTGCCTCTATTCCTACTACCATTTACCAAGCCTCTCACCATTTTTGTTTATCAGACACATCAATATGTTTATCTCTCTATCTATGTCTGTATTTTCTCTGGTGTATCCAGCCCTTTCCCCTCTGTCTGTCTGATATCACAGTGACAGTTATTTATTACCCAGCAGCCCCTGCTTTAGCAAGGCACGCCAAGGCTGGTCGCTCTGTCCTCAGGAAAACTCTCTCTCTCTCTGTCATAACCCCCTCTTTCTCACTCTCGATACCTCTCTCTCTCTCTCTCTCTCTCTCTCCCTCACCTCACTCCTCGTTTTATGCCGCTGTCTGGCACTTTCTGTTTCATTGCTTCCTCTGTCTTGCCTCTGTCTGTTGTTTTTTGCCCGCCACTCTCCGCCCCCTGCTTGTTTTTTCTCTGTCTGTGTCGATGTTTACACACACACACACACACACACACACACACACACACACACACACACACACACACACACACACACACACACACACACACACACACACACACACACACACACACACTGCTGACACCAGAGGCAGAGGACTCTCTCTAGACATCTCTCTGTCTGGTGACATCCAGACGACATTGGATTGTGTGTGTTTGTTTTTTTGCGCTTGTGCATGTGTGTACAACTGTGTGTTTGTCCTCTGATGGTATGTGTGTGTCTTTATTTGACAGACAGATATACAGATGGGTACATTGATGGATAGACAGATTCATCTTTGCACAGATGCGTGTTTTGACTCGCTTCTGGCGCAGACAAATAAAGGACATTTTGGAGAAATGGAGTGATGGAGAAATAAAAGAAGAGAGGCGGCAGTGGAGTTAGGTTGAGATATGGAGGTAGGGGAGTGAGATGGGATGAGAGAGAGTTTATAAAAGGGGGATGGCGGAAATAAATGAGGAGGTGTAGATAGAGGGAGTGCAGAATGAGGGGGAGAGAGATTTAAGAGGGAATTAAAGATGAAACCATGTTGGCATGTTTGTCGGCTGCGCCCTGAAGGTGAGTGTGTGCGTGCGCGTCCTTGTGCTATTACAGCTACTTACAGATGTGGAGCTTAATTAGCCTCCAACAGCACAATCATTAGCTTGGTTTGAACTACAAGGCCGAAAAGGGGTATACTGTTTTCCACTGCAAGGCCAAAGTGGTACAGTCTACTGGGCCAGGCATAGCCGGGGTAACTTGATAAAATCATGTGTCCCATGTTTTTTGGTGCATAATAGAAACGGTTTAAGCAGTGTGAGAAGATGAGCAACGTTGCCATTCTGTCAGCAAAAGTACAACGTGCGTTCCAGCATGATCAGTTGGACTTACACCCTCACCCACCTTACCCATGTTCTCTTACAGTTGCCAGTCGGTGACAGCGGTGAGGAGATCATCCTCACTAGAAACACTGGGAGGGGCATGAATGGTCAGAGTGACATCATGGAGTTCCTATAATAAAGTAGAATAATCATTGTACAAATATTTTTCCAGCACATCAAGCGCAAAAAACTGTGTATGTTTTACCAATGTGATTTCTAAAAACAATTCATCCATCTAGCTGCATTTATCTAAAAGCCAAAAAATGTATTTACACAAACAATGGGTGAAAATGCTAACTCTGACTCTAAACATTACAATGTAATTCACAATACTTAAAACTTGTTTTTATAATTTAACTTCACAAATTGCTTTAGATGGTAGTATTTTTTTAAAGACATAGGAATTATATGTTAAAAAATAAGATGTTTTTACTCCTCCGAGTGACAGATTAAGTTTTTTAAATATATGCAGTATAATAGTCATTTCAGGAATCTGCAATCCTGCAATCACAATAATTAATACAAGTGTAACCAATAGTTTCAAGAATTTGCCCAACTTTCTAGGGTTTTCCATAACAAATGGTCACATTAGAGGGATGCTTTAAAGTTTATTTTTCAGTTACTTTTTCTGGCCTACAATAATACAAGCCCAAACCTTGACCTCAACAAACCATCTTCATTACAAATATATAAACACCTCAGGGACTAGCTTTCCCCTGAAGTCATTTTCTAAAAGTGCCTGGCTGTCTATCTGTCCAAACAACATCCACAAGTTCAAATCACCACCAAACTTCCAGGTTCCAACTGACTACCTGATAATAACTAAAATTGTCTAGTTATCAATGATCTGAATGTGATCATTTCAGAAGAACCCAGCAGGTGCTTTATGAGATTGATCTCCACAGATATTTTTTGGGGTCTTTTTGTTACAAGCATTTTCCTCTGTTCCTCGGTTTATGTGTAGACTGTGCTCCCAGTCTCAAAGCCTCATTAGGTGAGCGTATGGAGGGGGCTGGAGCGGTGATGTGGAGCAAAAACGAGTCTGACTCAGCACTCCTGCCGCTGAATTACAGCTGGAGGTTTTTTATTTTCTGTCCTTCTTAATATGATGGTTTCTTGGTAAAATGGACTTAAATTCACCTGACTTGCCTTCACATATATATCTTTTTTATTGGCCTGCAGACAATTTTACGTTGTCTTTAAAAAATGTAGAAATTGAATGGCTTTCAGACAGAAAGTATCCTCTGAGCAGGAACAACCACTGAGCCGCTCTTATGGAGTCGTTGGTGGTTTGGTGCTTTGCTCAGAGACACATCAACAGTGGTTAAATAAGTGCAACAGATAATTGTCTCAAGTTGATTCAGGCCAACAACCCCGCAGATACTTCTCTAAGTTGTGGGATGTCACCAGCCCATGAGGATGCAAGGTGACTATTTAATGATAACAAAAGGGAGACAGGTCTGCTTTGATTAATTATCCAAACATTCATGTTTAGAGATATCAGGGTGTAAGAGACGATGTCCTCTCTAAACCATCTTATTTAAAAAAAGTTTTTTGCCCTGTGTAAAAATGGCATAGATTTCCTGGTCGTATTCCCCTCATGAGCCTCCTCTCCTCTCCTCTTTACTCTGTTTCACTTATTTTCCCTCCTCTCCTTTTCAGACGAACAGAGGAGGCATAAGAAGAGAGCAGAGGAAACAGGAGGAGGAGAAAAGGAGGCTGCTGGCTGTCATGTCAAATCATCATCAGATTCAGACTTGAGACTCAATGACACACTGAGTGACACATTTCATTCTCTCTGACTCGTGTCTCAATTCTGATTTCAATCCAGAAAGCTTCAAAGAGGCTAATTTTGACTACAATAAATAAGAATGTTGTAGTGTCTTGATTTTGTGTCTCTTTGTGGTAATTTGGTGTATTTTCTTTGGTTGTTTAATGTTTCTTTGTAGTCATTTTGTTTCTCTTTTTGTTTTTTGTTGTGTCTCTTTGAGGTCATTTTGTGTCTTAGTGGTCGTTTTTGTCTTTTTGTGTCTCTTTATGGTTGTTTTGTGTCTCTTTGTATTTTTTTTGTTTCTCTTTGTAGTCATGCTATCTTTCTTTGTGGTCCCTTTGAATCTCTTCCTGGTTGGTATGTGTATCTTTGAGTGACATTTTACAAGTGAAGGCCCGCAGGGGCCCCTGTTCCTTTGGGCCCCCGGGCCTGTGCCTGGTAGGGGCAGCTGGTTAACTTAGCATCGATGCACGCTTGCTGTTGGAGGGTGTTAGGACCCAATTTCACTCCCCACTCATTGGTTTGAGATGGCACTTAATATGGCAGACCCTCAACACTCAACACAGTGGAGGTGGACAGGGAGAGGTCTTCAACTGCAAATTAAAAAAAGCGCATCACAGACAAGTTGTGTTGAGCAGTTGGACAGACAGTCTGGTAACTCTGCAGACTCTCTGCTGGTTAAACCAGGATACTGTGCTGTTTAATACAGCCAAACTCAAGTTTTGAGGTCAGTTCATGCTTCTTTGCTGGATTGATTGCATAAGAATCGAAACCTCCCATAGAGTGAATATAAGTAATGGACTTAAGCATTCCTACGTCAACCCTTTGTTTGAAGCCTGCCATTTTGAAGCCTCAATTAAGGCGATTTGGCCATCGCCAACTTGGATTAATGCCGTCGCCAGCTTCGCTTTTCAGCTACCTGTCAATCACAGCATGCCCACCCTAAAGCATACTCTGCTTTATGGTCTATTTGACTCTAAATGGACCATAGTTTACTAAATGAACATCATGCTGTATAGAAAAAGACTTGAAACTAGAGATTGAGACCATAAACTCATGTTTACAATGTTTACTGAGGTAATAAATCAAGCGAGGAGAAAAGTCATTTTCTCGTAGACTTCAACACAATCTGTCTTTTTTGCAACCGTGGATTCGCCCCCTGCTGGTCAGTAGAGGGAATGCAAGTTGTCGCCTGGCACCTCCCTAGAAATGTAACTACCAGATGCTTATTCTTCTCTGTGAACATGGACCAAATGACCATGCATCTTTCTACGTTGCAGTAATTTGCAGTAACTGTTCAACATTTCTTGCCCCGACCAGCTCAGTTTAGGTCGCTATTGTTTGAAATACATGAAAGATTTCAAGACAGCAGCATAGAAACCCCAACACTAACTAGAGTTATGGTGGTGTAACTGCAGAGCGACAAAGAGCGCAAAAATATAAATGCTCACAACGTGAAAGGCCCCTTGCTCTGCGTACAACCTATGTTCAACTTAAATCAGCCTTTAGTTGTTCTCGTTTGCATATTTTTCGTGTGTAATCTAAAATCCAAAAATCGAAATTAAGTGTCTAACTTGTAGCACTGTTCTGCGCTTTTTCTATTTTATCAATTCGGTTCATTTTTGCCGGAGTAGCACATGCGCATTTGATGTTGAATGGTGCAATTCATTTGCTAATGACTCGCATTGCAAAAACTCTTGTGTGTGTTAAGCCGTTTTCTTCCACAGTAGATATGGAAATAAAAAGATAAGTTGACATGCTGCAAACACTCATTACATCTAGTTAGGTGCAGCTTCAAAGCAGCAGTTGAATACTAATCATAAAAAAAGCTGTAATGAATATACCATAAAACCAACAAGAATGTCACTATTGCACTGTTCTGCAAAATGTTTTTTCTAAAAATCCAACTACAGTGTGGTTGAGGATTGGGAAGGACTGTGTTAGTTGGTTGGGGTTAAGCATCTAAAACACTTGGTAAAGGTTAAGGAAAGAACAAATAAGGCAGATCTGTGAAGGACAGACTGCATGTAGACGATCAGCTGGAGAAACGCTTTCAGTGGACGCTGCAACGGAGGTGGGACAGAGCTGCAGCAGAGCAATGGAGCGCAGCGTGGCCACATCCAGTCAACATGTGCATTTTTAAATTTAGCCGGCTTAGTTTGGATGACGACGTAGTCCCTCTGCCTCTCCATCTTCCACACACTGAATGGTTGATATTTGAAAGAAGGGAGGCCTCCTCGCCCCCCTCCCTCCCTCTTTTTACTCTTGATGCTTTGCCCCCATTGTTCTCCTGCCTTGACACACACACACACACACACACACACACACACACACACACACTGGTACAAAACAATGCCTGAAACGTGAATGGAGCAGCCACCACAGGGAGAGTTGTAAGCTGTTGGCGCCCAGACTAGTGCTGACTCTCTCTCTTTCTTTCTTTCTTTCTGTCTGTCTCTCTCTCTCTCTCTTTCTGTTTGTCTACAGCACATTTCTCTCTCAATCATTTAAAAAATATATATATATCAGAAAAACTCGCGCGCATCACGTTCTGTTCTCAGCGGCTGTAGCGCGCAAATGAACCCGCGAGGAGATAATTTTCTCTAAACCCTCTTAACTGGGGGATGAAATTTAGGGCGGGGGGGGGGGGTGGTCTTCATAGTTGCTAGGGGCAACCATAGGGGAGGGAGCGAGGTTGAAGGCGTCCTGTGCGTCCGTGCGTGTGAACACATATAGTGTGTGCGTATTTGTGTATGGGGGGGGGGGGGGGGCTGCCAACGTCCCGCTACGAGACCCCTCGCGCCAATTCCATCCCTCACAATTGGCCGAAAGAGAAAGAGAGAGAGAGAGAGAGAGAGAGACTGAGAAAGACAAGGAGGGGGAGAGAGAGACGCGCGAGGGAGCGAGAGACAGCCAGTGAGAGAGAGACCTAGGCACAGACAGGGAGAGAGAGAGAGAGAGAGAGAGAGAGAGAGAGAGAGAGAGGATGGCTGGTAGGATTTAGCCCCGGCAGCGTCTTTTCCCGTCCAACACATCAAGCTTATTACCTTTCTCTCCACGCGCTTGGAAACGGATTTACGCGCACAAAAGGAGGTTTGTTTGGTTCATTTATTTATCTCTTCTCTGCTCTCATCCTCTCCGAGTTGTTTGCATTCCTCCCTTTTGTGATTGATTTGTTATTCTCATCTCCTTGAATTAACCGTTTTTTTTTTATTATTCGCCCTGTCGGTCGCGGTTCTGAGGCTACAGGTCGCGGGAATACGTTTAATGGCGATTAGCTGGCGGGTAATTAGCCGTTAACTGACACATTAACTCGGTGTTAGTAGTAGCGGGAGAGGTGAGCTTTAACTGGCTGAAGGTGCGAGAGGGGCAGGTCTTTGTCGGGTCCGGAGGCTCTCCGGTGTGCGCGAGGAGACGGGAGTAGCGGCGGCGGAGGGGGACAATGAGAGGGGCTGCTGTTTGGCGACGCTGCGCGCGGTGGTTTTCCCCCCCCCCCCAAAAAAAAAAAAATATATAAAAAAAACATTGATCCGGTTGTTTCTGTAGGCAACGGGGGGGGGGGGTTAAGTAAAAAATATGTCAATGAAATGTTTTAGTCAATCACATGGCCTGGCTCCGGTCTGAGTGTCCGGTCGGAGCGGTCGGAGTGTGTGTGTGTGTGTGTGTGTGTGTGTGTGTGTGTGTGTGTGTGTGTGTGTTTTTTGTGTGTGTTTGTGTGTGTATGTGTGTTTGTGTGTATGTGTGTTTGTGTGCGCCGTTCCTTCCTCTTGTGGAGCAACAAAGACAAATCAAATATCTATTATTATATGTTGATATGATTAGGTGGCACAGGGCTTCGTGGTATTTATAATATCTCATTTATGTAATCTGACAATATTCCAGCAGTGGTTTAGCTGCTGTGAGATATTTCTGTGGGTATTGCGGTGCTGAAAAAGAGTCATTTGTTGCTCTCCGGGGCAGACACATACAGTCAACTGTTAAATATACCGCCGGTGCATCTGACATGTGAGTCTGTCATCTGTCCATATGTGTGTGTGCGTGTGTGTGTGTGTGTGTGTGTGCGTGTATGTGTGTCTAGAGAAAAACTCCCAACTCCATAGGTGCACGAAGTTGTTTCTGCGCCTTTTATTATTTTAGCATCAACCGGGCAATATATTGATAAATAATTAAATAAAGTTAATAATAATAATAATAATAATAATAATAAATGCACGCGCAAAAAGATGAGAATGAGAAATGGGCCGGTGGTGGTGGGGGTGGGGGGGGGTCTCTCAGCCATCTTCGACGAAGCGCGTGTATGAGCGCACGCACATGGCGACAGACTGAAATCACATCATAATCACTGCCGTCCATGTGTGAGACTGCAAACGAGGTCAGAGCGGACAAAAGCAGGGGAACGTGATTATCTGACAATCAAACTAGCAATTCAAATTATCATGATTATTATTGACTGCTTTTTTTTATTTTTTATTAGGAGGTTTGAAGGGAGGAGTATGCCAGCCTCTTTTCTCCCCTCTTTCTCCCCCCACAATAGACAAGGGAGCTGCTTGTTGGGAATTTGGCGCTTCACTTGTTTTGCTCAATGAGGAATTCAGTGTGAGCCTCTTTCTCTGTCTCTCTCTCCCTCTCTCTCTCTCTCTCTGTTGTTGTTGTTGATGTCGGATCCCTCCGTGAACCCCTTCACTCACTGCTCTTTTATCACCATCGATTATTAGTTTCCCTCTCGATTGGCTGATTCATTGATCATCTAAAGGCTGCCCATGTACAGTTTGGAGCCTTTAGCTCGGTCTATATTGTTCTCTGTGTAAATCCGATGGTAAAAAAACCCCCTTTAAATCGGCTCATTAACCCCAATGCAAGTCACTGTTATTTATATATATATATGTTATATAATATTGCTACAGTGTAGTGAAGTGTGTGTACATCAGGTCCAGTCAATTGTTTCAGTTTATTATTTGTATTCCTTTTTTTTTTTAATTATTATTATTGCTACAAATCTTTTAAATATTCTATATAATAAAACGGAGTTATTTAATCTGTACCTTTTTTGTTTGAGGAATGAAAACATGTCGCCATATTAGAAGCTTTTTGCCCCCCAAAATGGAGGGGGAGGAGGCTCAGAGGAGCTCATCAGCAATGCAAATGAGTTTTTTCTTTCCTCTAACGGGGGCTCGGGCACCTGCTGTCTCGAGCATGCGCGCGCGGCAGGATGGCTGACTGGCTTCCTCCTCCTCCTCCTCCTCCTCCCCCTCAGCCTCGGGAACGCGCCGCCATCCCTCTTTCTCATTAGAATTATGCTCCTTGTCCACGGCGCGCACACGCTATTGGAGCTTTGACGAATTAAAAAAAAAAAAAAAAAAAAAAATAGAAGAAGAAGAGCTCGAGCGCTCCTCTCTCCTCCTTCAAATTCGTCTGTGCATGTCTCGCGCTCTCAAGCAGCGGCCGCCTTGAGCGTAACAAAGGGAGGAGAGGGCGAGAAATGAAAGAGGGTTTTTTTTTAAAAGGGAAAAATAAAATAAATGGGAGGAGGGGATTTAAAAGTAAGGAAGTAAAGAGATGCAGGATAAAAATGTAGGATGGGAGGAGGGAGAAGGATGTTTTTCTGCATTAATAATCCACTCCATTGTTTTGTTTTAAGTGTAACTGTAAGCATATGTAATTTAAGTTTAGTAATCTAGTATGTTTCAAAAATGATAATTTAACTCATGAAGACAGATCTTAAAATATACTTAACATAATAGTAATCTGAAAAGTAGACAAATTATAGCTTTAAAACAAATTTAGCGCATTCAAAAGTTCGCACTCGGAATAGAAGTAACATAAAATCTCACATTACGTCTGACCCTGGAAAAGTGAAGGACATCTGTTTGGATTTGTAGTTTTATAGCAGTTGGTCCATTAGACGTCCGACGGGAAGTCTGTCTTCTCTGCAGTCTTGTTGACCCCAAACATCAGTAACATCACTTGGCTGCAGGATACTTGGTCTGTGAATGACTCTTTGACACACAATTGGAATATTTGTTCATGTGTAGCTCATATGACAAATAATACACTTGTCATGTAAAGTTAAGTAACTCATTCCTGTGTGCTGTCACCATCATCAAACAAGCAGCGTGCAGAGTTTGTGACAAAGTGAAGGCTTCAATACACATATGTATTTAACAAGGTCAGAAGAAAGTACGTCCCATATTGTTTGAACAGCCAAGTGCACATAAAATACAAAGGAAACAAATTAAGGGAAAAAGAGAAGAAGAAGAAGAAGAATAAGAAGAGTGGGATGTTAGAACAATGAAGGGCAGATGAGAGGAATGAGGAGGAGTAGAGGATGGATGACGGATTTAAAGGGAAAAGAAAGGACAGGAAATGTACAAAGGAAAGGTGGAACAAAGAATGAAAATGGGAGAATGGCAGGACAAACGGCAAGAGTTAGAAAATACTTTTAAGGAGAATAAAATAGAGGGGTTAAGAGGAGGAAATGAGACAGAATGAAAGAAAATGGTGAGGAAGACAGCAGTGAAGTTGACAAGAAAGGAAAGCAGTAAGGGGACAAAATGGAGGCTGGGAGAAAGGTGGACATGTGAAAGTAGAAAAGAGGAGACAATGAAGTAAACTAAGAAAACTGATAAGAGGAGGAGGAGAACAGAGAGAAGTTGAAGAGGGAGAAAGGAGATATTTGAAAGCAGAAGAAACATGGGGAGCAGAGTAAAATAAGTATTCTAGAAAATAAAGAGGACAGAGGGCAACTTCAGGATGAGAGAGTTAAGACAGGAGGTTGAGAGGACAGGAAATATAAAGAGTAGGAAAGAGAAAACACATTAAAAGAGGTGAATGAGGACGCATTTAAAAGGCAGATGAAAGAAGATGAATGAAAAGAGTAGGGCGGATGACAGCAGGAAAAGACGAGAAACTGGAGGGACGAGACGGGTCAGACATTAGAGTTCTGTGGGAATGAACCAAACATGGAGTTGATAAGGCAGGTGATGGTGAGGAGGAGGAGGTAGGAGGGCCATTCAGCGTCAGCCACATGCACGCCAGCTAACCGCGAAAAATCCTGTCGAGCAGATGGAGGAAAATGGTTGTTTAGAAGTCGAACATGGCGTCCGCTGCGGCTCAGCAAGGAGGAAATTGCTCAGTAATGTACAGCACATTTCCCTCTTATCCCATGACATTCACATCATGAGGGCTTTTAAATTCAACCCAAAACCAGCGTGTAGAAGCAATTCACTTCATCCCCATGAAGGTTAATCATAATGTAAAGTTCCCCTTCGTATGGCCACCTTTCTCCTTTACCCATACTTGTGATCTATGAAGTCTCTGGCTGAGCCTAAACAATGGTCACACTCATTAAAGGTTAATGGTTCATTTCATAAAGGCGTTACGGCAGTTTGTGGCGTTACCTCAGGCGACCTTTTTTGCATTCATAAAAAAACTGCAGGAGACGCTGCATACTGTTGTCTCTGAATGTTCAGCCATTGACTTGCGTGATCATTTTGCAAAGCATCAGTATTCAGACTGATTTCTTACCTTTTTCAATATGCCAAAATCAGCTTGAGTTATGTAATCCGTCGCCAAGTACCGTATGCCACTGTAGGCAGACACATTGTGAAAGTCTGCAATCCATCACCACATTACAGTGTCATAATTCCACCACGACGGTGTTCACTGTGATGGATTATGTAGCTCCAGACGTTTTGGAGTCTCTGCAGGTTGTTTGTTGCAGTGTGAAGGGACCGAAGGACCCAGTTGGCTGTGGTCTGATGTGGTTTAGGACTGGGCTTGGGGACTGAAGGGTTGCAAGTTCAAGCTCCTGCATGGACCGACCAGTAGAGTGAGGACTGGTAGCTGAAGAGGTGGCCTGGGCACTGCCAGGGCTCCCTTGAGCAAGGCACTGGTAACCCAAACTGCACTGTATATTAGCTGCCCACTGTCGCTCATACTGAATGCAGCCCAGTTTACAATGTACACTCAATTTGCATTCAACTTAAAAATCTTTTACGAAAACTGTCGAAAAACAGTTGATTCCCTAAATGGATTATGGAAGCGCCTTTGCAAAATAAGTTCTGACCCTACAGACATTTAAAGTCACATGACTGATCAGCTGTTTCTGCTGTCAGAGTCTGCCCGGATGTATATTCATATTTTCTTCATCTCAACTTCACCAATAGCAGCTGACATGAAAGAACAACTAAAACTTGTCCAATTGAAAAAGACCTCTGACTATTTTTCTCTCATGGATGGTTAGATGACCAAGGCAACTTGTTTAGTTTCCGTTTAGCAAACTCTATTTTTTCTTCTACTCCGTTTACTTGTGGAATATAGCTATTCATTTAAAAAAAGTATTGCCATTCATCAAGTAAACACCTCCTGGTTCCGATTTGCCGCTTTTGCATGTTTGCGTGATTGTTAGCTTATATATGACAAAATAAGTGATTTGAAGAGTTCACCTCGTGCTCTGGGAAACTAAACTAAACAATTTTTTCGATGATATTAAGAGCCAAATGATGAATCGCGATATACGAGGTGTAATAATCAACAGATTATTTGATATTGAAAATGATAGTTTGGTGCTGCTTTACAGTTGATTTTTCTCTATTGAGATGATTGTTAGCCTCGTAAAAAACCATCAGCTGGACGTTTACAGTCAAATTGCTACACGTCTCCCAGCCAGAGAGCTGGAAAAGACAGCGGGATGACATGGTGCACAGTTTAGATGTTGCACAGAAGAGATTATTTGATCAGAAATAAAATATGGAGAAAAAAAAAAAACCTCTGCTGGAAGACTTAGGAGATAACATCAAATCGGTATTAAGCTACACAGACAGATAGCGTGGCCATGGATAAAATATTTAGCTGGCTTTCCAAATCAGTCTTTTCCTCCTAGCTCTGCATGTGTGTGCGTGTTTCCCCCCAAATCCAAACCGGCATGCCTGTTCGCTGTGAAAAACAGGGTCAGGCTGGAGAAAAAAGAGAAAGAGTGAGCGAGCACATGATGGGCAGATAAAGGCTTGTCTGTGTCTGAGGGAGAAGAGAGCGAGGAGGATGAGAGGAGGAGGAGGAGGAGGAGGACAGCGTGATGAAGGGGCCTCTCTGTTGAAGGAGGGAGTTGCGGCTCTATAGAAGGCTCCCATGGCGAACAGAAACAAGGCATTTAGTCTGTGAGTTGGCCTCTGCAACGCCATAATAGGCTCTTATAATGATGCCACTATGGACAGCGAGGCGGAAAAAGAAAACACAGAATGCGCCTTTAAACTGGGGGCTTGTTGTGAGGAATGCCTGTAGCGTGATGGTGGCAGATGAACCTTTGGGTGATTGGTGGGAACAAGAGAAAGCCTGATCCGGGTTAGAGTTTAGGGCCTGAACGGGAAAGCCAGAACATTGGAGCGTCTGAAGGGCCCCCTTCAAATCTAAAGTTCTACTTTAATCCTGACTTGGTGTTGTAATGTAATGTACTGTATGTGTTAAGCCTCTGTTATGTAGAGGTTTAAGAATGTATAAACTAATGGTTGTTTAGGAGTTAAGTTGAATAAAGGGAAGATGGTCTGAAATTTCAACCATGTCTTCCATAAATTACGATGACATACAGCTGATTTGAAACAGCAAATATGCTTTGAAGGAAATGTAATAATTCTTTTTTTCAACATAATAAGATAACACTTTTTAAATGATCTGCCAAAGGTTCCTTGACAACATTGTTTTCCTATGATAAACAGGTCACTCATTAAACCTAAACACCGTCTCTGCCTGCAAGTTATTGAAAATGTTGACTACCACTGGACTGATCAAAAATACTAATGCTTGTAGCGCCCATTCTAAAACTCTGCCATGGCATTTGATGTTCTGTACATGTTCTGTACATTCTGAACACAGAAAAGGTAGTTGCAGCATCTAGTGACTTACAAGGCTCGTAATTCCTCGCTGGTGTATCCTATATAGGCCACTTTCTAATGTTTTCTACTCAGAAAGTAAAATCTTTTAGGTTGAATTCACCATTTTTGGGGGCTAATGTTTACCTGTACAATTGTCTATCCAATCGTAGCGAAGAATGCAGACGTAAAGGTTGGTTGCACTATGGTTAAGATTCAAGAAAGATCATGGTTTTCAATAAATACTGAAAAAATGTTTTTTGTTGTTGTTTGTGTTTTGTTGCCTTATTATTGATCAATCAAAACTAGTTTGGCGTTTGAATATGGAGATAACAGCGCACGGTTTGTACCGCACCGTTGGTACTAGTCTTCCTGTTTCTGCTCGGTTTTCTGTCATTCAATGAATTCGATGTTAATTTGCTGTGAAGCACCTGTTATTTCCTCTCTTGCAGGTGCCGAACGTTTTAGCCTGTTAGCTGTAGTCTTTGTGTTCAGTGTAGTCTTTGCGAGGCGACCCAACAGTCAGCCTACTATGTGGCTAGTTCTTTGATGCAGATTTGTTGTGTCTGGGCCTCTATGGAGTATACTGGCAACTTAAACCTGACCACACGTAGGACTCAGGATGTGGACTCTGGTCTCTGGTGTTAATGTCCTGCCTGTCCCTACAACTTCTGTGAGGAACAAGAACACATCAATCCTGGCACCAATTGTATTTCTTTCAAAACACAACTGCGAAAACAGTTATATTTGGAGTATTTAAATGTTGGGCCAGAAACTAATTGTTGAAAGAAAGTATTTTTGGCTTTATGGAAAAAGATCTGTAATTTCAATGCAGGACCGATGGTTGGAAGGAATCTGTCTACAGTTTAATGGGTTTGATTGTTACATCAGGAAAGAAAGTGCACAGTTGGAATTTAAAGGAGTTTTGGAAAATGGGGGAGGTCCAGATAGCTTTGGGTCCATGATGCATTTCTGCTTCCAGTCGCCCGCAGTTCCAGCCATCCAGTTGATTTCAAACTGCAAATGCTGTATTCTTTTGTTTTGGAGACTTTCCTGCAGCTTTATTCAATCAGGACTGAGCTGGAACGAACAGTTACAATACAAATTGAATTGGAAAATATAAAGTTGGACATTCAGCAGAAAGATATGTTAGAGATCTCAATGGAATTCATTTTATTCTGCCTCCTGTGAAGAAAAGTGTTTCTAGTTATTAAACCAAATACATCAGCCAATCTTCCCCACGACTACAGTATCACTATTGCAGAACTAAAATAATAAATTACGGCATTAAATCCATCAATTGGTCTGTTTAAATTGCTCTAAACTGCTGTGTTTATCAGACCGTGGATGTGATTCTATTATGAATATTACATTATGGTCAGTTGTGTTTGTTATTTGGACAAATGATGAAAGATGAAAAGATGCCATCAGGGTTTATTATCATTGTTTTTATTTTCTTTACACAGCGAAGCCCAAATTTGGCTTAGAAGCTGCTGCTTCTGAAAATTCCCTTCAAAATTACTAATAATAAATCATATTTGCTCTTTATCAAAATGAACTAGTGCTTAAATGTTTACTAGGTTAAGCAATTAGTCAATAAACAGAGTATTAATCAAAACCAAAGTCCGAAGGCTCTCTGCATTTACACGAAAAAGAATAATGTTTGATATTCCAGGCAATGATGGGTTTGATCTCTCCAGCTACAGCACACATATTGATGAGAAAAGGTGTATATTACTCTATTAAACGGTCTCTTATGTTGGATGCTGCTTTAAAGTCCCTGTTAATCATGACCTGTATTCATTCTGAAGTTTCTCATAAAAAAAAACACCTGACATCTGAGAATCTTTCAATGTTCTGATTTGCACTAGAAGCCAAACAGAAAGTGAAAGGTAAAGAAAAATGTTTTATTTTTCTCTGTAGGGTTTTCTATAATGTTGTATAAATAACAATGAAAATACACTTCTATTCTCCATTATGACTGGTAGTTAAGAGTATTTTGACCATAATTTAGAGATTTAACATTTACAGACGATGTAATTAAATCGTTAAAAGACTACATACAATGTAGAGTCTTGTCGTTTTCATACATTTCTAGGAATGTACCACTGGTTTTGCTTTTGTTTGTGTACAAGCACATATACTACTACTGAATTCTGTTGTGCAGCCCTGTGTTGCATAATGACAGTAAATGATACTTAAAATATCAGTTAAAATTGAACTCATGACCCCAGAAATTCTAAAAATCGACATAGCGTCTGAGCTTCATGGATGCTAACGTGGTAAACATACCAGGTACATTTCTCTGAAGCCAGGAGGCGTGTTCATGTGTTTCAGGTTGGATGAAATTCAGCATGTCACAGGAGTCATGGGACTGTTTACTGATTGGCTGTGGGGTTTTCTCAGAATGAGAATCAGAAAAGGTTTACTGCCAAGTATGCTTGCACATACAATCGGCTGTTCGATTCTCCAGCTCCTCCAGTCCGCATTTATAAGTGTCCTTTGGCATTTGACCCTAAATTGCTGCCAAAGGCTGTGCCATTGGTGTTTGTATGTAAGGGGAATGTGAATCACATTAGCTCCTGATAGACAAGTGGCCCCCTGCATTGCAGCTTGCTCAGTGTGTGAATGAGTGAATGTTGACATGTAGTGGCTGATATAGTTTATCAGACTATATCAGCTCTTCCATGATTGTTTCGCTCACATTATTCTATAATGGAACTAAACAGAAATACAGAGTACATTTTTTTTTAAATCAAATACTCAGCAGTGGTTTTGCATGTAAAAATTGTTGTTTTAGTTAGATAAGCAGTTTACTTGCAACCAGGGTGACATCAAACCTGTTGACTAAAGCAGCAGAAAGCACACAGAATCTGGATTGTACCGGTTCAAACTGAAGCCAGGACGGGACTGATGGTTAGAACCTGAACATACTCATGTTTTCATGCTGAAGGTGTGTGGTCATGTGTTGCCCTGCTCTGAGCTGCTCTCTGAATATCCTCCTTCACATGTTAACCTGTGTGAGCGCTTTGTGTGCAGTCGCTTCTGATCCCTCCGACAGATTTAACAGGCTTAAATCAAGTGCCATGTAATTTGAAACTTTATTGCTCCCTGCAGGGAAATCCTCTTTTCACTTGACCCTTGACTCTCAGAGGTCAGAGGTCAGAGTGCAAGGTCAGCTACAGAGAAAAATAGTCTGCAGGTTCAAGGTTTTGCTCAAGGACACGTTGGCAGGTGTTTGTTACATCATCCTGAAGCCCTGCCAACATGTTAAAGACACAATCTGGGCTTTAAATACAACAAAAGGTCTGAGTTTCTGAAACTTTGTTTCCTGCATTCAGGTGACTTGTGAAGAAAGAAAATAGCAAAATAATACAATACACTGCAACAGATTTTTTAAAATCTTAAATCTTTTTTTTTTCATTTTTCTTAGTACTCTCTATTGCTCTCTCTGTCTTACACTCACTGAGGGTCCTGTCAGGCAAAACGCAACAACGGCACCACTATACTCTGAAACCCATTATTTTCAATGGCACCACTCCGGCTTTTTACTGCGTCGATCAAAGCCCAACTTGGGACCTGCGATATGCGCTGACTACAGCTCAACCGCGTTCAGCCCAGAAACTACATTTAGGTTTTTTTCTTCCTCTACTTAGCCAGACTAATCCATTTTTTTATATTTTTAACAAGGGTCCTGGCCAAAATGGCAGCATAGAAGTTTCACCACATAACAAAAAATAAACTGCAAAACAAAATTAAGTTTTTTGCAGTTGTATTGTTGCCCAGATAGAAACAGTAGGGCTTATACATCCCGTACAGTGCCAGAAACAGGTTATGATAAAGAAAAGGGGGAAAAAATGTCATTAATAAAGATAGGAAAATAAAAAACTGAAGAAAATAGTGAAGGTGGTAAGCCTTCATTTTTATATTTATTCGGTTTTGATATATTTATAAATGCAATATAACATAAGGCTCTGTGACGCTGCACATGGTGCTTTGAGCTTAATGCTGAAAAGTTGTGCCTTTTCCATCTATAGGTCAAAACTGTTTAATTAAATACAATATGTGTGATGTACCTGTAACTTAAAGGGCAGTACAACATAGGGATTTGGCTCTTAAACGCTCCATCAAAGTATTTATCAGACTGTTTCCCTTTTAGCCTACAATCCCTATTCATTACTTGACATTTTAGAATTTTTACATGTGTTCTTTTAAATCAAAACTAAAATTCTTAAACAATCCTCCCAGAGGTTCAATCTTTCTTTCACAAGCACTCTGCTGTGAACCAGCACACAGAAATCTTGCTCAACATTCTTTTTATTATGTGGGTGAACTGAGTAGAACATAAATGGCCCTAAGAGCGTTGCACATGAAAGCCTTTTCACCCCCCCCCCCCCCCCCCACACACACACACACACGCACACACATCTTCTGATGCAAAACCACGACAGAAGGGATAATTAGGGAATTGTATTTTGAAAATATAGGTCTTCATGGTAATGAGGGCATTCTGTCGAACAAAAAAAACTTTTCAGCTCAAAGTGCGCGAGAGCTGCAGAGAAGACGAATGGCTTCAAGGCAGATATTGAGAAAAAATGTTTATTACTGTGGATTAAAAACAGATAATACAAACACACAAACAGATCCACAAACCAATGATTCACAGTTTACTCTCATAGAAGACGACACAGAGGAAAAACAGCCAATGTTCACGTTCCAGAAGCTGGTGTCAGTTTTACATTTTGACTTAAAATGGGACTTAAGCCCCTGAACCAACAGAGAGACCGAAAAATAGGCCCGAGAGACTAGAGAGGGATAGATGAGTTATGTGTCGTCCTGTGGGCCCAATCCAGTTTAAATTGGCTGCTCTCCTAGCTCTGGATTAGACCTGGGCTTAATACCTTTACACTAAAAGGCCTGTCCCTTCCCTCCGAGGGCAATCTGCTGCAGGAACACACCAGGCTTTAATCCACAGCAACAACAACAACAACAACAGTTTAGCTGGCTGAAGCTCGGCGGAGCAGATCACACCATGACAGGCTTGTTCATCCACGCTCCATGTCAACATTTTATAGTCCATTTTGGATGCCTCAGATCTGATTAAATCAGCGTATGAAAAAGACGAGTAAGCAGACGAATGAAAGCAGCTTCCATTTCTGGCAGACATCTTTGTTTGGGCCAAAGAAGAAGGCAGCTTGTAAAATGATTTCCAGGTCTGTAACAGCAGCAGGAAGGAAGGATGGACGTGGGTGAGGATTTCCTGATAGATAGGGCTGCAACTCGTATTGAGAGCCCAAGGAAAGGTCCTCAAACATCTTGTTTTGTCCCACCAACAGCCCAAAACAAAACAATACTAGTTTTCAATAATATAAAAATAGAGAAAAGCAGCAAATGCTCATATTGGGACGTTGTAGCAATATCATCTTTTGCATTTGTTGCTGAATAAATGACTTAAATGATTAGTTCATAATTGTTGTCAATTAATATTATTTTAATCAACCGATCAATTAATAATCAATCATTTTATTGCTTATATGTCTGACTGAATGGTTAATTTAAAAAATACAAGCATCAGATGAATGATAGTTGCAGCCTTCAAATAGACTACCCAAGCGTCAGTATTTGATGAGTTGGTAATGAGAACAGGTTGTATATACTGTATACAGTCTATGTTTAGAACAGGCAGTTTGCACTCTGTGCCAAGGGTAAGTCTACAGGAAGTATCTATAATCAACCGCTTGGCTCAATCATTACCAAGGAAAAACATTGTACAATAAAAAAAATCCTTCATTGAGAACTCACTTCCTGGATCAATCCTAGAGGTTTAAGAGAGAAGTCAAAGCTTCCTATTGCATCATTGGGGTCCAACACATAAACAGTAAAATCTCTGAGAAAGGCTCACTAGCTGGCGTAAGATCATAGAACATGAGGATGACTGATTTTTTTCACGAAGGAGTCCGACCAATTAATGGGGGAGAATAACTATTCTGCAATTATTGAAGAGATCTTTAACATAAAAGGATCATAAACAAATGCTATCTTTCCGAGAACCTTCTATTGAGTGTCAGCCACCATCAGTTTGAGCGTACCCAAAAAGTTATTTTCAGGCCGAGCTGAACCAGAGAGCAACTGAACGGACATGATCCCATTATTTCTCTTGCCGTCTGCTGTAACCCTCCCTTTGCTCCCACAGGATCAGAGACCGGCTCCCAGGCCTCATTTTATGGACTTTCACAGCCAACACCACTAAAATATACATGCACATGTTGGCAACGGAAGTTTCGCCCCAGCCATCCAGATGAATTAGTAGGCTTAAAAAAGTGTTACCAGATTAAAATTGTTGTTGGTTGTTTCTTGTTTCGGTTTTCAGAATCTATATTCCAACAGCCGACAGACTCTCAACCGATTTCAAGCAACAGGTGTTTCAGTTTTATGAGTGACTGTGCTTACTGGTGACTCTCGTAGTAACTTACGTAAATGGTTGATGTGGATAATAAACACAGATGAGTGTATATTAGAATTGTATTGAAGGCTTTTACGAGAACAACTACATGTTCTCTTCATGTTTTTAACAGCTGCCGTCACTACGAGCATACCGCAGACTCATTCTGCTAAGAGTCACCAGTTCACACCGTCACTCATTAAACTGTGTGTTACGTAGTACGTCATCATTGTTTAAAAACTGTATAAGGGTCTGGATCAATCTCACAGCTTTGTGCAGAACATCCAAACAGAAGCCTTTGTTTTTGCTTTGATCTGATTGGCTCTTAGTTGGACTATGTGCACTTTCCACGAGGGACACCTTTTACAGAAGGGAAAGAGAAAATATTTAATCAGACTTAATCGGGTAATCAAGGCAATCAAACTGATCATGCATTCGGCTTTGCTTCATCTTATATCAATTTATCCTTCACCTTGCATTTTTAAGGAGGGTGGGTGGTTTATTTAGGGTTCTTTTAGGGCCCAGTAGATGCTAAAGGCAAAATGAACCCCCAAAGCAATGCTTGAATGAGAGTGTTTGATAATTCTTCATGTTCGTAATGTTCCGACCTACAAAGTGACCATTTTCATGTAAATTTGGAGGAGGAAATAAACAGTTGTTCCAGAACAGTTTGCTTTCAAAGCAGCAACTGCAGATATGGGATGTTGTTGCTGCTCAGAGGTAACTGTGCAGAACGCATTGTTAGAGATATCATCACGCAGGCAGCTGCTGTATGTGTGTTACACTGCTGCATGTAACATCCAATCCTCTGAATCAGCAGGAGCTGCTGCAAGATCAGTTTGTCTGTCTGAGAGCAGGATTTCTCTAAAACCTTTTGAGCAGCTCTTCCTCAAATTTGGCAGTTGACAGTTTGGCCTCGAGTCAATGAACAATTGATTAGATTTTGGGTACTGATTTGTATCTGGGATTTTGTTGCGTAGATGTGAAAGTGAAGGAGGCTTTGGTTTAAATTCCTGCGGGGATGTTCTCAGCATCAATAGATATAATTCATCTTAAATAGAAGAAATATGTGTTTTTGGTGCAACAATAATCAGGTAGTGATATCTGTGCTGCTCTTTAGTCTTGAACCACTGGTGCCCTGAGTGTAGGATGCGTTATATTCCTCCAATGTGATCAAGACTGACCAATCAGATGGACATATGGACTGCAGTCTCCCACTGGCTCCACAGTCTCTCTGCAGGAATTCTGTCTTTGTAGTCTCAACACACTGGATTCTACAGAAAGAGATAATGATCCAAATGTCTCCCCTCGAAAATGCAGAATGAAAAAAGGAAGGATTGAGATTGATTTTACTCCTCCGCACACTTGGCCCATCTCCATGTAAAGCGATTGTCAGGCAATTTTTGGATTGTCTATTTCAGAAAGTAACAAACATTTAAAGACACGTGGCCTAAGGTTTCAAATGGAATGCTTGTCAGCTCATTGAACCCCTGTACTGTACTGTCTTTGCAACATTGGAGTCGGGAAAACCGTCAGCCTGTTTAAGCAATGATTGGTCAGGTGTGTTGAAGTGAAAGCAGCTGAGGTTTGAAACTCTCTCTCAGGCTTTCTTTCTTATTCCTCAGAAAAATCATCATACAGCCCACTTGGAGCATTCGGATCCCTTAAGACGATCTGAAAATTACTTTCTTCGAAGCATACTGATCCCTTTAAGATATGGTTACATTAAGGCAAATAATGGTGCAGACTGAATTTAGAAAAATAGCATGGATCCAAAATTATGCAGTTGTCCATAAGATAGTGAATCATGTTTAACAAATATTGGAAATACATTTTTAATTAAGTTTAAATGCGGTTTGTCACATTTACTGAACATTTTCCTCCAATTGGAGTCAGGTTTTGTCATATTTAGTGAATCATGCTGACTATATGCTGTAGTCCTGGGAAACATTTTCCCATGTCTTCCCTCAGACTGTCTCTCTGTTGCGATGTTTCATCTGGTCACAGGATCGCTGTCGGTGTGCTGTGGAAAACCTGATTTAATGCTGGTTGGTTTAGAAGCCACACAAATTAATGCCGCTCCGCTCGGCCTCTGTCTGAGAGGCCACAGGTTCAATTCCTACACCAGCTACAGTGTCCCACCTGGAGCGAGCGGCTGAATGTCTACCAGCTCTTTATCAGTGAAACTCCGACAGCTCCGTGAAGTGTGAACGCTCTGACCAGAGCGGAGCGGAGCCGTTTTCCTGCAGGCCTGATTTCGTTCAGTGTGACTGATGGTTTTTTCATTGCAAAATGTTGCAGACGCTCAGTGCTCCCGGCTCCATATTTCACAAGTATAAGTCCATATATCACCTGAAATGTCACCTTCAGTGGTCTTACATACATTAAGGCTTTTCTCAGTGTCATTAAGGCTATGATATGCAAAATCATTTTTAAATTCAAAAGTCCTTCAGTGCCCTTACCATATATAGTTTATTTCCTTCTGACCAAAACTTTCTGCCTAATCAACATATTTTGTCTGGGTTCACATACATTATAGCATGAGGTTTACTTTGACCCTAAACGCACCTGGATCAGTTTTAGACTCACTTCTATCAAACATCAACTTGATGTTGTTCATCAGAATACATATCTGATATTGATAATTGAGTGCTATGCTTTTGCCCTTTTGCATTTCAAATAAAATTCACTGTATCACTTTAATTTTTTTAAATATTTCTGTTACAGTTACAGTGAGGTTGACATGTTTTATTGTGTTATGGGAATGGGCGGAAGCCAACAAATCAAGGCCACAATTGTATTTGTAGTGTAAAATATCTTTAAAGGGAAGAAATCAAATAAGTCAGGGGTATAACTTATCAAACTGAAGCAACAAAATATTGAGTGCATGATAAAGTCTGACTGTAGCAAATTGTAGTGTCTTAATACATTAATGCAGTGAAAACTGGACTTTTTTGAATTTTGCATCTTTTTATTAAATTGCATTTGCACTCTTTCCTACTTTGCACTGGCAATGTTGCACAGCAATTTCCCTCTGGACATATAAACCTCTATCTTCACTCTTATTTTGAAACACTTTGCTTTTTGAGTACCTCAAACAGCCCACAGCTCCCCTTCACACAAGGCCGTTTCAATATTCAGGCCCTGAAAGGTTGCAAATCTGCACCACAAAGGGTTAAACTGAGGAACCAAAGCTGTGTTTGTGTATGAATGCACTGAGTTGAGGACATGTTGATAGGAGGAAGGTGTGAAGATGAGGGCTATTATCAAAGTGTGAAGAGGGAATCTGTGATTGGCCACTCAGTCCCCTCCCCATTGACCCCCATTATAGCTGCATTAACTGGAGGATTAGATTGCCATCAGAGAGTGAAAACACATGCAGCTGGAAATGCACCCATGAGGCATTGAAATACCTCACATAATGACAAAAGTCATCAGCAGCAGAAGCTTTTTGCCTCAAGAACTTTGAGACTTTCTAATATAAACAGAGGGCATCAGTGAAAACAAGTGCCTGACAAGACATTATTACTTGTTTAATGTAGTAAACTATTAAGTCTGTAGAGGAAAGATTCGAGGTATACCCTGTTAGCTCTGACAGCGCATTCGCCTTTGTTAGCACTGTTAGCACCGCTAGCTAAGAGCTGCCAGTTTGCTGGTAAAATGTTTAGAGCCACTGAGAGTGAATCAAAATGCTTCCAATCACTTATCTTGCAAGTAACTATGTTGCCCAAACCCATGGTTCACCAACAGCATTATCCACGGGATTATTGTGTGTTTCTGCAAGCACAGAAACATGGACATTAAATTCCTCCTGTTGTTTGCAGAAATTTACAATAGCAGCGTATTTTCTGCCGACCGGTTTATGCGCCCACCACAAATCCCCCCCGTCCTTAAATATTTTCTTGTTTGTTATTCACAAACATTTTTACTATGTCATTTTCAATAACGGCCACTCAATAAACAATTGCTCTGACTAAAGCTAAAATAAAATATTGTAACTCAGTGTTCCTTCAAATTATCATTAAAATAATAGATCATTGCGCTCTGTGAAGTATAAATGCCAGTACATCAGGTGTTGCTTTCTGAGTTTTATGGGAACATGGTCAGGGTGGATGGTGGGCTCACAAAGCTCTGGGATTTGACACCAGAGAGCGCATGTCTAGCATCCCATGTGTTCTCTTTTCAGAACTTTAACCATGCTGAGAGGTGCCTAAACATGGCTACAGAAATGATTAGTCATGCATTGTCAGAAAACAAAAGAAGTCCATTGTAATTGGACATTTTGTGGCATTGCAGATACATTTAATAAAAATGTTTCTCATTATGTTGATGAAAAAACACAGAAAATAAGTAATAATTACATTTTTATCAAAATGTATTTGCAGTTGCAAATTAGTAGATCAACTTTGTTTCTAGGAGAAAGGGTGGAATGTTGTGTCCCACTCCAGAAATAGAAATACAAATCAACTTCTGTCTGCAAACAAATACAAAGAGCAGACAGTCTCTTGTCACTTACTCAGTTTGTATTATACATGCACCGACCACATTATTTACATTTTAAGTTCTGATTGGGCAGTTGCTGTGCTTTTGTATCTGTCTCCTTGTGTATCAGTCCTCCATAGAAAGTGACTGACATCCTGCTGCTTCTTGTCCCTTTGTAATTGCATGTGGCAATACACCAGATGTTGGCTTTATTATTATTTCTCTGTCTAAACATTAGTGAAACAAGCTTTATTTAACTCAGCAGGTTGGAAGAGGGTTCATAATGTTATCTGGGGTGGCATCCGCGTGAATCCTCACTTAACATTGACAAGCTACGTCATTTGAAAATACATATCCACCCAGTTTCATCTGTGTAAACCATTTTTAGATCCCAAGGTCACTAGAACAATTATTTATTTCATAAAGAAGGCATGTAAGAAGAACAGCAGAATTGAATTAAAAAAGAGCTGAAAAAAAAATCTCTTTATAATACCTATATGTTTTGTTCAGGAAAATAATGAACGCCATTGTTTATGAATTTTGAAGCATAAAGGCAATCGCCAGAGGTAAAAAGTTAAGCTAATGCTATTAACTAACAACACCACAGTCACATGACCACACATAACCAATATTAAGCTTAAGGCGGACTCATATAGCCACTTGCTGGCAAACCACCTTTTTAAGACAGGTAAAAGCATCAAAATTCATGTCTAGGGTATCAGAAGTTCCCTTTCAGAAGATGCCCGTATATATGACTGTTTGAAGGTAGAAGAGCAATAACAGCTTTTCCACACTTAACTGTTCTACCATTTAACATCAGATTTGTAAATAACATGCACATTTGTAGTTGACATATTTAGAAACAAAGACAGAACTTCCAACGGATCTTTGGACATAAATCTGGGTATCCCACAGGACAGACTCTCTTTACTGTAGCAGAAAGTATTCTCAAGTTAACAAGTTCAACTAGTACAATATCAATTCTCAAACATAGCTCAATGCCTGTTAAAACTGCAGCAGGTGTTACTTTCCTTGCCTGTAGGTGGTGCCACAGGTTAGATAGGAACCTGGTTTCAACCTGTTAAACCACAATGACACGATTTGTCCTCGATTCTCTTTTTCAAATGTGACCTTATAATGTGGTTATTGGAACATTTGCACGGTCTTTGCCCTCTGCTTTTATCAGTTAAATAAAATGACTTTTGGACAGAAAGGTCATAAACAGGAACACTGATCGAAAAAAAGAGAGATAAAGACTGACAGGAGGGAAAGGATCAAGAGATATAGAGAAATGGAACGAGGATGTAGGTGATTAAGACCACAAAAGCAGAGGACAAAAAAGATGTCGATAGAGGATGACAAAGATAACGAAAAAGGAGAAAGAGTGAAAGGGAGTAATAGGGAGACCGAAAACAGGACACAGAGATGAAATGAAAGAAACCTAGAGAGACAAAAGAAAAGAAAGAGACTCAGCGGTGATGGAAGGAGAGACAGAAAAGGTAGGTAAAATGAGACAGAGACAGAAAAAGACATAGGTAAAGATGAGCAAAAGCAAGACAAGCACAAACGGGATCGGACAGAAAGAGATAGGAATAAAGAAAAATCTGTCTGTGTCACTGAGAGACAATTCGCAATCAGCCCATGTCTGCAACACTCCTCTTCCTCCTCCCATCCTGCACCCCCTCCTCTTCTTACCCCCCATCTCATCCCATCCCTCCATTTTGTCGTCCTCCTCTGTCTGATGCCGTTCCAACACCTCGGGGCTTCAGCCTCACATCCACCAACACGCTAATGCTCCTCAGCTGCTGCAGCAGCGTAATCACCCACCAAGAACAAATATAATCAACCCAAAATAAAGAGAAACCTAAACAGAGACGGCCGCAGTGGAGCTTCGTCTCGTGTCGCTGAACGTGCCCCAAACAGCTGGTTAGAATCCAGTAGAAACTCATATGTATTAATATTCTAACTTCTGTTTAAAGCTGCAATTTATGGGATTTTTATTCCTCAGTGTATTGCAGTTCAGTTAATCCTTAAATGCTTTTTAATGACTCGAAACCAGTGAATTCATGGTTGAGATAATCAGTGGCTTCCTGTATTTTCTGAGCTAGCATTTTCTACGAATGCAGACTACCATTGATTCTTGTGAAACAAGCTTTGGCTGGATCCAAACGTCTGGTCTTACCCCTTCGGTAGAATCTTGGATTTAAAGGCTGGACATGTGTTTCGTAATAACGTCATACAACATGTCATCTGACCAAAATGTCAGGCCAAAGAGTATGTAACAGCCACACTCACAGGTGTGGTAAAAAGTGAAATGAGACTTAATAATTATTCAGTTATGGGGGTAACGGCACACTGTTGGACAAGTTTTTGCGATAACATTTTTTAAAGAAAGAGAAAAAAGGTAGCTTGAAAGAGAACTTTAAACCCAACCTACTCTCTAGTCTCCACACATCTGGCTCATCATGGATTGTGTTCCTGAAAGTCACAGATATTGTCGAGCCCACCAAATTCTGACCTTGGAGAGGGTTTAGGATGTCGTTCGGTTGGAGCAAACCCGTGCCTTATCTGGTGCGTTCCCAGGAAGAATGTAAATGACTAGCAACAAGTCTTTTCTATTTTTCTAGAAAAAATACATTAAAATGGCATTTGTTTGTTGCTATTGTTATCTACTTTATATCCTTGCTTTAATAATGGAATAAACGTAGCAGCTCTCATTTCTTGTGGAAATGCCTCTAGTTATGGGGGGTTTAATAGTATGGTTCTGACAAACCCAGGACTTTCACCCAGGAGACCGCTGTTTGTGTCTAAAACCAAGTCAACTAATTCTAAGTTATAAGTTAACTTTTTCGACCCTATTTTGTTGCATATCTTTCGTACTTTACTAACATCACTAACGGAGTTAGGCTACTTATTTTATGTAATAAACATAGTAATTTTAACCCAAACCAAGTAGTTCTGGTGCGTAAGAATCTTAAAACTAACTAAGACCTACGATGGAAGTTTATTTTGAAAATATTTAACAAGCGTATATTAACACCCCGTCCCTGACACTAGAGTGGTACCCAGAGCTTTATAGTTCAAAGCATAGGGCCACTGACCAAGCAGCAATATTTGACAAGTTTGGAGTGAGAATGTATTTGTTAGACCTTCTTCAAATTCTTCCAAAGAGTTGACTTGGATGGGTTAAGAACTTGCCTTCAGATTCATGAAGACAACTGAAGTTTGAAGCACTTGCTCACTTTATTCCCTTGAGACTTAAAGTGCAGACAGAAAGCACCTTAGACGGGTCCCAGCACTAAAGTCTATGAGGCCTCAGTTGAGTCCAGAAGGTAGTTAATTGGATTCAACCAAAAAAAGAACTGACATTTGTAGATAGCTGAAAGTAAATGCTGCTCTTGGTGTGGTCTTTAGCTTTTTTTTTGCACCGGCTGAATATCACTTTGATTCTAATACTGCCCGATAGTTAGAGTGTGCAGCCGTTTCTGTGTGCAGAGGTTGAGGTGTCCATTTCTGACTTAAGGCGACTAGCAGACATAGTAATGAGTTGTGTACGTCTGAGCTAACAGGCTAACAGCTCAGAGTAGTAAACAAGAGACTGCAGCATTAAGCCAGGAGGCGGAAGCCACTGACCACTTATTCAACAGTGTTGGCATACATAGTTGGCAAACTCCTCAGGTCATGTTTACTTGCTGCCCCCTTGAATGACACAAGGTGCATTAAAAACTGGAAGTAAACTTGTGAAACATGTTGATACAGCAAGAGAGAGGAATCACTTGCTCCAAAAAGTCTGCTCGCCATAAAGTTAATAAAACGTGCGCCTAACCAGCAACTAGTTGGCTTAGTCAGCTTCGACCAGACTAAGAATGCGCTGGTGTGGTGGTTGTTGCTGTTTCAGGTACCAGTGAAACAATTAAATATGATCCATGAAGGTTGGTTTGAGTAAGTTATAATATATTTGGGACAGACATTGATGTAAACTGCACCTTTACAGGTTAGGGGAGGGATATGACTGTCAGGCGGTAATTCTAGTTTTATACAGAGTAAACTAACCAGCCAGCCAGTCAATGAATCAACCAGTAAATCTCACAGGCAGCCAATGTAGCAAGCCAGCCAATGTGGCAGCTGGTCATCCAGTGAACCATCCACATGGTCAGTCATTCAGTCAGTTGTGGCAACAACATAGTGAGATTATCTAGAGCATGTGATGAATGTGTTTACACCTCTTTCCTTCTCTCTCTCTGTCTGTCTTTGTTTTCCTCCCTCACTCTCCCCTGTGTGCTTGTTTCTCCACCAGAGTGCCTCTCTGTCTGCATCTCTCTGCCTCCTGCAGTCTGACTCACTCACTCACCTTCTCCTCTGAGAGTGTGTGACTGTGTTCACTCTGGATTCACTCTAGACAGTTTCACACTGTGACTCACAAATTCATTGATCTGCTGATTCATTCATTAAATTCTCCAAAGGTGTTACAACCAAGCAGCCGCATTTAAAGGAGAAGTCTGGTATATTTTTTTATTGTCAACAAATCCCATGAAAAGACAAAAAAACAGCAATGCATTGGTCCAATTAACAAATATTGTGTGTGTGTATCACAGGCTGATATATCTTCTTGCTCTTTGCCATAGAGCTCCATTAAAAAAACTAATCAATGAGACACACTGTTGTACTGGGTGACATGTTTATCAAGTGACATGTTCTACACACACGCTGTAGTTTATTTTGACTCAATCCCACAAACATCGTCCTCCTGCCACAAATACTCACTAGAGCACCAAATATGGATTAATCCACTGGTGGAAAATAGTCCCTACAAGTGCACAATTTTGTCCTGTCAGTCTTTTAAGAAAAATAATGTTTTTAGATTTACGTCTTATAGGAACCAAACCTTTGGGACTATAATGTCTTCCGCTACTTTGGAGGATCTTTGTCAGGTCTAGGAAATCAAGTCTGATGACGTGATGAACCCTTGAAAAATGTGTTTGTTTTGTGGATGTATACTAAGGAAGGAAAATCTAACCAAAGGAGCTAGTCTTTATTTGAAATCCGGGATACAATATTTTTTAGAGCTTGACCTATACTAGTGAGAAAAACTCTCAAGTTTGACCATTCTGTTTTTAACTTCTATAAGTCAACTTTATGGCTGTGCGATACCAAATCCCTTGAATGAATATTCAAACCATGAATTGGCTTAAATAACGTGTCTGAGCTGGGTGAGAACATCAAACAGGAAACGATGTTAAATATCTGGACAATTACCAGCTCAGGGCCGTCCATCTGTGGTTTTGAAACAGCAGCTGATGAAAGTTAAGCAGCAAACTCTAATCAGAATAATTAATGAGGCTTTTAGGAACCAAGGCCTTTTTGTTGCTGCTGTCTGGTGCACATTTTGCATCTCCAAAAACCTCTTGAGCCATGTCATTTAAAAAGTATAAGTAGGAGTCTGTGTGTCCCACAGCAGATAACATAGGGTGTGAATTTTGGAAGTGTGACTGATTATGAAACATCATAATTGCATTTCATTTCCCTCTGAGATTCTCTATTTTGTTACACTTCATTCCCAATTCAATGCACAGTCTAGACTAGACTAATTGAGTGTCTATGGTGTTGATTCAGGCTATTAACCATCTGCGCCTCTTCCTCTCTCTGCCCCTCTTCTCATCCCTCTTTTCTCTGCAGGAGTTTGGAGGACTAGTAGGATGCTGAGTATCTTTCTCCCTCGTCACTGTTCTCCACCCTGCTCTCCATGACCTGAGCGTCACCACAGCGGGAGGAACGAAAAACCAGAAAGAGAGAGGAAGAGGAGGGCAGAAGGCCAGGGAAGGAAGGAAAGAACACACTTTTTATTTTGTTTTTGGTTGTTTTCCCTTTCCGAAATGGCGGCGACGGAGGCCAGCGCGGCGCCGGTGGTCCAGGAAGACGGGAAAACCCCGGAGAGCAAGCCGGCGGAGGCCGAGCAGCAGGCTAAAGACGCCAACGCTAAGTCAGAGCCTATCAACAGTGAAGTTGTTGACAAAGACGGCACTGCTGTCAACAGCGAGGTTGTTGATAACAAAGAGACAGTGAATAACGACACAGCGGCGTCGACAGGAGCCGAGGAGGGACAAGCAGCAGCGAGCGAGGAGGCAGCTCCTCCTCAGAGTTCGGAAAACGCCTCCTCTACTGAGACCAAGACCTCGTTCTTGGACTCCTTCCTCAACAAGAGCGGCCTGGGGAAGGTGATGAGTGGAAGGAAGAAGAAGGAGCCGAACACAGCCACTGGAGGAGGAGAGGAGAATGCCACTGAAGGAGGGGAGAAAGAGGGAGAGAAAGGAGCTGAGGAGGGTGCAGCAGCTGAGGGTGGAGCAGAGGGAGATGCAGAAGGAGATGCAGCGATAGAGAAAGCTCCAGAAAATGGAGAGAAGGAGGAGGAAAAGAAAGCAGAGAAGGGCAAACCGGCAGAGGCTAAATCCACAGTTCGAGATTTAATTAGGAAGCCGGTGGCGAGGATCTTCTCCCACCGCAGCACCGAGAAGAAGGACGGCGCCGCCGCAGAACCCCAGAAACAAGTAAAGGTTCGATCCAAGTCCCTGGACCGGCTGGAAGATCCTGAAGCACTTAACACCACTGCAGACTCCACCATAGAGGAGGGTGGAGCAGCAGGAGGAGCAGAGGGAGGTGCAGAGGGAGGCGCAGAGGGAGAACAGAAAGCATCGTCCTCCTCGGCAGCCACCAAGCACATGAAACGCTGGCACTCCTTCAAGAAGCTCATGGCTCAGAAGGCGCACAAGAAGAGCGGAGGAGGAGGAGTGGAGGATGTTAAAGAGGATGGAGCTGAAGGAGGAGAAGGAGGCGGAGACTCCTCCACGCTGGACTCCAAGGAGTCGGGGCAAAAGAGGTGGAAGCTGAAACGCTCCTGGACCTTCCAGGGCATGAAGAGGGACCCATCCATGGTCGGCATCAGTGGTAAGGCCAAGGGTTCAGACAAAGACTCGGCTGACAACACAAAGCCAGAGGAGGTGGAAGGAGCTGAGGGAGGAGAGGAGGCTAAGGCAGAGGGAGGAGCAGAGGAGGCCAAGACGGATGGAGGAGAGGAAAAGGCTGAGGGAGGGGAGGAGGAGAAGGCAGCAACGGCTGGAGGTGTGACAGTGACGCAACACGCCAACGAAATCTGGACCTCCTTCAAGAAGCGCGTCATCCCGAAGTCCAAGCGCGCCAACACAGAGTGCGCCCCCAGTGGAGAGGAGGATGCAACTACAGCTGCCGCCACAGGTTAGATGAAATAAATTGTGACTCTGAACTAAAACACAGTTTCACCAAGGACATATTTCCACTCCGAACTTCTCAGATTTCATTAAAACAACAGTTTGAGGCTCTAAAAGGTTAAATTATCAAATATTTCTCAAATAAATCCACAGATCAGAAGAAAACTTCAGAGATTCCAGATTTATCTTGTGACCCTTTAGAGAAGGCCGACATAGGGTTCAACACTAACACCATTCAAACATCCAAACTCTTACACTGTGTTCATACTCACTTTGTGTCTGTCCCTGTCCAGGGAGCACAGACAGGAGTTAGTGACTTGCTAACTCTCGGGGAGGTAATGTAATTGAACATTGTCCCAAATAAAATATTCAACATCTGATGTGAAATTCTAGTCACACTGTGGCTTCAGTCAACAGTAAAGACTAAATTTAGCTGCCTCTCTGCTCTCTGGCTGCATAAAGAAAATGGTTCAAAATACAAAACCCTGGGCTCATTTCTTAACTGATTTTCAATGGAGAACATCCAACTTTTGGAGGAGATTAGTTTAAGCTCATTCACTTTCAACCTAAATTCCTCTTTGTGACGAGCACAGCTCATCTTCCCGTAAAGAATGTGAGGCGAAAAATGGGCAAATGAGGTGCTTACTGTGCAACGGCGTAGCTTCAAAGTAAATACAATTACAGAGTTGTTGCAAATCCAAATGGTATTTTTTCAAATCTGACTCCCTCCTTTAGTTCTATGACATAGAATATATTTTTTAATCCAGTTTGGCAGGTGACGAAATTTGAGCCTTTAGCAGCTAAAGAGCCAGCAGAGTTGCTATATTGAGAACCAAAATGAGCTAAAAGTAAATATTGGACTTGTATCAGTTGTTAACAATAAATGTAATATTTCAGTGATATGATGGTGGTTGTATGTGTCAGTATATCTAGATGTATTTCTCCCCCTAGTGGCCAACAATTCATTAAGGCTGCCTTAAATTTATTACCGGTATCCTTCATGAAGTCACCTATTAATTCATTGGTTTAAATCCTTTGTGATCGATCCTCCGGCAGATTTTTCAGAGGTAATCAATACAAGGAAGCTTTAACCCTGAGCTCTCTTTTTCCCTGCAGGTGAGGATGGAGCAGCAGAGGAAGGCAAAGACGGCAAGTCAGCCAAGGCCAAGCGCTCACATTTTGGCCGTGCAGTTTCCCTGAAGAACTTCATCCTTCGAAAGGGCAAGTCCACCAGTGTGGACATGGGTGAGGGCGCCAAGGAGGAGGAGGAGGAGGCCGCGGAGGGAGGAGAGGCGGAAGAGGCAGTGGAGGAAGGAGCTGCTGATGGTGAAGTTGACACGGCGGCAGCGGAGACCAATGACAAAGACGCAGCAAAGGAGGAGAAGACGCCGGCAGCGGAGACCGGAGGGGAGGAGGCGAAGGAGGTGGAGAAGACGCCAGCTGAAGCTCCGGTGACCAATGGGGAGAACGGCTGCTCCAACGGCACGGGGGAGGAGAACGCCGAACACAATCACCAGGAGGAGGAGAAGACGACGGGGGGCAGCCCCGTGAAGAAGAGCAAAGAGGGAGGAGGAGCGAAAGAGGAGAGCAACGCCAAGATCATCAATGCCACAGCCGTGAACAGCGGTGAGTTAGAGCACGCCGACCGGGACTCTGATGAGACACAAAACAGCAGAAGCAGCAAAGAAGGAGATACTAACAGACAACAACAACAAAAACAACAAGAGGCAGCACTAACAAACGGTAGCAGTAAACAAACTAACACCAGCTGTCAAGAACCTAAGCTAGCACTAGCCGTTAGCAGGGAAGAGGAGGGGGAGGGGGAGGGAAGGGAGGCGGAGTCTCCACAAAACGGAGGTTGTCACGATGGTGCAGAGTCATGTGACCAGGCAGAGAGGGAGGGAGAGGAGGAAGATGAGGAGGAGATGAGGAAGAGGGATCTTCGAGACGCAGCGGTGGCCATTGTTCAGAACGTGATGTCAGCCGCAGCTGACCAATTAGAGAGGGAGCTGTGTGTCGACAACGGTCTAAACGGGTGTTACGACGCCGACATTGGAAACTAAAAACATAATAACACATAATAACACAAACACACATTTATGCACAGGTTAACTCGATGTATGTGGAAATACACTGTTAATGTTAATACTTAAATGTGCCAAGTGGAATGTCACACATAGTAGCACAGGTTGGTACACATTTTTTTTGTTTTGTTTGGCTGTGTCCAAAGTGAAAAAACTACACCTACCAACATCTCTTTCCCACACTAAAGCACCTGTACAATTGCTAAAGTCTTCCCCATGAACTTGGAACTCAGTGCTTTTTAGCCACAAATAAATGATGATATTGATAACATTTAAAGTAAAATCTGGCTTTTTCTGTCGGCTTCGCAAATCATTTAAAAAACCGACAGAGAAAAAGACAGCAAGGTGGTGCAGTAAATTAGAAAATATATATATATATTTTGAAATTTTCTTGTCAGTTACGTTCTAAAGCACAAATAAATAACTATCAAACACTCATAAAGATGATTTACTATGGAGACAGACATTAGACATGCATCAGTAAATATTATGCAGCACTAAACGTCGCAGTGACACAAAACCTAAGGTTTATTACTTTTTCCACGTGTTCTTAAAAATAAACAGGCAGGCACACTGAGCTTCAGGCTGCAGAGTGTGTTTACCCCTGCGACGAGAAGTTGTTTGCCTAATATTCGCAACTCATAAGCCCGTTATGGACACTCAAACAACAATAGCCTGTTCTTTGAAAAGTAGTCCCAGGACTAAGATTACATGGAAATTCTTGGTGGAAACATGACTTTGTGAGCATTAGAGATGTTGGTAGGTGTATTTTTTAAAGGTAGACAAAGCGAGGCTAGCTGATTCCTCCTGCGTCTCGTCTTTGTGCTAACTAGGCTAACCACATCCTGACTCCAGCGGCACACTTTACATACATGAGATTAAAACTGAAAAAGTGTATTTCCCAAAAGGATGAATTTATATATTTTACCCACACATAAGTAAAGCCACTGTATGTAAAGAATCACATAGGCATGTCAACTCCACCTGGGTGATTGCACAGTACAACATAATGCAGCAGTTCTTCCTGAATTCGTTTTAAAGAAATGTAGTTGTTAAATAAGTGTTTGTTCACCTGTAAATATCCAGTGTGTGTTCGATAGACGAGAGAAAGAGAGTTGGAAAGAAAGAGAAGCATCCCTTCTACTGTAGTGACTGCTAATTTCATTATCAAGTCAAGTTCATGAAGAGCCAAACAACCTGAACTATTTAACGATTACAAGGACTCAGATGGTGAGTGCAGATTCCCAGGGCAGCTATGGTTGACTGTTCATGAACTTTTGTACAAATCGATTTTACTGCTACATGGCACACTCTGTCACAGGGCAAACTGACTATAGCCTCCATCAAATATGTCATTTTAGAGCAGTAACGTGTTTGATTTTCCGCTTTTATTTGGTGCAGCCATGACCTTTAGTCATGAATTGGATTCAGCATTGATGTGAGGGAATTCAAGGATGGAAATGCAATTTTTTACATCTTATGACATTTTAAGCTATCTTGTAATTTTTTTCGAAGCACTTTCCGAGCAAAGCTTCACCTCTCGTTGTACCTTTTTACATATTCCCACCTGGGAGCTCGAAGCTGCTGGACATCGAACAGGAGGAGGTGTAGTGCCTGTGAACCAGAAGGTTCTCTGTTCCCTCCTCCATTATTTATCAGTCCCAGCCTCCCTCTCCATTCAAGTTCAGTGTGAGGCTCTATGTCCAGCAACCCACCTCGCTTTGGTCTCATACAGCCCAGCAGATGTTAGTGGAGAGCACCGCGGCTCCTGCTGCCGCTGCTGCGCAATTTACTAGAAGCCTCTTTGAAGCTCAAACTCTTTTGCCAAAATTTAACTCCATTGAAGACCTAGCCATTGGCTCTAAATGATATAATTGAGCTGTGATAGTGGGCTATATAAATTGACTTGAATACAAGCTGAAAAGCACATCAGATGCACTATCAAATGTCCATTACTAAATGAGCAGCCTACTCCCACCAAATTATGTGTATATGACATGACAGTTTGTAAGTCATTTTGCTTGAAATAGACATGTAGTCTGTACTGACTGCAATATAAATAAATCTGTGTAACTGCACTCTCAAGAGACCGCTCATGGTGGATGGCTCAAACAAACATAGGACTTTCAACCAGGAGACTGATACTAGATCAGTTTTAAGTTACATTAGTTACTTAGTTTCCTTATTAATATTGTTTTGTTGCCTAAGCATAACTGTGCAACCTTTTCACTGTAACAAGGTAGCATTTAGTGACAGGCGGAAAGCTGCTTCACAACGGTAAACTCGTAACGTATAATGGGCAGAAGAAAAAAACAAAAATGCATTCTAATGATAGGCGGAAGGATCAGTAAATGACCGGCTATTTATATGGCTTCCCATGAGATCGGGTTGTTTGAAGATATATATTTTTGTATATATGTGGGGTGCTAGCTTTGGAAAGATCTTCCCTTTTACAATTTCCAAGCGTCATCAGGCTACTCAAGATGGTTGCATGATTGTAGAGTTCGTCGTTTGAGGGAAAATAATACTGTGTTATTGCAACAAAAGCAGTAGTGGTCCTATCAATTTAGGTAACATTTTCTTAAAAAACTGACTTTGGGTGACGTAAAGCAGTCATTTTTGTTTGATTTTTCAGGCACAATTGTATTATCAAGCACCATGTTATTTATATTGGAGGTTTTCAATCATTTCAAGTAAAAGTTTGTCATCTAAAACTACTTTCTTTACATATGCATATTAACATATTCTACTTTCGCCCACGTCAGAAACTATTGCTTTTTGGCCCATGCCACATGTTGGATGGGAATGTTTTATCAATAAGAAATGATGACATAGATTTCTGTATATTTAATTTCCCTCAGTACATAATCAAAGTCTTCCAGCCAACACTGAAAGTCCTTACAGAAACAGTTGACTGTGAACTGCTGCTCACCCATTTCAGTTACTATAAGACATTTGAATTGGACTGAGACAGTTTTCTTTCTTTCTTGTCGTCTTCCATGCTAATGCTGAATGAGCCAAGGCTGCAGACACCAAAATGATAATTGTCTTAGGAAATGTTTTGCAAACGATAAACTAGCTATCTGATGACAATTGTACTACAAATGTTCAAACTGAGCATGCTATTACAGCTGAGTTGCCAGGAAAGATTTTGGCCTTGCATGTTTTTTGCAAACCATGTGATACATCAGGGTTATGTACATGCAAGTGTTGCATGAGAAATGTCTTGATATAATAATCAAAAGACATTGCAGAGGTGAATTTATGGTGAGGGAATTTGCCCTATTTTTCTATTAGCAATCACAGTAATGATGTTAAAAGAATATATCAGACAATGCAAAGGTAGTTGTAGTCTGTAAAAGTCTTGAAATAAAATCCTGAGTACTACAACACATTTTATATTTCTGCAATCCCCGGAAAACGTTCAATGTCAACGTTTCATATCAGTCTCGTGTCACGCTTACAGTACTGGGCATTTCTGTTGCCACGCCAACAATTAGTTAGGCAACAGAACTACTTGGTTAAGATTGGGAAAAAAATCATGGTTTTATTAAAAATAATAATGTAACACCTTAACTTTACAATTTTAAATTACAATGTAACATAATGTAACATTACGACGTAATGTAACAATGTAACTTTGTTAAATAAACAACAACCACCCTTGATGGCTTTTCCAGGACAACCTTATGTGGCATAACGTTACATAGCACAAGTTGGTGATAATGTTTATGTTTTAGTACATACTATGCTCAGCATCCATGCCTTTAAGCTAGTGCAGTAACCATCTAACAAAAAAAAATGGGAGCTGAAAGATTCCTACTTGACTGAGTAGCGTAATTAGATTTTTTGGACATTTCAATGGACATTCTGAGGAAGACAGAAATAACTTATTATTGATAATAAAGATCCCTTACATGAAGTTGATAAACAGTGGAAAAACATTCGTGTGACCTATTGTAGCCTACAATAAGAATAATAAGTTAAAACCACCAAAAGGTTCATAGCGGACCCTCAAGCTTTGTGTTTTGGCCTCCCTCCTCTATCCTCCAGCTGTTAGGCAGCTGGAGGATAGCTCTAACTAGCTGTAGCTTAGATAGTTAGCTCTCTGTCTGCTGTGGAAGCTAAAAGCTGGTTTAACAGACATCAATAGAGTTGAGTCCATCAACGGATTAGTGCGCAAAATCAAAGTGTCATGGAGCCTCTTCAACAAGCCAGATTAACTAGCCTTCTCTCTCTCTCTGCCGCCTCTCTCTGGGGGGGGGAGCAAACAGAAAGACATGAATATAGACAGATCAGAGGATGATCAGGTTATTTGATTTCAGGGGAAAACCTTATCCTTAGGGTCAATAGTCTGTGAGGGAACTGAGAGACAGACAGACTATATGTCTTCCTGATGGTTATCATGCGATGATGATGATGATGATCCTCCATTATATTTTTGCAAATGTTTTTCTCATGAAACTGTTTGTTGTTGTTGTTGTTTGCTTTGTGTACACCCTTAACAAAAAATAACTAACTAACCCAACACTAGAGAGACCAACATTTGTACTAAATCACTAAACGCACGTACCACATATAACCCTTTTTATATGACTGTTTCTTATTATTATCCTTTTTTCGATACCTATTTTTTAATTCATTTTTCAATTTCTTCTGTTATCATTTACCAGACCAAAAGGCGGGAAACGTGTGAGGCCACACAAAGAGGATTAGAACTGCCCGGGATTCGCTGAGCAAGGAGCTCTGAGCCCCCAACCCCCACCCCCGACCCCTCAACTCCTCCTATCTTCCCCTCCTCCTTGTCTCTCCCTTCAGCCCTCCTCCTTCCTCCCCTTAAAAAACGGAGTAATCACGTGTTAACAGAACACCATGGTGAGAAAGAGAGAGATTGAGAGAATGAGAAAGATGCAATTCATGTAGATGACAAGTGAAAATAATAATTACTCAGAAAGCAATAATTCAAGCCCTTCTCTTTATCCCTCCATCCATCCATCCAGTCATCCCCTCCGTCCGATACACGCAAACATACATACATACAAACAATGTACATCCAGTGTTTTTATTCTTTCTTTTGCTTGTCTGTGAGATTTTATATTGTCTACGAGAGAAAAGAAAAAAGCAGCAATGTAAAAAATGAAAATCGAGACACCCCCCACCCATTTCCCCCGCTGCCCTATTTTCCAACTCTTCAAGCTACTTAACTCTGCTCTCTGTCTCTACCGACTCCTGATTGGTGGATTTAAAGTACAAAAAAAAAGAAAAAAAGAAGACTGTTAGTTTTGTATTGACGGCCATTTTGGTTTGTAGTCCCCCTTCAAACCCCTCTTTGCCCCCCTCTCCCCATCTGCCCCAGTAGATATTTGACAGTACAGCAGGACCATGTTGCTACAGTATATAAACTGCCCTGAGGACTGCCACTTCCCAACCAACACTGCAATGTCTTCAGCTCTGTGTGTTCAATGTTTTTAGACTGTTAAATTGTGTACATGAATTAAAAAAAAGAAAGAAAAAAAACCACCACCAAATATTAAAGTCAAAATGGTTTTTTTTCCCTGTTTGGTTTGAATTCTATCTATTCTTTCTTGTTTGATTTTTTAAAAACACATCTTCTCACTGTTACCGCAGTCTGGCGATATGCTGTAATTAAAAAAGATAATAATAATGATGTTTTGTTGGTCCAAGTTTTCACATGTCCGATAGCAAATTGTCAAGAAAAAAAATAGTACAATAAAGACTAAAATCTAACAACTAAACTGCAAGTCATTGTGGGGTTTTCTATTTTTATCTGGATAATTGAAGTGTTGTGTGCAGACGGGCGGGTTGGAGGGACAGGGCAGAGCGGGGGATGTTCATTAATCTGTGTATCGATAATCTCATCCTTTTACATAATAGGAGGAATAATACAAGAATTCTTTGTATTAAAGTAGATCTGCATGTATTATCTGGGAGCAGGCTGCTGGTGTTACACGTAGACTGGCGTGGACGTCCATATGCCATCACACCACCGCTTACACTGTGTTTATATATCTCACATCGCTCTGAAGCCTTTTAATAACTCATTTTAGTACGTTTAATGGAGAATTACGATTGAAATTTAAGTTAATGTAGTTGATAATAAAGAACATGTAGCTAAGGTTAAACAATTTAAAAGCAAAGCTTCATCCATGTTTTCTGTATGACCAAACGTATGTGGTGAGCCGTGACCACATACTTAGTGTACTGGGGCTGTTATTCATGGTTTGGTCAAGGCCTCTTTGTTCCAATGAAGAAACATCATCATGTTGCAGCATAAGGTGTAATTTAAGAGTAGACCATTGGTTTACCTTTGGTTTGGACATCCAGGAGTTAACAAGAAAAATCTGAGGGGTCGCTAGATGGTTGGCAGAATTGAAAATTATAATTAGGATTTGAAAGGTGTTTTGGGGTTTAAAATGTAGGAGACTTTCCTCAGAGAAAAGGTAATTGAAGTTATCTGAAATGTTCTTAGCAGGAGTTTCCTTCTCTGGGCTAAACTAGTGAAACTCGGAATCCTTGTGTGTGAACCTGAGCATGGTGCGCATATCATGGATCCAAAGGCAATTTTGCATGTGCAATTATTTTGTGCAAAGTAAGAACATTTCTAAGTTTGCCTGACATGTCTTGCAGTTTCCTTTGGTCATTTTGTAAGGTGTGTCAGCAACTAACATTTATATTTGCTTACGCTGAGCGAGTAGGTTCAGTTTTTGGCTCAAGGTCTCTTTGACCTAACTAAGTGGTTTTGTCGCCTAAACCTAAGTTGATGTACTTGTTTTGAGCCCAACCTCGTTATTTTTTCCCTACGCCAAAGTTAGAGGTTTTGTTACCTAAACCCAACGATAGTTTTGTTGTATAATGTCGCCCCAACCAAAAAAAGCATGGGGTAGTAACAAAAGATTAAGGCTACTCTAATATTTTTAGTATTTTACTATTTGTAGAATAATATTTTAATGTTGGCTGCGTTGTTTCCGACTTGTGTGATCCTAACATTTCTAATAACTCCAGAGCGTTGTTAGGTCCAAAAGTCAACTTTGATTAAAATAAGTTAAATTTTAATTAACCTTTATATTAACTTTCTTAATATTTTGGTTCAATCCATATCTATTAAACCATAAATTACATTTTTAAACAAAAATGTCATGAGATCATATTTTTCTTTTTTGTGTGTATTTCCTTCAACAATAGACTACATACTAGTGATGAGAGAAGTTGAAAGAGGGAAGAATGGTTGATGCCGGCAAATTGAGATTACAAGGTCAATGGAAGTGGAGGATTGCTTTCCACACACCACACAATGACCTGACACTGGTCTCCATAAAAATGGGTTTGTATTTAAATGACATTTCTATGTAAATCTGTAGTTTAGTTTATGCAAATTATGCCGATTTGAATCTCTGATAACTAGAGACAGATTTAAATTAATTTAATTCAATTTGTATGCATAACCGAATTTCACAAATCACAAATTTTCCTCAAAGGGCTTTACAATCTGTACAATAAACAGCATCCTCTGTCCTTAGACCATCGCATTGGATAAGGAAAAACTCCAAACAGAGAAACCTTTAAAAAATAAGGAAGAAACCTCAGGGAGAGCAACATAGGGGGGGATCCCTCTCCCAGGATGGACAAAAGTGTAATAGATGTTGTATTTACAGAATGATCAACACAATGAAGTAGTAATAGTAGTAGTATCACCAATTATAGCAGGACTAATAATAGAAAAATGTTTACTGATAATTATAACAGCAGCAGTGGATATAATAGAATGATAATGATAATAAAAACAGTAACAGTTGCAGCGGTAGTCATAGAAATGCGACAAATAATAAAAATAATGCTAGCAGTGGGTGTCAATGAAACTAATACAGGAGTAATATAATATATTTTAGAAGATGCAGGTCATCCAGGTTTTTATGACCTTAAGACATGCTTGAAGTTAAGCGAACTGGTTGGTTATGTCTGGATTTATCGATAGATATAACAATTAAAGTTTAAGAGCTTTTTCTTATAATATTGCCTAAAGGAAGCATATATAAGGTGAACAGAATTGGTCCATGGACAGAACCTTGTTCATCAGACAGGAGGGTGGATTTCTGGTTTAACATGTTCGGTGTAAGAAATGGAAACGTTTTTTAGGTTGTTGTTTTAATTTTTTTGCATTTGAAACAGATTAAGGTTAAAGGATAGCTCATGTTCTTGATAATCTTAGTTCAATGAAATAACATTTCATTTGTTTGCCCTGCATTGAAAACTATTCAGATTGTGTCATGTGGACAGTGTTTGTTGGTGTACATTCAAGGTTCAAGGTAGAATTTGTTGACATTCTCTCAAACGAAATTGTGTTTCTTCAATGCTACAGTTAATTATATATAAACAAATAAAAAAAGACAAAAACAAGTACAAATACAGTACAGTGCAGGTAGTATTAGGAAGTACAATGAATTGAAAGCAAAAAAATTCGACATGTTGAGACTCACAGCAGCAATAAAAACACATGTCTAGCCGTCTGTGAAGTGCGTGGAGACAATAATTCCCTACTGTCAGTTGAAATCGGCAGCATACTGTTTTGCTGTCAGGCCAAATCTCTGGGATTATGTTATTACAGCCGTAATGCCAGAGTGCTGTAGATGCAGACGCAGACTCACCGCTCACTAAAACAAGCTCAGAAAAACTGATGCTTTGTGGTTTAAAAAACGATTTAATGGACAAAGTGGGGTGATAATAAACACGTCAGTTTTGACAATGTGTGGGAGTGAAAATGAACATCAATGAAATAAAAACTAACACAGAGCTAACTAAACTGGAAGCAGCTTTGAATAGCAGATGGAGAATATGTCGGGCTACTGATAAGGTCTTAGTGGTTACTCTTTTCTTTAGGTATGTCTTGCATTGGGTTACAGTTAAGGTCAAAGACATGGAGAGAGGCAGAACAGATGGATTGTCAGGATGTCAACATAAAGACACCAGCTGTTAATATACACCTACAGTAAGTTTACTGGGCTCACATACCAGTCTTCTGTCTGTGTACTTATATTAAATGACATTAGCAGATTTAAATATGTGAGGTGATTAGTAAAAGTACCGACTCTAGGCTAGCTGCTATCATTAGCTCATATCAGAGTCTGCTGGAGGATTTGGACTCAAGTTTAAAGACATTTTAAGCACAGAGATGATGTATGAACATATATTACACTTAACAACATAAAAGTGAACACTCAGTACGACACTCATCGGCCATGTCACAGTCGTTATGCTACGGGCGACTTTCAATCAACGCGCAAAGCGTAGCAACAGATTTCCCAGCAGGTTGTGCAGCCAAAATTGAATATATTGAAATTTGACCCCAATATGCAGACCGCGACCACAACAAGCTTCCTCTGGGATTCTACATTTCCATTTGACCAACACACTTATCCAGAAGGGTGTACCACTGTACAATGTGAGCAGCTTACAAGACCGCCCGGTTACAAAGACCACAGGGCACAAGAGTCTGACCGACCACAGAGGTTTACTCATAGCTCACAGGTGCTTTATCTTATCATTTCAATCTTTCTTGACTGTCAATCAAATTGTTCTCAATGACTTCATATCATTGTTTTCTGTTTTGATTAGTGTTTTTTTGAAAATACAAGCATATTTGGGTCCTATGGGACCTAGATAAAATAGAACAGGTTGATGCGATGTTTGCCATGGGTTTTAATATAAAATATCACACACTATCAGGGGGTTAGAGACACTCTGTCAGTCATTCTGAAGGAGACAGACGACGCTGCAGACTCAGATTACTTCATGTGCTCCGTATATTTTTCTGCACATTATAATGCCACTATTCCCTCAAATACACTGATACTTAATTAATATATATTTTAAAAAGTTTGCCTGGTCTGTACCTTATTATTGCTCCTTTGGTTTCTGATCGTAAGTTTCAACATTTAAAACATAAATGCACACTATTCAGATAGTAAAATATGGCATATTAATTATTGTACACTTTGATCGCAAAATTGGTTTCATTAGTTTTTTCATAAGTTTACAGTGACTTCGTTTTAGTATTTTGAAAGAACCTAGATTTCAGGGTCCTTAACTCTTAGAAAACATAATTCAATAAACTGGCAATGGTGGTCAAAATAATACTTTTTCTCCCATGTGAGTTAATCTAGGCCTGTTGTAAATTTCGGGTTTGTCACTCAGCACCATTGGTGCTCATGAGGTCATCCAAAAACAGGAAAAAGTTTATCAGTTAACATTTTTAAAGGTAAAAGATTCTTTATCATCATCATCATCATGATCACGCATTGGTATTCTTCACTGCACTGGTAAATGGAAGTCTCCTTCATAAAAAGTAAAATATCGAGTTATAACTGATCAGTCCGATGTTAGCAGGAGTCTATATGTTTATACTGTAGCAGCCGGGTGTCTTTTTCAGGTGATTTAATGAAGGTAAACACAGTTAAAGTTGTGCAGAACGATAGGCGAGGGCAGGTACGAAAGTAAAACTGTCCTATAAAAGTGTTCTAAGAGATCACTTTAGATAGGAAGCATTTTTTGTCTCGATCAACAACACAAGTATTTTCTGTCAATACTAGGTGTTATTTTGTTCAAACGACTTTGACTTTGAAATACTTAGTCTTTGAATGGACGTGGCTCATTGTTACCTTCAACTTCGTCAATCGGGACAAAAGTAACACAAGATACACAACAATATACACTTAAATTGTTTATATTATTCATGTTTTTATTAAAAAAAAAGGCCAACAATGTCCTTGTTAATATGTAATTGCAAAAAAGGGGGGTCCATTTAGGTCCTCAAAGAGACGTGAACACAGGCTTGCTTCGTGCAACCTGTTGCGGCTCCGGCTGGCTGTGTCATCTACGGCAGAAAATCCACTCTCACACTCACTATTCATATTGGTGAATAAATGTTTTGCAGTTTGAATAATAAAAACTGTTGGCATTAGTAAGCTTTGAAAGACATTATAGTGACAATTACAAGTGACAAATAAATGTCTTTTGATTAACTCTACTTAAACAAAAAGCACTACACTCCTGGTATTCAGCTTAAGCAATGCTGATCAGAGAAGGGACACTGCTCTCGCTGCGTCTCCACGTTTTAAAGGGCCTCATTGTTGCATTCATGGGCCTACTAGTATAAGATTCCACCCTGCCAGAATTCAGATTCTCATACATCATACAAATGTTCATGACCAAACATGGATTGTGATGCATCTGTACCATATTTTTAATTCCGGAGAAAATATATCACTGCAAGGCAACAAATAAAGCTATTAATTTACTTGCGAAATTTTTATTATCGCCTTTTGATTTATTAACAAACCAAACAGCACAGTACACAACATAATCACAGTCTTTTTGGAAAACAAACAGATGCTGCTGTGTGATATGAAACGCAAACACATCAAACTGAAGAGTTTCTGTCCGAAATGAGACATCAACCATAGAAACAAAATCCACACTACGTCTTTCAGATTGATTAAAGGCAAATTTAATCACAGAGGCTTTTAAATAAGTGTAATTAGTTTAAGAGACGCCTGCCTCCACATTTCAGTCTAGAAACTGCACAATTCAGAACGATGTTTGAGCATTTGAACTACTTTTCTTTCTAACAAATACTCTCAGGTCTCACACTGTGGCAGATATGTTATTGAGTTTTGAATGTGGGTAAAAATATATATTTTTTCAAATCCTGATACTACAGTATACAGTACATAGACAGTGACACATTTTTCAGTTGTAATTGCCCTGTGGTCATGCTAATTGGATTTAAAAGGAGACAATACTAGCTGTCAAAAATGTCTTATCTCAATCTCCTTCATAAGTGAAGCTGTAAGAAAACATAAATATGGAATCAGACATTAAATATATTCAGCATTGTGAGAAAAATAAACTATCTATTTCATAAACCTGAAATAAATGTGATGTTCCTGATAACAGCGGGCGGCAGCGAGCTACTGCAGGCTGATGGAGCCCACAGCACAGAGGGGGAATGGACTTTTCCCTCCGGCTAAACGGGATGATGTATGGAGCGCTTAGTCCATTCAGACAAGTCACTGTCAACACTTAGCAGGCTGAAAAACACACAAAAACACACAAAACACACACACACACACACACACACACACACACACACACACACACACACACACACACACACACACACACACACACACACACACACACACACACACACACACACACACACACACACACACACACACACACAGCTACTGGCTGTACAGGCCACTCAGAGCGATAATGGCTGCCGTCACAGAAAACGTTACACACATGTAGCAGATACATGTTTATCTGTGATCAAATAAAAAGACAATGGAGTGAACAAAGTTTGTTTCTATGTGTGTGGAGGACAGATACCAACAGCTCTGTGAAGCTGTGCTTAGACACAACAGTGCTTAAAGATAAACGATTGCATATCTTAGTTTAGGGTGTTAGCATGCTAACATTTGCGTCTTAAATGTCATTGGTTTCGCAAGTATTTTAAGAAAGAAATGCCCAAATGTCCATCCTTCAAGCCGATTGCTTGGCCCACTAGTTGACTATGGGGGAAGTGAAGAAGAGTTTGCTTATAACGTTAGCATATCCAGCAGCAACATGGCCCGCTGTGGATGACATGCTCGACCTGAAGCGCTGCTCCTGCAGCTACACAAAAATCCTTTCGCTTGTTTATTCAAAGTTTATTAATATTAAACGTGTCCAAAATTGCACAAAAGGTGACACGGCCCTCCCACCTAGCTTTATCGTTAGATTTTGACCTGATGATGGTGCCAGATGAAGTTAATACTGAAGTGACATGAATATGTACTAAATTCCATGGCAAAACATCCAATAGTCCTTGAGACATTTCACTCAAAACCACAAGTTTCAACAATATCGTGGAGCTGGAGTAAAAGTCAGGGGTTGAGCACAGCGACTAGGGTTCATCCTCTTGACACCATGAATTACTGAAACAAATTCCACGGAAATCCATCAAAGGGTAATTTGTATTTAAGTAAAAGTCCAAAAATGTTCAACTTGTTGGTGGTGCTTTAAGTCAGAGTATCACCAAAATGTAATGATTCTCTATCCAGTTGTTGAGGTACTACAGTTTGGACCTAAGTGCTGGACCGGCCAACTTACCTTCCTTGAGCCGCTTGCTAGAATGACTACAAAGAAAAAGAATGTGAAAAATACATAAAAACTATTACAAGTTGTACTGTTAACGAATTATTTCCATTCAGTGTTGTTTTTCCCATCGATCCAAAGATGCTCTTAATGGTTCCCTCTATACATAAACATCTTGTAAACAAGATATCAATATTTATTATTATATATATTCATATTTATTCTCATTATTATCTACCCAAGATCTTCCTTGTTGTCAGTGTTTTGGTACTTTTTGTAATAAGAAAAAAAACCAAGTTAATGAAATCTTAAGTAAAGAGGTAAAAATGAAACACCAAAGTATGGTTTACATTTTGTACTACCTTGTCATTTGCAAGTGCCTTCATCATTTCAAGTGTTGATTGTAAAAAGGAATGTTAGCTGACTGAACAGCCAATCAGAGGGTGTTCTGTTACAAACTGCCATGGTCATCAGTTCAACCGCCTGATTGTGTCTAATGGCTGACTGCCAGCTTGGTGCGTCAGGGCCCTTAAGCATGTTTTTTACTTCAGTGTTATCTGCGATATGGACGGGTCTGCGTACGTCAAGGCTCTGTAAAAACAGTTGACTCTTGGCTTTTAAAACTCTAAGGAGGCTACACAAGTCGTCTTAACACATCATCATCATCAAGGAGGATGTAGAGTGACCTGAAATGCTGCTCATGAAACCAGGGTCAAATTTCCTCAGAGTGAATCAAAGATGTTCTAAATTGTAACTGATTCAGCCAATCAGTCCTCTTTTGTTGCAGAAATTCCTTCACACTGACACGAAGAAAAAGAAAAACAATTAAATAACGCAGTTTGTATAAAATGATCCAAATGTGAACAGTTTTAATGGTTCAAATTACACTGGTACCAAAGCTGGTAAAATATGGATCCAAAACCAAAGGGACCGAAAGCAATTTAGATATTCATTTACATCCATGCTTTTTTTTTTTTTTCTTTCTCAATCATCAAAGCAACAAAAACCCAACAGCACCGCCAGGGAGAGCTCAGACACAAAATGTCTGATGAGACAATACTGGAAAACCACATTCCTGCATTAAACGGTGAAAAGGCAAACAAGTCACTCAATAGCAAAGAACCTCATTAGATCAAACAAAAAAACATATATATATCATATATCGAAATATAAATACAAACAGAAAATGAAAATAAAAATTGTGTCCGATTTTACTCCCATTGTATGTACATCAAGGCTTACAAAGCTCATAAAGTCAGAGTTAAATCACACAGACACCATCCGGCTAGTGAAGCAAACACTCGTCCACTGCATTCCCTCTTTCATCCATCAGTTCGTCTATCCCTCTTCACATGTGCTCTGAAACAGCCATCCTTCTTCTTTACTCCACCTTGTACAGGACATTAATCTCTATCATTCACCTGTCTGTTTACCACAGTCTGTGTTTCACAAACACTCTCTCCGTTCATTCGTCCTTCCTCTTCCGCTTTTACTCCATCTTGGACATCTCAAACTTAGTCGTCATGGTTTCCTGTAACAGAAAACACAACATCATACTTGAACGTCTTTGTAGTTACAGCATCTGAGACAGTTTGTAATAATGATAATAGGAACGTATTACGTCATAGAGGGTGGACTACTTTCATACAGTCTCTCCTGGAGGACGATTCATAATGTTGCATTGGGTTGTTCACAGAAAAAGTAACAGAAATAGTTTGTCAAGAAAAATAATGGAGAGCTAGGGTTTCTGAGGCTGACTGGCAGCTTAATGTCGGTCCGAACATAACTGAAGGACGTTGAGCTGCAAGGCCACTAGATGCTACTCAAATTGAAACTCTTGACTGTATTCATGTGACCCGAGAAAACTATATTTAATTACAATTCCTCTTCTGTTAAAAAACGTAAACCAAAACTCCAGGTTTTGAATTTTCCCTTCAGAAACCTCTGTCTGACCTCAGGGGTGAGTATATTTATGTTTTCCTCTCAAGGCTCTGCTCTCCCTCCATCTTTAATCCGTTGCAGACTGTTTCATGGACGTGACATCTCAGGGTTTCAGACTTTCTGAATCACCCTATCCTTTATCCTTCCCCATCCGTCATTCGACATGAAGAAGCTAATTTGTCCAGCTTTAACAAGAAGTCTGGTCTGTCAGAAAGCTAGCTGTGCTTCTTTGTTTTCAAAGTAAATTGATCATTTTTTTGCAGATAGATCTAGAAATGTGTCACAGCTGATAGGTGGCTGCAAAAGACAGCCAAACCTTTCTTTCTAAATGTTTCCTCTTAAATTTCACGGAGTGCTCTCATTTGTTCCCTAAAAATTAAAAGAACCAAGTGTGTCATTTATGGTTATTTAATGAAATCAGAGTCTCCGTATTGGCTAAACAAATGTGCCAGATGGGTTATGATAAGGAGTGTGTTTAAATGCATCTACAGTTTAATGAATCTAATTCTTGAAGGAATAAAAACCAAACCTGTGCTCTGATGCTAGCGAAGCTATAAAAAGATCACCTGGGCATTGAGGCGGTGGCAGGGTAAAGCAACTTCCATTAAATTCCCTGCTTAATTGGGATGAATACATAATTTGTTATTATAGGGATAAGGTGCAGGTAAGAGTCAGATTTATCTATAGAATAACACGAGCGCATTACATAATCTGCCATAAGGACATGAATAGTAGGGAATTACGGCAATTGTTTCGCCTTAATTTCATCATCTAATAGGGGAGATTCATGACATTGTTAGTGTCCACTCATGTGTCGAACACCCAGCAGTTAAAAACAAAAGAAATCATTGATATGACAGAAACAAATCAATGTGTCTCAACCTTCAATTATGACTACTTGTACAGAGAAAAGATCTTATAGAAGCGCTATTTAAATTCAAGCCAAAAACTAAAACCTTACTTCCTTCTTTCCTTTGTTCCTTTTAACTCTTTTCCATCCCATCTCCATGCCTTACAACAGAAACACCATAAAGGAAGTACTTCATACTGTCCATGGGTTTTAATATCTCTCAGTGTTAATACAGCAGCTTACATAAGAAGTTGATTTCACATAAGAGGCACTTTGTTGATTGCTGGATCACTTTTAAAAAAACAAGGTTCAGCTTAGAGGTCAAAGAGTAAATAATTTGGAAAATGGTACAAAAAAAGGCCAAGAGGAGATTTTTTCTTTTTTAAATATATTAAAAAAATCCAGACTGAGGATTTATGTTTAATATCAGATAAAGAAGAGATGCTTTCTTATATTTCTATATTTTTGTGTTCAAGATTATCATTAATGGCTGCAGCAGCACTCACATCCCAGCACACACACACGCACAAGGTCGTTGCAGCCACATTGTTCTTTTCGCCATGACCACATAGAAGAGGATAAACAACACTGTGACGTAACCGTGGCAACAGCTGCTCTCTGCCTTGATTGTTTGCCACCCTCTGCTGCTCACAAACAGAACTACAAATATTATACACAACAAGTGTTTGTGTGTCTGCTGCAGACACATACAAATCATGCAAGTAGATTTAAAAAATATATATCAAATTCTTCGTAGAAAGATGTGTGTGTTAAGTATTTATGACACAAACTAGCTTTTATGTATCGTTATTTAAAAAAATCCCACCATTTTCCCTTCCTCTTTAGGATTTACAGTTTTTTTTTCTTGTATTGTAAACGAAATTAAAATCTGTCTCAACCTGACATTTAACGATCAATTGAAAAAAGGTCCAAGTGTCTTTCTTAAAGTGTCTTAGGCCTGCTTTTCCTTTTTTAGATCATTATGATTTGCAGGTCAAAATTATTCTTAAAGGCATTTGAGCAAAATTGCCTACATTTAATGTAGGCAATTTTGCGGGTGTAAATGTGACTGGCAATAAATCTGAAATATGAAAATGCCCAGCCAGTTACAAGTCATAGCCGATCAACTCAAAGTTTATTACTTGTTATCTGATAGTCTGTGTGTGGATACATCTTAGTTTAGTAATGAAATGAGAAAAAACGGACAACTTGCCTCATCAGAGTCCAGCAGGGGGGGCAGGGCGCTGTGAGACGGAAGGAAAAGCAAAAAGATTTGAATCATTTGAATTTATGATGAATTTTAATAAGTTATAATCGGTGTCAACATGCTGACTTCATGCTGATGATGACTTACACATCTGCCATGGATGAAGGGATGTTCTCTTCGACCCATTTCAGATCCTCATCCTGGAAAAACAACAAAGTTATCTAATGTGTGCATTTCGTCCTTCAAGAATTTATAAAAAAGAATAAAAAATGAGTTACTGAGTTGTTCCTGTGATAGTGAAATTGTATCATATGTAATATTTTTATCCTCCAATAAAATACTTGGAACCCAGGTATCAGACCAAAGCTCAAATTATACTTCTCACATCTGCGTTGCTGCAACGATCCGCATTACGCAAATTTCATCATGTGTCCGTGCGACCCATCCACGTGCAGCCCAGAATGTGTGGTCAAAATGGGCCGTACTGTGTCAGTATACAGTAGTGATATAAACACAACTGATGCACTTCTGTACATTTTTTGGAATATATATCCGTCCCTTAACAGTGTCACAACCCGATCAGCCCTTTATCAAGGTATCATTACTGACTACTACAATCAAAACTGAGGTGAAATAATTAAATCTGAGGAAAATCTGTAGGAAAACTGGAACAACAGCCGACAAATTCCATACATCAAATTAGTTTGGGATAAAGGAATGAAAAAAAGAAGTTTTAATTTGTTAAAAATGGCAGCTGTTGATCTTGAACTTACCACCTTATTGGCTTTGGCCGTGCCGTTGGTCTCATTTTTCGTGCCCCTCATTTTCATCCCCTCTGGAGATACACAGGAATATAAAACAAACACACCCAGATGAAAAAAAGACATGGAGGTGAGGACATAATGAACTCACATACACAACTTTCCATGATGCATATTTATCTGAAAGCTGATCATTAGGTTTACATTAGGTTTACTTTTTTATTGAAATTGATAATTTAACAACTGGCTGAAAGGCATCTGTTGAAAATAAGCCATCTGGGACATTTACAGTGATGTGAGCAGTGTGTCTCTAACTAACTAACCCATTAACTAACTGACTAACAAAGTAACTGACAGATGGACTACATACATAACTACATAAATAAATAAGAAGGCACTGAGGAAGTAAGGGAGGTGATATAACACAGGAAGGTTAGACAGGAGGCAACAGGAAAGGAAGCAAAAGAATGAAGAAAGGGAGTAAGGGAGGAGGGTTTCTGACCGAAAGCCTCGTTCATCATGGGTTCCTTCTCCTCTTCCTCACTCTCTTCATCCAACAGAGGACTGAAGGCATACCTGGTAAACACACCAAGAGAGATAGGGAGAAAGAAACAGATTTTACTTTACAGTTAGGATAAGAAATAGTGTCAACAAGCAGCCCTGAACCCCCCCTTACCTCTGGTTATTGGCTGACGGTCGCCACAGGAACATGATGACCAATAGGATGATGGAGAACAAGAAGCGCCAGAACGCGTCATCTATCCACAGCTCCCTCCAATCCTGCAGAGAGAGTGGGGGAGAGAGGGAGGGAGAGACAGAGAGAGAGATGAATGAAAACACTTCGAAAGCATAAAAAAAAAAATATTCTTAATTTAGATTAAGAAAAAACACAGAGGATGAACATTTCCTGTCTGAATATCTCCCTGAGAATAAATCCAAATTGGACTTAAAAAAATGTATATTCAAAAATTCTTGTGACACTACTGAACTGTGTATTGATGGCGAAATATCACATGAAGGTTGGCATAAGCACTTTTGTGTGCAAGCTGGGGTACTAATGAAAACAAAAACATAACTGTAGGGTTACAGGAAAAAAAGATATATACACAACTATTATGAGAAGTTCATAAAATAACACTTGACTTCCATAAAGAACTGCAACTGAACTACAACTTTATCAACCCTGTAACCTATAACAGATAATTAATATACTAACATTTTTTAGCAGCAAATGTGTTTTGAAGAGATGTTATGCCTATGTTATGTTTTTAATCAACATTTTTATGTTTGCAATAAACCATTAGCACAGTGGCAAAATTGGTTTTCCTACAATATTTGTTCTATGGTATCTTTAGGCTACTCAAAGTATAACTAAAATTTTGCATAAGAATGTAACATTTCCTCGACAGGAAATGAAATTACAGCTGAATTTATTCAAGCAGCACCAATTGATGTCTGGCAAAACTATTTTGTCGCATATGAACGTAAATTTAAAAAAGGCTGAACTGTGCATAAAGTCAGGACTTTACAGCTAATCATCCCTTATTTTAGGCAGTAAAGGTTCGTCCTTAAAATACAGTAAAAAAAACCAACAGAAAAACAACACAAGCTAAAAAAAACCCACATCAACCTGAGATCAAACACAGTTTATACTTAATCTTGCTGATGTACTCACAGACTGACATTTAGACATCCTGAAGGTCTTGGTGGTCCAAATGATGAAGATGACCGACGCTTGAAAACACACATACAAGCATTAAAGACGTGAAATGTGCTTCGGCAAACATTAAAGACAAACAGGGTATTTTTTTGTACCTATGACAGCGAAGATGAGCGTGTTGGTGAAATGTCTGTAGAGAGAAAGCTTCACCACGTTCCTCCTCAGCCTCAGCAGCTTCATTGTCTGAGCCAGACTCACAAAGATGTGACGACAGAGTCAAGGAACATGGACAGGTTAAATAAACACTACCTGCTGGATTTTGTTCATTACCAATTCAAGATCACTCTTCGAACATTTCCTAACGAATATTAAAAGGTTTAAGCCTTGAATTTAAGCCCACATATTTATCATCCCAAACTCCTGTGGTTGGTAAGGTTTTGATTAGCAGGAGGGACAAGATAGTGTAGGTCCAAGAGTTTTTAAAGTTTTACAAGCTGCATATTGTCAACATTCTAAGATTTTCTATAATGAATATAGACACTTGAAAATACAGCCAAACCTATGTTAAAATTGTTCTAAACTTTGGTTAATTGCATGATTAGCATTTGGAGGGTTTTTGCTGGACACAAAAAAACTATCCCTAGAGACGAACAAAGCAGAAAAATAGGGAAAATGAAAAAAGTGAGGGAGAGAGAAAGAGAGATAGAGAGAGAAAGCTTTTGGGTTTTACGAAAAAGGGGAAGATGCAGTCGCAGATATCCACCAGCAGAGGGTAGAGTCGAGCACAGCCAGAGGAATAGCAGCCAGGAGAACTACTTCACCTTCAGCCTACAGGGAGAGAAGAAGAATGACAGAAGAAGAGAAGAAGAGAAGGTGAAAACAACAGTAGAAAAGAAGAAGGGGAGAATATGGAGAGCAAGGAAGCAGAATGTTGATAGAAAAATGGTGAATGATTGTACAAAAGAGAGGATGAGGAGGAGAATGAAGAAGTGTGGAGAAGAAAACAGAAGGAGTAGAGGGGGAAAGAGAGGGTTGAGAGGGGGAACAGAACTGCAGACACAGCATACCACACTCAATAAGCAGCTACAGTTAATTCTGTTTGGCTCAAATGGGTATACTGGGTATATAACCCTAACCCGGTGGGTGTGGTTTACCATAGTACAGTCTGATGTGATGCCCACCCTACCAAAAACAACAGAACAAAATACAAACACAAAGAAAAGCCACAAATGAGCAGAAATGAACCTGACTCCTGACAGAAATGCTGTGTCTCAATACACCTTCCTACTTACACTTGTCATGTTTAGTGCACCTTGGGAGACTCGCCGCCTGATGATCTATCCTATCCTCAACCATTAGAGGTCAATGCCTAACCTAAACGATTAGAGGTCAATGCCTAACTTCAACCATTAGAGGTCAATGCCTAACCTAAACGATTAGAGGTCAATGCCTAACTTCAACCATTAGAGGTCAATGCCTAACCTAAACGATTAGAGGTCAATGCCTAACTTCAACCATTAGAGGTCAATGCCTAACTTCAACCATTAGAAGTCAATGCCTAACCTAGATGATTAGAGGTCAATGCCTTACCTCAACCATTACAGGTCAATGCCTAACCTAGACCAGTAGAGGTCAATGCCTAACCTTAACCATTGAAGGTCAATGTCTAAATTTACCATTCAAGGCCAATGCCTAACCTCAACCATTAGAGGTCAATGCCTAACCTCAACCATTAGAGTTCAATGCCTAACCTCAACCATTAGAGGTCAATGCCTAACTTCAACCATTAGAGTTCAATGCCTAACCTCGACCATTAGAGGTCAATGACTAACTTCAACCATTAGAGTTCAATGCCTAACCTCGACCATTAGAGGTCAATGCCTAACCTCAACCATTAGAGGTCAATGTCTAACCTAAACACCTGCATTTTGTGATGATTTTGTACGGCAAAGCAGTCCAATTTTGCGGTAAGGGCACAAAAGCTGTGTTTGATTTGAGACAAAACTACCTTTTTAATTTCTAAGAGACAGAGAGACAGACACAGGACAGAGCAGGCGTTTGTCTTTATCAACCTCTAAAAAAGATCAGAGTGTAAGTGATAAAATACTATAAACTTAAGCATGCCATGTCTCTTTTTTGTGGTCGTATTTGAGGGCACTATGTATTGCACAAACTTTGTGCTCAGAATTTGCCAATCTAAACCCCAGGAAGACTTCATGGTAAGATTGCCCTCAGCTAATGGGGATCCTTATAAATAAATAAAAATACTTCTAAACAACAATGACATTCAGTGAATATGGATCTGTATTCTGAATATAAGATGTGATTTAGTGTAAGTAATGTGCGATAGAAAAACCTCGGCACTCCAAATTGTGCTTTATCTTCTGAACTTTGATCTGAATCTTTTAATCTGAAATTTGTTGTTATTATTTTGTATTATTATTTTATGATATTTATACATCTGTGAATGCTCTAAATGATTTACTTGTGGGACAAAAAGCGTTTTTTGCCATTTTGGTAATTTTTAAAAAAGTGCTGAATTATTAATAAGTGCTGATGTGTGGGAGTGTGTGTGTGTGTGTGTGTGTGTGTGTGTGTGTGTGTGTGTGTGTGTGTGTGTGTGTGTGTGTGTGTGTGTGTGTACATGTCAAAGGATATCCACCAGACAACACAGGAGTCGGTGAAGGCCAGAACTATGTCACACAAAAGTCTACTGCTGGTGTTGTCGCCTCGATCCTAGAGAGAGAAGGAAGTTAGACACACACACACACACACACACACACACACAAATACACACAGCATACGTGCAACTTACAGCGTTGACTCTTAGGATCCCCTCAATGACCGAAAAGATCAAGTAGAGCAGACCAACTCCAACTACTCTGTGGAGCAACGCACCGAGTCTGGGCCTGGTGGACAGACAAACAGAAAAGAGTGTTATGGCTCCGTCACACTAAAATAACTGGTCATAGGCATTTCGCATCATTTTTACGTTTTATAGACTAAAAGATTATCTGAAAATGATCGTTAGATATAGTATACAACAAATGTTAGTCCTTGTCCTTATTGAAATTAAAGTTAACAAAAGGATTAGAGTCAAAAGTGGGTAAAAAACCACAACGTAAAATGAATATCTTATCAGAAAAATCCAAGAAACCTCATGATGTGAAAACTAAAAATAGAGCTGTGAGAAGGAAAGGACTTACTTAACGATGCCGTATCCCAGACTGGCGATGATCACCAACACCCTGGCCAGAGTCCTCTTCACCGCAGAGAGCACCTCAGCAAACACCACCGCCCCATGGACTGCAGGAGGACACATTACAACATGTTATCTCTCGACGCTGCGCTATGTGAAACGTTCACAATCGATCAATCCAGAGAAACCACCTCTGTGTCTTCACCGACCTGACAAGCCGTCGTATCTGAGGCTCTGGAACTCGGCGTAGTAGACGGCCTTCTCCAACATGCCTAGGAAGATGACTCCTCCGATCCAGAACTGGATCCTGAGCAGATCCCTCCAGTAGCACGCAGACAGAACCAACCACAAAACTGCCAGCAGCACGTACACGATACACATGACCATGTAGAACTGGAGACACAATTACATGGAGAGCTCATATTAACTTTGGGTGAAAATAAAGGCAAATATTTTTCAAAAATAACAGATTTATACGGGGCTAGTTTGGATATTATGAAGTTGTGGGTTGTATAAGGTATTATCCGTAGTTAGTGTATTACCAATAGATTGCGGTTGGCACGGCCCGAGTTTGAAAAAACAGACATGAGTACAAGAACCTGGATAAAAGCAATGTACCACTCTCGACGGGGGTAGCAGCGTAATGTAGTTTAGACACCTAAAGAAAAACACCAAGTGTACGCTACATTTTAAATATAGCGTACACTAAACTTGTAGCGTACACTTTGACAGATTTTTCTATATTTTTCCAAATTTGCAACATAGCGTTGATTCCAAAACTTCTGTTGTGAAGTATGACACATATGACACTATTGTCATCAGCCTGATTACAAACAACAATGACACTTCATATGAAGAGGAAATCAGCAATAATGCAGACTGGTGCTCAGAGAAACAACCCCCTGCTTGGTTTTATGTCAGTAATTGTTGATTTTAGAAAAAAGGAAGTGAAGACAAACACCCCTGTCCTAAATCAATGGAGCTGATGTGCAGCTAGTTAACAGTGTTAAGTTCCTGGAGATCAGAATCACAAACAACCTGACGTGGTCATCACACATCTCCGTCGTGAAGAAGAAAGCTATTTAACAGTTTTTATTTCTTAAGGAAACTTAAGAAGGCAAAATCCCCGTGCTCTTCTTGTTAACTTTTACAGAGTTTCCTGATAGGAAACATTACAAACTTGCATTAGATTTGCACCGTCTAGGACAGGAGGGCAGCAGGGGAATAAATTGGACCAGAACAACACTGGTACCTACCAAGCATCAGTGATATTGGTGAGTAGAGGTGCCTGCAAAGACTCTTGCCAAAAGGTTTTTTAAAGACACAACCCACTCCAGCTGCCGTATCACCAGACTACAGAGACTCCTTAATGCAGCCTCCACTTTCCCTATAGTCCCTATAGTTCTTATAGTTTTTTCTTTTTTAGTTTTTCTGATATAGCTAAATGGTATTACAAACTGCATTTTGTTGCACAATCCTGTTGAACAATGACAATAAATACCTTGACTATGGATAAGTACCACGACTTCCAAACTACAGCTTTAGATGCTCTTTAATATGAACGTTTAACTTTAAATTATTTGAACTTTGACCTACTCATTGCCACTTTGCAGCGACAGTCAAGAGAAATTGGTAAAAAATTGCTCATCTTAAAACTTTTTTATTATAGTCATGAACTGGATGCAACATTACATTTTGTGCTGTGCACTTGCCCTAACAGTATGAAGGAAAATTCTGTTAATCTTGAAGACTCTCATGGATTTTTAATTGTGATTAGCAGCGCTCATTTAATCCTGTAAACCCTAACTGGGCATTGAACACAGCATTTGACTCTTTTCTTTTGGTGAGTTGCTCTTTTAATGGATAGATCTGGTGATATTCTATATTTTCTTTAATCTATATTTTTTCTTTCTAATTGTTTACAGAAAATAAGAAAGAAGACGGACTAACACATTCTGTTCTTTAAGTGCCATTTTGTCTTGCTCATGTGTGTCTCCTTACCACCATCATAGGCCACTCAGCGGCTGATATGTAGTCATGAGGACCCTTCATGCTGATCTGCACTGCAAACACAAACAGACGCCATCAGATCAACTGGTTTTCTACATTCAAACTCCAAACTGAGAGGAACACAACAGCTAGTCGTGCAACAACATTATAAATCGCTTAATGACATTCAGAGCTGATTCGCAAGGGTCTGCTATATAAATCAATTTGGTTTGTTTGCTCTCGGTAATGTGAGTCACCTTTCAATACTGCCCTAATGTGCAACCTTAAAACACTTGATCCACATAGTGTTGTAAGAAGGAGCACCAAGAATGGACTGCAAAGTGCATAAACATAGTTAGCAGTATTTAGCGGAAGGAACTTCAAGCATTCATCTGCCAAGTCATTGTGATGCTCTATTTTTCTTGTGAAAGTTGCATTAACTCATGTTAGAATATAGAGCCTGTGGGCAAAAAGCCTAAAGATGGCAACACCTGTAAAAACCTACAGATTATGGTGTTAATAAATCTAGCATCTGGTGTCAGGAACACAAAACAGGACATCTCTAATGGTTAATGGTTAAACAGGTAGTGTGTGATTGGTAGGTAGGTGTGTGTGTGTGCGTGTGTGTGTGTGTGTGTGTGTGTGTGTGTGACTGACACTGTAGACTCCAGGGTGTGGCAGGGTTAGGGGGGTCCGAGGCTCTGCTCTTGTCTCTGATTTCTTTGATACTCAGGATGAACATGTACGGTCCGTCCTCCCAGCTCTCGGCCACCACATCCAAGTGAGAAGAAGCAGCCATCTGAGCAGCAAAGACGGTCAATCAATCCATCAATAACTTTATATGCATAGATATAGGGCACATAATTACAACACTTAAAAAAACCCACCAATAAATACGCAGTGGAAATACTCAGAGACGGCAGAGGGTATAAAGGAGTGTTTGACTTTAATGATTTTAACTAGTGGGAGTCTGAGGAGGGTTCAAGATGGCAGAACTATAACTGATGATGTAAAGGATTAGGAACTATCCGACAGGATGGATTCTGTTTTCTTATAGAACTGTTTGTTGTAAAGAAAGTTTCCTTTTCGGTGCTGGTTATTTCGCTGTAGACATTGACCACCTTATTGAGCACATTTTTGAGAGATGTATACAAGCAGATAAAAGAGGAAGTGACTCAATAAAAGGTTGATGAAAATTGACATCAGGTCCCTGTCAACTTGGAACTTAAGCCCCTTTGCCCCCAGGGACTAGGAGCCTTTTGAGTAACGCTAATTAGGTTCTGCGTTGTAAACATGAGTTTATGGTCTCAATCTGTAGTTTCACGTCTTCTTTAATACAGCATGATGTTCATTTAGTAAATTATGGTCCATTTAGAGTCAAAAAGACCATAAAGCAGGGTATGCTTTAGGGCGGGGCTACCTTGTGATTGACAGGTATCTACTGCTACAAGAGCCGTATATGGCGTCTCTGTCAAATGGCCGAACTCAAGGGCTTCAAATCGGCAGGCTACAAACCAATGGGTGACGTTATGATGACTACGTCCACTTCTTATATACTGTCTTTATGGTTACACCCACTGCTCCCACTGTTGTTGAAAGGAGTCAGACATGAGGAGCAGGATAAGCAGCAGAAAAATGTCAACTGACATGAGATTGCTGACTAGGTGTCCTGGCTCTGCAGGATATATACAAATGTAAATGTTCCTTAACACACTAAGTACATATCCTGGGATTCAAACCAGGAACCTCCCCCAGTCACAAGCTCGTCCATCAGCAGGCTGTAACAAGCACGTTTAGCTGACCATACTGAACAGACCTGACTGACCCCTTTAGAAGGGACCGCAGCTTTTCCTTTTTTGGCTGAATCCCCTTCCTTCTGTACCGCAGTGGCCTGAGAGACAGAGAGCTACAAAATCAGTGACACAAACATCTAACAATTAAACATTTCATACAGAGGAAGAACATCAAAAATCATGGATTTGAAACTCTGTGGAGAACGTTCATCTGTAGGACAGAAACACTAAGAGAATAGATAACACACAGCAAAATGATCCAATTCTATTAACACATTCAATTAATTTAAATGTCTTTTTTTTTTTTCAAAACAGAAAAAATGACAAAGCATTTAGTCACTAAATGGCAAAAACTACATACGACAACATTTTCTACAGCATGTTCCTGTGTGTTCTAGTAAATGTTATCTATTGTATCGTGTGTTCTACTGGACCGATAAGGGCCTCATGATGCATGTTCTCCTCTAACTATGCCCTCCAGAACCATGTGTCCTCTTTCTTTTTCCTGCTCTGCTCTTTATTCTGCAGAAAGGTTGAATACATCTGTAAATCAATGTTCTACTGGAGGTTCCTCTGTTGGTTCAGTTTCATGTTCTGTGTTCTACTCTATGATCTGCTTCATGTTAACCTGTACGTTCTACAGTTTTTACATCAGGTTCTGCTGCAGGTTTCATTGGAGGTACCCACGCCATGTTCTACTATAGTGCTCTTTTCATTACTGCCTGTTCTGCTTCCCGTACTGCAGGATGAGTTTGTTGGATGTGCACACCTTAGGCTTTGAAGGTTTTGCAGTAGCATCACGCCTTCTCCTCCGACCTGAAGCCTTCTCTTCGATTGGCTTATAAACACATGGAAAAAAGAAAAACAGATAATGATAATCAACAACACAATTCTTAAGGATGGCTAAAGGATCTTATGTTCTTCTACTGAATGTTTTTGAGGCCTTTTGACCAACGATTTAGAAGAAATATGGGCTGCATTATTTAAAGGGTTTTTTTTGGGTCGAATGGGAGAGAACAATTTTTGAAACTGGTCCAAGTTTTAGGGAGAGCGCTACAGACGTCAGAAGCTGAACCGGGCTGCAATGTTATCCCAAGGTGCAACTCCTTATGTACGTCCACTGAGAGTGCTCGCTTTGGCCACAGACTGCCTCAGATTGTTATAAAAAGTGTCTGATGACATAATGGAAAATACTTCTGTTTGTTATTGTGTTCTAAAATCTTGCACTGCGTCCACATTGTCAAAATCAGCTCAATATTCAGCCATGAGTTAACTGAGTTACACTTTTGTTCTCCAACACAACAAACTCTGGCAACTAGGCCTACCAGCATAACTACTTTATAGACTTATCGTACGATTCACGCACATGATCGTGAAAATATCTGTTGAGCTCAACAGCGCGATATATTCTGTTAACATGCGTGTTTGTTTACATGAGAATAACACCAACAATATAGCCAACATGAAGCCAGAATAAATAGCAGGGTTATTCCTATCATTATAAGCCTTAGCCCATTGTAGTTAAAAGAACCTAAGAATCCATTTTTTTTTTATTGTTTTTGTTGTGTGGTTTTATTTCATTTATGATTTATTTATTTATTTAGAATATTTTAAGATTGTTTTCACATTCAAATTCCAATGTCTTAATATTAAGAATTAAAAGTGAATTGCTCTTTGAAACCAAATCATTATTATTTCTATTGTATTATCATTATCTCAGTGACTAAAATGGTCTTAAAATGACAATAATTACTTATCGCAATTATTTCTGGGACTATATATCATCCAACAAAAGTAATTATTGTTACAGGCCTAATGACAACACAAACACTCCTCTCTCCAACTCTCACACACGTTTCCACTGTAGTCTTCTGTCACATGACAAGTCACATGACACAATCCCAAACAGAAAGTGGAAGGTAAAGAAAAAAGGTTTATTTCTCTGTATGTTACTTTCAATAATGTTAATGACAAAGGAAGCACTTTTGGTGGACGTGCACTCTTAGACACAACACGTGGGAAAAAGGGTCCAGGATGAAAAAAAGCAAAGTTACCCTTTAAACAATTAGACTGTGACTATTTCATAGAATACTGTGTGTGTGTTAACAGCAGTGTATTGCACTTTGTCAAAGTTTTGGTGAAGCAAACAAGAACCATTTAACGGCCCCGTGAAGTGGTGTCTTATCACAGAACAGGCCGACAGAGTTTCTAAAGATAAACTCAGGAGACAGAAAGCTAAAGTGTTTATAGTTGGCGTAATTAAAGCTACACAGCAGCTGAAGCAAAAAGTGTCTCACCTGTTGCTGCGGCACTTCTGTCAGTCGTGTTTTCATCTTAAACTTTTCCAGGCCAAACTGTGTCGTAAAACAAACGCACCCACTTAAAAATAGACAATCACCGAATACAGTCACTTTTTATTTAATTGTTTGCACTGTGAGTCGATGTATATAGACTGTGTGTGTGTGAGTGTGTGAGTGTGTATCACCGTGTTGGGGCTTATGTGTGGCTGGCAGGTGACGGCAGCATACTGATGAAAAGCATAATATCCATTTCCTCCTCCTTGTTTGACCTCCGTCGACTTGAAGTAATTTCCTGCGCGCGCCGTCTGGAGACGGACAAACAATAAGACTCGTGACAAAGAGACAGCAGGCCGCTGCTCAGAGTAACAAACCACTGCTATGGACGCGGTTCTGAGCTTGAGCAGTAAAATATTTTAAGAATAAATGTTATTTTTAAACAATATCTTGTTTCAAATGATTGATTTCTTTAGGAAATAGCCGTGTAATATGTGGGATATTGTACAGCAAACTGGGCACTATTGCCAAATGAACCCCTTCAGGGTGATTCAAGACTCTGACAGGGTTTATTTCGCAATAATGACCTGAACATTATCCCTTAAGATGGATCCAGAAATGTCCGATCAATAATGAGTAAATAAAGAACACGGACTTAAACAGTGATTATAGGAATTAAAAAATGAGATACGTCTAAAGTATTGCTAAATACTGCATTAAACTGGGGTCACAACCAACTATTATCTCCATCATCAATAAATCTGCAGACTACTTTCTTCATTAACCAATGAATTATTGGATCCATGAAATCTTAAATAAATGGCGAGTGGATGACGTCTTTGAATTATTATCACGTGGGTTACTTTAAAAGCTAAAGTTAACTAAATAAATCACTTAAATTAAGATAAACTTTTATTTTCTGGCCCCTTGCAATCTGACTTTGAGTATGGAAGAGAAATGCTGATATATTCCAAACCTATTTTTAAATCCTTTTTCTTGCTTTTTCTTAATACAATATATTAAACAACTGAATGTCTCCTGTCTCCCTGCTTCATTATGAGGTGAGCCTGTGTGGGTTCAAAATAAAATATACATGGATTAATATGTCCAGGCATTGTTTAAATGTATAGCTGTGTTTTTACAGACTTAAAATCAGACCAAACCAGAGCTACAAATCTGGACCTGAGCGGTTGGGTTGAGGATCTGAACAGCTCAAGAGAGGAACAGAGTGGAGTACAGTGGAGCAGAAAACAGTGGCACTCACGTCCAGGCTGAAGACTTCATTGTAGCAGTGAGAGTTCCTCAGATACCAGGACACATTCAGCTGGACAGGGGACGACGAGTTGCAGGTCTCTGACACCACTGTCCACGCAGGGGACAAATAAGTTCAGAAATTAAGTTATGTGTAATAAAATGGAATGACACAGGGAAAAACACATGAAGAAAGGGAGGTGCAAAAAGGCATGGAAAGCCAAGACACCAGCTGAAATCTATCAGTAATTATACACACACACACACACACACAGGCACACACAGGTAAACACAATTAGAAAGCAATCCTGCCCCTTGTCAGTGCAAATTAATATCAGCTAGTTCAGTCCCAACTGATGGCCAATAAAAAGGTGTCTGGAGGTTTGGAGGTGGGAACATCATGGTGTGGGGCTGTTTTTCAGCATACGGCACTGGCAAACTTCATATAATTGAAGGAAAGATAAAAATCTGCTGCCATCTACCAAGATGATGAAGATGAAACGAGGTTGGACATTTCAGCAAGACAATGATCCCAAACACACAGCCAAGGAAACAACAAGAATGGCCCAGCCAATCACCTGACTTGAATCCAATAGAGAATCTATGGAAAGAACTAAAGATCAGAGTTCATAGAAGAGGCCCACGGAACCTTCAAGATTTGAAGACTGTTTGTGTGGAAGAATGGGCCAAAATCACACCTGAGCAATGCATGCGACTAGTTTCTCCATACAGGAGGCGTCTTGAAGCTGTCATTACGCAACAAAGGCTTTTGTACGAAGTATTAAATAAATTTCAGTAAGCATGTTCAATACTTTTTCCCTGTGTCATTCCATTTTATTACACATATTTCCTTAATTTCCAACAGCTGGTGAAAATGTCATGTCAATAGCACCTTTAGAAATATATTTACTGAGAAAAATGGTGACGTGTTCATTCAATACTTATTTTACCCGATGTATGTCTGCGACTACTATTGATACATTAAAAGAAAATTCAGTTTTTAATGGATTTAAAACCTCCTTTAAAAACAATAAATCAAAAAGAGTATTGCAACATATTGCCATACATATAGTATCGTATGGCAATATGTTGTACCGTTACACGTGTTTGGCGATATGTATCGTATTGTGAGGTGCTTGTCGATACACAGCCCTAATCTGCGATGTGTCTACGATGCACCGGCGAGTTGGCTCGGGTCTTTGAACAGGTCACACATAGCACTCAAGTGCAGTTGGGACTCAGATGATTTCCCCCCTGCTTCCAGTCTATGTGCTAAGCTATGCTAAACACAACCTACTCATCTCTGTACCAGACTGACAGACATGAAACTGATATTCATGTGTACTTCTGAGTCTGAATAAAGCAGGAGGCTTTCCAAAATTGTCTGACTGTTCTTTTATACGCATAGAAAAATGAACGCCAGTAGAAGAAGTCTTTGTCCACTTACATTTGAGATGGATGAAGCTGCTGTTGAACAGAGTTTTAGTGAAGAAGAAAAAGTTCTGTTTCTTCAGAGTTTCCTGGAACAAACACACACAAACAACTGATCAGACTTCATCTGGTAAAAATGATGTGCGTGTCTGAGAGTCTTACAATGCTTAAAATACATTATAACACATCACACACAAGCAAAAACTAAACCTAATATTTGTCAATCTAAGTGTTATACAAACACTCACTGAAATCACATAACTTTGACTAGGAAATAGGGCAAAAGTAAAATGATGGTGCTCAAAATTATGTTAATTTTACAGACTTTTGGAAGCTAGAGAAATAACTGATCTTCTACTGATGTTACAGTGTCGAGTTTAAGCTTTTCAGAAAGAGAGTTTGTTTAGGACAAGCAGGGTTCCCTCATTGAATCTCAGTCAATTGTGTGGTTTATTGTCACTTATTGACTTTACACATGAACACGCCTCTGAAGACAAACACAGCAGTTGGAGAACAAGCCAGCCTTTCTGTTCAATTGTGAGAACGAGGGACTTGCACACAGGGAACTTCTTACTGTTACTAAAACCATTAAAGCCAATCATTTTTCTTCCCAGAATAGAAGAAATGAGAGTTCATTGTGGGAGAAAATAAAGAGCATTAGAGTGTTTTGGTATCATCAGAGTTTCAGTTTCAGTCTAAAAAGATGGAGGGTATATGATTGTTGTATGTTCTTCAGGCTGATTTAACAATTCATTCATTTTGTGTTTTCAGACCATAAAATATTTGCTGAGTCAAATTGTGTTGAAGAGTTTCAGGCCATGATGCTACCTATTTCAGCCCTATTTTTTAAGAAGATCAATAATTTTGTCCTTAATTTATGTTATGTTGGAAAAACACGTAACAGCAGAGCAAACAAATGCAGATTAATAATAAACAACATGTACTCAAATGAATAATGGATTTTAAAAGAGTGAACTGTTCTCACTGGACCTCAATAAAGGATGAAATAATTAATATGCTGAAATGATGGATTAAAAATAATTAAATGTTTTAATAATATTAGAGAATACTTGGATTTTAGCTTATTACATTTTACATATCAAATTGTTCTTTATACCAGAGTACCAGAATATGAAGAAAAAATATATATATATAAATATATTGTTGTATATGAGACTTGAGTCCAGTTTAACCTGACATCAAATATTGGGCTGCAACAAACGTTCATTTCAAGTATTGATTTAAATGGCAATACTTTGTAAATGAATTGATTGTTGTATCTTATAATATGTCAAATTGTCTATAATGTTTTGCGACCAAATGTGACTCAATTCTTTGTTTTATTCGACCATCAGTCCAAAACTCCGAAGCACGATTATAAATAATCAGAAAAAAAAACAGCGAATTATTACAACTGAATAGGTGAAACCAGATAATGTTGAATTCTGAAAATGACCGAGACAATTCATCAACTCTCAAAATAGTTACAGATGAATTATAACGGATGAAAACAATCTCCTACATCAGCGGATATCATGAAACACATCCGGTGGTGTAAGAAACGCTCTGATCTTGTACTTCAGTAAAAGTAGTAATACCACAGTGTAGAAATACTCCGTTACAAGAATACTGCATTTATCATTTTAGTAAAGTAAAAGTACATTTAAAAAAAAATAAAAATAAGTATTAATGTTACTGCTTGTGAATTTCCCCCTGATAAACCATGATACTAATTTGATGATTCTATTTTGTATTCTAATCTGAATCTGGAAAGTTAAGGATATACCAAAAAAAAGTTTAACTTGGTAACGTACAATTATTTCCCTCTGAACTGTAGTGGAGTAGAAGTTTGAGTAAATGTCCCTTCTGTGAGGAGCTAGCAAGCCTGCTTTGTTGACATGTATCTGCCGCAGTGTTTCTGCTCCACCTGTACCACATTAACACCACATTAACACCACCTTTAACTTCCCCTTTAACCCGTTTAACATGTGAGACTGACAGCTAACGCTAAAAAAAAAAACCCTCTCCCTCTTTTTACGTCATTGGTGAAAACACTCCGACACTGACAACAGAAACTCACGCTGTCGATGTTCAGGATCCACTTTCCCGGTTCGGACACGGCACCGACCGTCCCGATCAGCACCACCAGCAGCAGCGCCGAGAAGCAGAGGCCCGGCCCGGTCCTGCTCGGACCCGTGGAGCTCGCCATTTGTGACCCAGGAAGAAATACAAAGACCAGAAACAGCGAAAAGCCACAGCGACAACTCACAACAAGCTGGACTTTTCCTGGTTCCGGCTTGCGTTGGCTGGGGAGGAGTGATGCTTTCAGGGGCCATGGGAAGTTTAAACATTTGTTTAATGACGATGTTGTTTTTTATCTTAAAAATACAACAAGAATCTGCATTATTCCCGCTGCCAAATGTTAGGGTTGTAGTATCTCTTACTGTGACCACGAGGTAACAAATAACACTAACATGATCGTTTAATTTATTTTTGTTAAGTAGTAATTCATTCAGCTTGCGCACTCTCGGTTTATTTAGAAAGGATCAACCGAAAGTGGATGTACGCCATGGTGACTAGCTTGACATACATTGATGTCGTTCCTCGCCGTGACCACCGGAGGGCAGCATCAACACAGTTTTGATCTCAAGACCAGAACACATATTTTTAAAATCTTTTTACAATTTGTACCAATATTTAGGTTTTCTGTTTGTATTTCACACTCAAAATTATTCATGCATCCTCATAATAATAAGATTGATATACTCATAAAAACATTGTGCTAGCCACGTATTTACTTTATTTGATATTGCAGTTATTCTAATAATATTAAAAGCAACAATAATAATACATATTCATGATAAGAGATGAATGATAGATATTAGAAAAATCTAAGAGCTTTTTTTACTACATGGAGACTGCCTGGATATAGTAAATACATTAATAAAAGTAGCAATAGTAATGTATTTAAGGTTTGGAGGATTCAAAGATTATTTACTGTCATTATGCAACACGGGAACAACAAAATGCATTTGTAGCAGATTTGCAACATTTGAAAAACTATATATATATATATATATATATATATATATATATATATATATATACATATATACATATCTTTTGGGGCAATTTAAAGGACGTTTTAAAACTGACATTAAAAACAGAATTTTTCTTTTAATGTATCAATAGTAGCCGCAGACATATGTATGTATATATATATTATCAGTATAACCTGCAACAAACCTTGATTTCCATTATTGATTTAAAATATATATATATACGTAGATACATATATATAATGGAAATCAAGGTTTGTTGCAGGTTATACTATCAGTATAACCTGCATTATGTTTTAAAATGGCAATTTAAACAAAATTAAGCAGCAACAAAACAATTATCTGTGAGAATCTATTTATAGATTTCCTATAGATATTTGGATAAGAACTACACCAGGACTCTGTAGGCTGGTGCCAGTGAGACCGCCTCCAGATCATCTCAGGGAAAACCAAAGAGCCGCTGGTGGACTGGACAGGTTTAAACACTCCCCGCCGGTACCAGTGAACATCCAGGGAATGGGCACTGAGATGGTTAGATCTTAAAAGTACCTAGGTGTTCACCTGAACAGTAAGCTGGACTGGACAGACAACACAACGCACTCTATAAAAAAGGTCTGCCCCTGTCAGACTGCACAACCAACACTGCTCCCATTAGGCCACAAAATAAAAACCCGGCAAATAACTTGTTCATTCATTCATTTGCAATATCAGTATTAATATCAATGTATGTATGTGCAAATAACTACTTAATATTTCCTACCTTCAATAACTTGTATCCAGCCACTCAATCTGATAATATTTTTATTTCTAGCTTTTGTTGTTTTTTTGCGGTTTACTTATTTACTATACCGTTACTGTTTGAATACTTATTGTACTTGTTTTTTACAAACATGTAGCATAATCAAGACAAAAACAGTTATTAAAACAACCCTTAATAATAACTTTGTCCAGTTCCAATGTACTATAATACTATAATATACACACAATTAATCTAATAAATTGTTTATTATTGTAGCGCTGCAGTTCCCCACCATGGACACCGGAGGGCAGTGAACAACCGTTCAGCTCAGAGTGTAAAACGAACTATGAGCAGACAGGCTGATGCTGCTCAATGCTCATGAAAAAATCACTTACCAATTAACTGAACTTGGCTGCACTGTACAGGCAAGATGCAAATTAGTAATTTGTGATTTTGTGATGCCAATAATTTGAATTGTATTGAATTGCAGTTGTATACTCTGGAAAACTGTTGATAACTCAGTAATATCTCAAATCTAGAAAATGTTATCAGTAAATTAATATCTAAAACATATCTGCAATCAGCAGATGTTTAAGTACAATTTCTCAGCAGCTGATAAACAATTTAATAATAATAATCGTTTTCATCCAGCAGCATTCAGCATGTTGATTTAATAAATAAAGCGTCTGACATTTGTAAGACTATTTACAGCCTTTTTTGTGGGCAAACTTAGTAGCTTTCAAAGTCTTTCTGTACATGGATCCATTAAGAATCAAGGGGCAGCTCTGTAGACACACAAACTTCCTCCGCTGCAAAGGGCTGCAACAAGTGGTATAAAAGACTTCCAAATTCATACTGCACAATGTCTCAAGTCATATATTACTATGTTGCTTTACTAGAGGTTTTGTTGTACATGTAAGTGTGTTTCAATTTAATAATAAAAAGTGGATTTAACCACAGTATTAACCACTGGGTTTAATAAACTGGATTTAGCTATTTAGCGATTCCACTGCTGGGTTAAAAACTGGTTGTAACAATAGGATTCAACAAACTGGATTCAACCACTGTATTTGACAAACTGGATTTCACAAACTGGATTTACCCACTGAATTTAATAAACTGGATTAAACAACTTGATTTAACAAACTGGATTTAGCCACTGGATTTAGCAAACTGGATTTGGCCCTGGATTTCACAAATGGGATTTAACAAACTGGATACAACAAACAAGAATTCAAGGACTGGATTTAACAAACTGGATTTAGCCACTGGATTTTATAACATGTGTTTAGCCACTGAATTTAACAAACTGGATTTCACAACTGAATATAACACTGGATTTAACTGCTTGAATTGCAAAATTGGATTCAACAAATTGGATTTAACAAACTGGATTTAACCACCTGAATTAAAAATCTGAATTTTACTACTTTTATAAAATTACAAAATTCTTCAAAATTCATACTGCACAATATTTAAAGTCATATATCACTATGTTCTTTAAGTAAATGTTTGTTTGTACATGTAAGTATGTTTCAGTTTAAAAAGTAATCAATAATATCAGTCAAGTCACGCTGATCAGTCACACTGATCAATCAATCAATACAAAAAAGCAGCACATTTTGTATAAAGTTTATTATTAATTCAACTAACATTTATTAAAAACAAACAGCATCATTTATAATATGAAACAAAATATACATGGTCTATTTTTAACTGTTAAACTACCCACCAGTGATCAAAAATAATTTGTATCATATGCACATCAATAAGAGAAGCAATGCAAATCTTAGATCTCAGGCTCCCTCCAACAATGCTCATTGAAAATCACACAAGTAAAAAAAGGAGAATCTTAGACATAAAATAGTGCAAAGTAAACAAAATATAAAGATGAAATATAACATGCATCAAATAAAATACTACATATTTGTGGTAGACAGATGTACCTCAAAGCATGCATTTACATTTGTTTTTGAATAAGATAATACATAACATGTAGCCTTTGTCTCTGGGTTCATGCCACAAATTCTGCAGTACCAAGGGTTCTGAGCTGGGTTAGGGTCTTGTTTCAGGTCAGTGAAGAACTAGGAATTATGTAAAGATTAGATCTCGCTAAAATGTATCTAAAAAACACTTCCCAATGTCGTCACATACGTCAACACTACTGTGCCAAGTGAATTGACTGAGAGGGAACTCTGAATTAAGGTGTGCCATACCTTAGAGGTGAAGCAGACGGCAGCGATGAGAATCGTCATACCGAGCAGAAGGACAACACATCTGATGATCAACTCAGTTAGAGAAGCTGAAACGGATTAAAGATCATCACATCTGATCATTTTAATTAGAGGTAGAGCTGCCTTAAGTCCTTTTAATCCATCAAATAAAAGCAATAGTCAAAATGTCATGTTTTTATTTAAATGATTAAACAGATTCAGTTAAATTGAAATTGAAATTGAAAAGTCAAAGTCACACATTACTGTCATTCTAAAGTGAAGGTTGCAATGACCATATCAGTATATTTCCGAATAAAAAGTCAATGTAAATAATAAAAATGAATTGTAACAAGTCATAATGATCCAATCCAATCCACTTTATTTATATAGCACAGTTTAAACAAACACAAGGGTTTCCAAAGTGCTGCACACAGAAAAAGAGATAAAATAAGTATAAAATAAGTAAAAACACATGACCCACCCAACACTTCTACATCACATCAACACGCCATCTAGTGTCCAAAGGCCAAATAAAAAAGGTGCGTTTTTACCAAGGTTTTAAAGAGACACAGGGATGTAGTTTGTCTAATATGGAGTGGCAAAGTGTTCCACAATTTTGGGGCTGCTACCGCAAAGGCACGTTCTCCTCTGTGTTTTAGCCTGGTACGGGGTGTGGCCAAAAACAGCTGGTCAGCTGACCTAAGAGAACGGCTAGGAGTGTAGGGTTTTAGCAGCTCGGAGAGGTATGGTGGGGCAAGGCCATTTAAGGCTTTAAACGCAAATAAAAGTATTTTAAAATGAATCCTAAAACGTACAGGTAGCCAGTGCAATGAAGCCAGAATAGGTGTAATGTGGTCGTACTTTCTAGTGTTACAAGAGACGAGCTGCGGCATTTTGAACTAATTGGAGGCGGGCAATGGAGGCCTCACTAATCCCCATGTAAAGTGCATTACAGTAGTCCAGCCGGGTGGTCACAAACGCATGGATTACTGTTTCAAAATGCTGTCTCTGAAGCATTGGTTTAATTTTTGCCAGCTGCCTTAGCTGGAAGAAGCTGGACTTCACCACAGCTTTTACCTGGGTGTCAAATTTGAGGTCAGTGTCCACCTTAACCCCCAGGTTATTTAAGATTGGCCTACGGAACTGTTCCAGGTAGCCTAGGTCAACCAGGGGGGACACACCAGAGCCACTGAAAACCATAACCTCTGTCTTTTTTTCATTAAAATTTAAAAAGTTTAGGGACATCCAAGCTTTAATGTCTTGCAGGCAGTCTAACAAAGGCTTAATGCTGTACGCTTCTGACTTTCTAAGAGGAACATAAATCTGGCTGTCATCAGCATAGCAATGAAAAGAAATACCATGCTTCCTAAGAATTGAGCCAAGTGGGAGTAAATAAAGGGAAAATAAAAGGGGGCCAAGCACCGAACCCTGCGGAACCCCATGTAATAGCGGGACAGTGGAGGACACATGCTCAGCAAGGCTAACACAGAAAGACCGCTGGGTTAAATAAGACCTGAACCATTGTAGTGCTGTGCCTCTGACACCCACCCACTGCTCCAGACGAGCAATGAGGATGTCATGGTCTACTGTGTCGAAGGCTGCAGTCAAATCTAGGAGCACAAGGACAACACTATGGTCAGAGTCAGTAGCTAAAAATATATCATTAAAAACTCTAAGCAGCGCTGATTCGGTGCTGTGTAATGTTTTAAAACCAGATTGGAAAATCTCTATAATGTTCTGTCCATTTATAAAGTCCATGAGCTGACAGTGAACAATCTTTTCCAGGACTTTTGACAGAAAAGACAGTTTGGAGATAGGTCTGAAATTAGACAAAACAGTAGGATCAAGTCCAGGTTTTTTTAACAAGGGTTGCACAACAGCATGTTTAAATTGAGCCGGCACGACTCCCGATGATAGGCTACTGTTAATGACAGCAGTAAAAGAAGGTCCAATAGTTGGAAAAATCTCCTTAAAAAGTCGAGGAGGAACAATATCTGCTGGAGAACCAGAGGGCTTCAGGTGGCCAACAATCTCCTCCACAAAGGACAAGGTTACAGGCTCAAACATCTCTAAGAACACAGAGCATGGAGCTGAGACTGAGGGATCAATAGCAGGTGGAGAAATAAGTGCTCTAGCAGATGTCACTTTGTCAATGAAAAACCTGAGAAAGTCTTCACACACAGCAGGAGACCCCTCAATTTGCAACGCCTGTGGTGCATTCAGAGCAGAGTTAATTACCTTAAACAATACACGAGGTTTGTGAGAATTTAACAAAATGATCTCAGAAAAATATTTTCTTTTGGCCTCTCTCACAGACGACTGGTAGTGGCGCCAGCAATCTCGCATAATTTGGAAAGACACTTGTAGTTTGTCCTTTTTCCACTTTCTCTCAGCTCTTCTACACGCCTGTCTAGAAGCCCTGGTGGTTTCATTCAACCAGGGTTCAGCCTCCGATTTAGTTTTTTGCCGTCTGATTTTATGTGGAGCCACAATGTCTAAGGCAGTTTGACAGGAGTTGAGAAACCAACAGTTCAGTGACTCAGTATCATATGACACATTTTCAGGAATAACACAGTTCTGGTTGAAAACAGTGGAAAAACGTGCGGCAGTGGAGGGGTTCATAACCCGACATTTGCGAGCGACTGCGCAAGGTTTAGCTGTCAAACGGTTCACAGCGGCTTCAAACAGAACAGGCATATGATCAGAGAAAAAGGCGTCACAGATCTCCAGATTGCAAACGGGCAAACCATAGGATAAGACGAGGTCAAGTGTATGACCGCGTTCATGTGTCGGCCCAAGTACAGCTTGGACAATGTCAAACGAGTCAATGATATTTAAAAAGTTTCTCGCCAATGAGTTCTTCTCAGGACAAACGTGAATGTTACAATCCCCCACGATGAGGACCCGGTCATAATTCGGCATAATATCCGACAGGAATACAGAGAAGTCCATCAAAAAGCAATGAATCTTTTATCAATATAACAAAACAGGGACTTTTGTACAAAATGTTATGTGGAAAACAAACAGTATCAGTGATAAAGTAAAACAAAGTGACAATAATTTATGGTCTTTCATAACTGTCCAACTACCCACAAGTGTTCATATATTTTAAACATCATTATATTTCATATTTTTTTCATTTGAGTGAAATCCTTTCCAAAGCATGCATAAGAATTTGTATTTGAAGAAGAAAATAATAAAATATTCACCACATGGGAGGCGTAAAAATTGCATTAAGCGTCACAAACAACATCTGGCTAAAATGATCTAAAACCTCTGTCTAACGTGGTTTGAATTATTACATTTCAGTCCATTTCCAACCCTTTTTGGTTGTATTTTCACTAAACACTGATGAGCTCTGGTCCTATAATACACCTGTACACCACTGCAGCAAACCACCGGCGGTCAGCAGAGAGAGGATTTTCAGGGGGTCATCAGTTACTCTTCATGTAGTTCTAAGATTTGAAGTCTTCACCGGCCTCACTACTTTTTCATTTGAATGTGAAACAAGCACCGTGCAGATGCTAGTCTTTCCTCTGGGCTCCATCCATAATCTCAGAGATCTTCTCTTGTCCCGACCTTTCTGCTGGCCTAGAAAGACGTGACAGCAAACATGGGTTGTTATTGCTGAATTATCGGGTCTCTTCTCATGAAATATATCGTGCTCAATGCTCTAAATAAATCCTGCACACTTCCTCTGAGTAAACATCTACCATACCTTAGAGGTGAAGCAGACGGCAGCGATGAGAATCGTCATACCGAGCAGGAGGACAACACATCTGATGATCAACTCAGTTAGAGAAGCTGAAACGGATTAAAGATCATCACATCTGATCATTTTAATTAAAGGTAGAGCTGCCTTAAGTCCTTTTAAACCATTAAATAAAAGCAATAGTCCAAATGTCATGTTTTTATTTAATTGATTAAACAGATTAAGTTAAATTGAAATTGAAGTTGAATTAATAAACACTTGAAATGAAAAAAATAGAAAAATCTTAAATTGCTGACAATCTGACATGCAGGCTCTTTAATGTACAGAGTTCACTAAATGTGAACAGCATCATCATATCAACAGGCTTTGTGAGTGATGGGAGCAGCAGCAAACAAGAAAGCTGCATTTAGATGCAGCCAAAGGGAAATTGTATCTTTTCTTTAATCGCACACTTGTTTTTTTAGTCTGTTTTTTTTCCCACAATCTATTAATGAATGCTGCAGAGACTCCCAACCATTTGACCCTTGTGTCCATTACTGTCCTTAGTTTAAAAAAAAAAATATGTCATTTTATTACACATATCTGCACAAGTTTTATCTGAGTAAGACAAACTTAGTGATGCAAAGCTGCCTATTGAGATGCTCAGTGTCATTTGTGTTTGACTCAGATTGTCTGTAAAGTTACCTGAGACAGTGAGATGGAGCGGCTGGCTCTCAGAAGAGAAGTTATGGGAGTAAAAGTGGAGGTGATAAACACAGCGGTACTCCCCTTGGTGGGTGGGGTCAGCAGCAGGGAACAGGAAATGGGCAGAGTGATTGACAGCTGGCAGAGTGTAGTTCTGTGCTGTGTTGGAGGAGGAGAAGAGGAGCTGGAAGGAGCCTCCTTGGTACTGTGGCTCTATAGAGCACCTGATGGTGACTTCGGAGCCCAGGAGCACCTGGAGCCCCTGCTGCTTGGCCTGGGAGACCCCGTCGGTGGAGGGAGAGGGGGAGATGACTGGCTGAGCCAGCAAACCTGTTAACAAAAAGGAGATTATTAGTTAAACTAAACTAAGCTGTGAAAATAGAGCCCAGAGACTTGAAAGCACACGTTATTAATTCTCAAAGACAAAACCTGATTTCATCCCTCCTCCTTGTTAAAAGTTCATACATCAGGAACCAGACAGGAAGAAAGGATTTTTAATTTCAAAATATCAGTACATTTTTTCAACTGATTTCTTGCCCAAGCTTATCTGTGTCCGGGTGGCTGGGGCAACAGGCTACAAGTAAAGCAATATAATGTAACACCACCTATACCATCTGTGTTATTAATAGCGTTACCTGAACAGATGATGGAAATGCTGGATGAGCCGAATGCATCCTTTGCTGACACACATTCCTTCAGTGCTGATTTGGACTGAACACAGGAAGAGTTGATCCACCACACAGGTCTGTGGAAATAACTTTCTAATGAAACCGTTGAAACAGCAGAACCACAATCCAGCTGTCTACACATTGCATCAGGCATCTGGTCCCATTCAGAATCCCAGTCATTCACTGGTCTCCACTCGCCGTGGTTTTTCACCTCCAGTATACCAGCGCAGCGGCTGGGGTCTTTCACCAACCTGATAATGTCTGGATCTGAGCAGAGTCATGACAATAAATAGTAGAGAAAGTCAGTCAGTCCAACAAACAAAGCTGCAGCTCTTCTTTTTACCTGCGCATGTGAGTCCAACAGGTGAGCAGGTTTCTCTGGTCGACGCTGAGCTTCTACAGTCCAGGAGAAAAGACTCATTGCCTCCACACTGGAACTCTCTGGTCCACATTGGAGCCTCCACGTCTCCATAGAGCGCCCCCTGGGGGACTGAGGGAGCCCCACAACCAAGCTCCCTACAGACCACCTCTGCATCCTGCTGGTCAAAGTCATCCTCGCACACTGAAGACCAGGACTGGTTTGACTGGTTTATCTTCACCTCCAGTCTGCCTGAACACAGACTAGACCCTTTCACCAGCCTGATAGTCTGGGAGTCTGTGTGAGAGAAACAGCAGCGTTAGTTAATCTAACTGATCTAGATTCTAATTTAGTTCAGTTAGCATAGTTAAAGGTGCCCTGTAGAGTTTTCTTGGAAACAAACAAAAGTTATGTTCACATTCAGTGTTACTCACCAGACTGTACCAGACTGTATTTCAACAATGTTTCAGAGTATCTGCAACTTGGCTGTTTCACACAACTTTGTCAAGGCGGGTGTATTGCTGGTTGTTTGTATGAGCGGTTCTAAAGAAATCTGCAAGCAGCAACACCTCAGATACTCTTTAACAAAAGGTAACGCGTTACCAGACGGCCAATGGTACGCTTCCTGTCTCCTAAATGGTTATGGTCATTGCATGTTGGCCTCTACCCCATCACTCCACATTTGGAAATGTTATGAACATTGTGTGGATGGAGGAAAGCAGATTACGTTACATTTGCATAATGTATTCATATATTTTTTGCGAACATTAAAGATTTACACAGGTAACAACCATATTTAGCATTACAAAAAATTTGTTAGCTGGGGCGTTTGCTAATGTTTAGTTGCCAGATTTTGCGAGAGTCTGTTAATCTGTTCGCCTCTGTCTGTTGTAGACAGAGAAAGGTCTCACCAAAGTCTATTTAGACTATTTATTCACATCTTGCACTGCATTGTAATTATTATTCTACTGTTTGATTTGTATTAGTCTATTTTAGCTTATATTTATTTTCTATTTTATTCAGTTTTACTCTTTTTTAAATCCTATTTGAGTGCCTTTTTATGTCTCTTTCTGTTAATGCCTTTATGTCTTAAACAGTAACATTTTGTTTTGAAACGGAGAATATCTTATAGTAGGATTTTGTCATGTGTTATGTTATGATCCCTCTATATGACTGTCACTGTATGTTCTCCACTGCCAGGTCCTCTGAGGCAAACTTGTGATTTGTGATATTGGGCTATACCAATCAATATAAAAATTAATTGAATGTCCTTTACCATTGTTTTTAAGAACTCGCCCTCCAATACAAAAAAATAAACTTCTCTATTATTTAAACGGCTTTAACAAAAGACAGATGTGTGACAGATGAGTTATTAATATAAATTGTGTTACCTGAGCAGGTTATCTCTAGGAAGGTAGAGGAATACTCAAGTCCTGTAAAACATTCCATCAGTGAAGATGCATCACAGTCAGATTTGATTGTCCAAAATTCTCCTGCTGTGTTCGTCCATCTTCTCCTGGTTGAAACAGCAGAGCCACAGTCCAGCTCTCCACACACTATGCCTGCTAACCTCAGGTCCCACTCCCTCTCATCCACTGGTTTCCATTCGCCCTGTTGTTTCATCTCAAGGGTGCCATTACACCGTCTGGCTCCTCCAACCAGCCGGACACCACCAGGTTCTGGGTACAAACAGGACAGAAGCTTCTGACAAAACTGAAAGGACCTCAACCATCAGAAATTGATCCGGTATGACGGTTCCAGTCAGTGGTAGAGCTGTAAGAGGGAGTACACCTGGACAGGTAGCCAGTTAGTCACAGGGCTGACACATGGAGACAGAAAACCATTCACGCTCACATTCGCACCTCACATTGGCAAAAAGGAAAAAAATCGATTTTAACTCTGCTGGTGAGGTTTTCTTCTACCTGAGCAGGTGAGTCCAACGGCTTTGCCAGAAGAGCAGGTGTTTCTAACTGAGCTTCTACAATCCAGGAGAGCAGACTCATGGCCTCCACACTGGAACTCTCTGGTCCACATTGGAGCCTCCACGTCTCCATAGAGCACCCCCTGGAGGACTGAAGGAGACCCACAGCCAAGCTCCCTACAGACCACCTCTGCATCCTGCTGGTCAAAGTCATCCTCACACACTGAAGACCAGGACTGGTTTGACTGGTTTATCTTCACCTCCAGTCTGCCTGAACACAGACTAGTCCCATTCACCAGTCTGACAGAGTCTGATGAAGAAGAGAGAGGGAGAGAGAGAGAGAGAGAGAGAGAGAGAGAAAGAGAGAGAGAGAGAGAGAGACTGACTTTTAGATGATCTGTCTCTTTCAATTCACTGTATACTGCTGAATAAAGGAAGTGCCATCTATAATCAGTTCAAATGTAGTTTTTAACCTATTCCAGTTTAGATAATGCTCAAGCTGCTCATATTCCTTCCTTCCACACTGTGATAGAGAAGGAAACATCATCTGTAAAGTTAGTGACACTGACCTGAACAGGTGATCTCCACCTTGGAAGAAGACAATTCTGGATTCAAGGACAGTAAGTGAAGATAACCATTTAGGCATGTACCAGGGAAACCCCGTATTGTTTGTAGTGAAACAACAGTACCACAGTTGAGCTGTTTGCACACTTCAGCTGCCGATGTCGGGTCCCACTCATACTGGTAATCGACCTTCACTCTGCCTCCATGCACGTCATAAGTGCTAAGGACAGGCCTATCCTCTGTTTGAGGCTTATACACGGCTTTCCACTCTCCCTGGAGTTTCATCTCTAGTTTACCATCACAGCGGCTGGCTCCTCCCACCAACCTGACGTCACCGGACAATACTGAACACATACACAAATAATCAGCACATGATGTAAAGTCACTTTTAGATTTCAACAAAATTGCAAAACAAGACTTTGGTTCTCAGGTTTTCATTATTTCTACGTTACCTGAACGGTGTGTGTCTCCGCAGAGCCCTGAGGAGAGGAATAAGACAATAAACATGAAGATAAAGAGTTTTCATTTAAGAAACAAGAAGACACTGGAAACATATTTTTTTTTAACAAGACAGGTAATCCATTTGGATGTGCGCTTGTCAACTGCTTGTAGAAATATCACTAATGAATGCCTTCTGTTCTCATACACTGTATGGAGCTATAGATAGATAGATAGATAGATAGATAGATAGATAGATAGATAGATAGATAGATAGATAGATAGATAGATAGATAGATAGATAGATAGATAGATAGATAGATAGATAGATAGATAGATAGATAGATAGATCTTTTTTTATTTCCGTGTCATGCACAAAAACGTGCCCAACCCTCATGGGTTTACAAGACACCAACAGTACAGCTGCAGTGGATCCACATCTCATCAGGTCACATTTGATTACAAAATAACATGTTGCTTCACCGCTCCATCTTAAACAAAACATTCTGCCTTCTCTCCCAGGCCTGGCAAATAAAAACTGCTACAAAACACAACTCAAGTTTTTCATAATCATCCAGCCAAAAGAAATCAACATAAATGGAAGTCATTTTACTGACGAGGACATCCCTTATGTCCTCGTAAGGACAGTAAAACAAAAAGTGCACCTCATTTTCAATTTCCCCGAGCTCACACAACAAACAGATTCTGTCCTCATCTGGAGTGGAATGAAACCTACCGGTCTCTAGGGCTAATGGTAATGTTCCTGAGCGTAACTGTGCACATAGGGATCTTTGTCTTTTGTTTAAATTGTACTTAACATAAAGTTCTGAATTATAGTTGTTCTTTATGAGACAATAAGTTTGGTTTACACCATATGTCAACTGACCATTTTTCTTTATGCATAAGAAACAGTTTGGTCCTAATATCCTGAATATTACAAAGTAACCTGTTCTGAAAAATGAAAGACAGGTCAATCATATAAAACAGAGATTTCAAACCCTTAGCCCATGGATGGCCATGCAAAATGTCCCAATGAAATATCTTTTTTGTAAGTCTCTGATCTGACATGTTTACAAGTCTATTCCAAAGTCGAAGCATTTGACATTTATGTCGGATCTTTGGTGATTCCCAACCCATGTCCCTAGTAATGGCGAAAACTGATGTTGATTTTTTAACTCCCAAGAATGATCTAATCGCTCTGTCGTGCACAGTGTTGCAACTTGTGTGCTCACCAAAACCCCAAACACCGGAAACATAGTCAGACACAGGACATACACATGAGTTATATAGTTGTGTATATGTATGAAATCCTAAATTACCACAATGTTTAACTTTGTTCAGTACAGATCCTAGTGCTCTTCCCGCTGACTGAGCTAGAATATTGACAGCTTCTTTAAATGTCATGTGCTCATCGAGAGTAATGCCAAGGTATTTATACTGTTCAGAGTAAGATAGTACTGTTGAACCAAAGCTAAAAACAACTGAACTTCTCTGTAATGATTTGTGTCTAAAGTGTACTATTCGTGTTTTGCCTTGGTTTACCACTAGCCTCCATTTCCAGCACCACTCCATGACAATGTTCAGCATAATCTGCAGATCTTTTTCCTGTTCAGCAAGTAAAACTACATCATCAGCATATAATAATATGCCCACTGTCTGATCATCTGCTTTGACCCCCAAATTAGAAGCTTTAATTTGTAGAGCTAAATCATTAATATAAATGGAAAACAATGTTGGAGACAAAACATCTCCTTGCTTCACACCAAATTGTTGGGAAAACCATCCAGTTGTGTATTCGTTCACTTGAACATGAGCAACAGGTGCTTGATAAAGGGACTTTAAGGCAAAATAAAACTTCCCGTTTACACCAGAATCTAATAACTTATATTCAAGAAGTTCCCTATTAATCCAGTCAAATTCATCTTTCTCAAAATAAGGTCTTACTTGAAACTTTAACGTTATCAAAGAATGGTCCGATATTTTACATCTATCACCAAGTAAAGAGAAGCCCTCTCCTCCTAATCTTTCAATTAACTCATTTGGCTATATCTAAGAAAATGAATCCGCAGTAATACATAAATATTCCACAAAATCAGTTTGTATGAAATCCATGTTCAGGGACCATGAAATATAAAGACCAGAGGGTGAATCAGCATAATTAAGCCAGTGATAGACATTATTAACTTGGCTTTTCATCTCAGAAGGTCTAATAAACAGTGTTCACCGATACCAAAATCACTCCAAAATAAGTAGAAAAGTCGGCAGCCCTGTTGAGTTTGCCTATATGATTCTTTGTCAGCAGGAGGTCCGTTTTCAGACTGCATTAAAAAGTTAAGTCATTAAGTTGTTTGTTTGTTTATTTCAAGCCCCAATATTCCTGTAAAATGAAATAATATGGACTGAGGATGGAATGGTTTATTGAATTATATAGCCGATACTTTTCATCCTTTTGGGTAATATGGTATAATAATATTTAAAAAATATTCCTGTTAACTGATGTTTCTTTCTTCTGTATTGTATTTAACATTATAATTAAATAAATCAGTTTGAATTGGTCGTCTCATATAGCATCATGCATTCTGTTGTAGCTGCTCATTCAGCTGCTCATAATACTGTTGTATGTTGTATGTTTCTCATGTGTTATGAAAATTGTAGCAATTGTTGGTCTGTACATCTTGACCAGAGGTTCTCCAGAACATAACACACACACACATACACAGACACACACAAACACACACACAGTCTCTGCCTCTAAGCAAGTAATTTAAAAACATCTACAAACGTTCGTCATTAAACCAGAGTCCTACCTGAGCTCCAGAGCAACAGAAACACAATCAGCACTCTGTGATCCATGTCCACTCAATGTGCCGGTCCCTGTGTGTCTGAGTCTTTATCAGGACCAGAGTCAGGTCCAGCCCTCTGAGGGATTCATGCGTTTTATTTATAAAAAAAAGAAATATCTTATTTTGCAGCAGTGAAACGTTTGGTTCGATATGTAAATTAAATTAAAACTAAATATTAATACTTAATAGTAATACTTTGCAGGAAGATGTACCAAGTGATGTTTATCTGAATTCACATGTTGAGCAACTATATCAGTGGTTAGTGGTCGGGTTTAGAAACTGCCAATGTGGCTGTATTTTTATTTTATATCTGACAGTTTCCAGAGTACAGAGATGTCGATGATCTAATCGCTCTGTGGTGCACAGTGTTGCAACTTGTGTGCTCACCAAAACCCCAAACACTGGAAACATAGTCAGACACAGGACATACACATGAGTTATATAGTTGTGTATATGTATGAAATCCTAAATTACCACAATGTTTAACTTTGTTCAGTACAGATCCTAGTGCTCTTCCCGCTGACTGAGCTAGAATATTGACAGCTTCTTTAAATGTCATGTGCTCATCGAGAGTAATGCCAAGGTATTTATACTGTTCAGAGTAAGATAGTACTGTTGAACCAAAGCTAAAAACAACTGAACTTCTCTGTAATGATTTGTGTCTAAAGTGTACTATTCGTGTTTTGCCTTGGTTTACCACTAGCCTCCATTTCCAGCACCACTCCATGACAATGTTCAGCATAATCTGCAGATCTTTTTCCTGTTCAGCAAGTAAAACTACATCATCAGCATATAATAATATGCCCACTGTCTGATCATCTGCTTTGACCCCCAAATTAGAAGCTTTCATTTGTAGAGCTAAATCATTAATATAAATGGAAAACAATGTTGGAGACAAAACATCTCCTTGCTTCACACCAAATTGTTGGGAAAACCATCCAGTTGTGTATTCGTTCACTTGAACATGAGCAACAGGTGCTTGATAAAGGGACTTTAAGGCAAAATAAAACTTCCCGTTTACACCAGAATCTAATAACTTATATTCAAGAAGTTCCCTATTAATCCAGTCAAATGCCTTCTGGAAATCAATAAAGCAAACAAATGTAGACCTCTTCTCCTTAATCCTTGCACGTATAATGGAAGTGACTACATATATATGATCAACACATGCTCTGGCTTTTCTAAATCCATTTTGCTCGCCCGCAAGAAAACCTGTCCTGTCAAGGTGATTTACAAGTCTGCCATGTAAAAGTGAGGAATATAATTTTATATAATTACACAGCTAATAAGGCTTATACCCCTATAGCTGAGAAGAAGCTTTGGGTCATTTTTTGAAGATTTATAGGTTTAATAACAGACTTCTGCCACTGCGTAGGAATAATGCCATTGTCAAAACAATACTGAAACAACTCATACAGCACTTTCAACAGCCTAGGAGACTTCAACACTTCATTTGAAATTTCGTCAATTCCAGTAGCTTTTTTTTTCAATTTACATTTTTACCAATATTACCATTTTTACCTTTCATTTCAGATTCAAACTCTTTTAAAGTTTTTTCCTTTAAGGAATTCAAATGCATTCAAAAACAAATATTATGATTATTCTCTTAATGTATTTCCGCTTTTTCTATTAATTTCAGATTCCATTACCTCTTTTAAACTTGTTTTTTACTTTGTTTTGCTTTTCCTTAAATTCTATCTTCAGCCCTTCCTTCAGGAATTTATCCTTACATCTTAGAAATGATTTTTCCGCTCTTCTTAGATTGTCCCATAAGGTCTGCAAGTTTTTGTTCCAGTAAGGTTTGTTACATTTTTTAAAGCCTTTATGGCTATTACATATTTTCTTACCACATTTATTCAAAGCTGTGTAGACACAGCCACTCAGTGTATCATACCAAGCGTCCAGATCACTTTGGCCGTTTTTAATACATCCCAACTGGTCAATAAGGTCCAGCAATATGATGTTACATTGGTAAGAGGACAAAAATGAATCAGGGAGCTGCCTTTGTAACGATTTTTTTGTGGTGTTTGGTAGATGTAATTCATCTTTCTCAAAATAAGGTCTTACTTGAAACTTTAACGTTATTAAAGAATGGTCCGATATTTTACATCTATCACCAAGTAAAGAGAAGCCCTCTCCTCCTAATCTTTCAATTAACTCATTTGGCTATATCTAAGAAAATGAATCCGCTGTACTCAGGAATGTGGGGAGGACACACACCACAGCTCTCCCTCATCCTCAACACGCTGTTTTATCCGGAGAGAAAGCTTACATTAAACCAGCGACCTTGAGCTCGTATGGGGAGTTGGATTTTTATTTAATTTGAAGTGTGTTATTTGGGTACCTAAGTTCTCCTAAAACAACAATGATGGAGTTTATTTACATAAACATGATCAAATGACCATGGCCTAGGCCCTAGGGTAATGATTAAATTATAAAATGTAACAGCTGATTAATATTCTGTGGTGTTTAAGGTCATGCCACTGGTGTTATTGAAAGTGTATGTGTGTATTCTGGCAAAGCAGAGTATGGCGACCTCCTCTGCTTGATTTATTAAGCTTTTTTTTCAGGCAAATGGAAAACCCAGTGCATCTACAGAAATCAATCCTTAAATCTTATCGCTTCATTTTTAAAGCAAATGACAAGTTTACCCTGCAGATCGTGAATATTTATGATCCATATATCCCAAAAGAAAAAAAAAGAAGAAAAACCTGGATGAGCCTGAGAAACCCTAATCATGGCCAAGAACTACAATGATGATCGGATATTGCTTCCCCTTTTTTTTCTCTATATGTTGTTATCTTTGTACACTAAATGGCAAAAAGATTACACTCATATGTGATTGTTGAACATTTAATTTAAAAACAATGTGCCTGAAAATGTGGATACCAGCCTCCACTCTGTAGGGAAGGCTCTCAACAAGCTCTCGTAACATGGCTGCAGGGATTTTCTTCAGTTAAGCCTGAACAGAATCACCACCTTGTTGCCTGATATGACCTGAATTTTCTTCATCATAAAGATATAGGATTGGCTTCCAGAAACCCATTTCTTTATGGACCTGGTTCGGGGCACGAAACTTTCTCATCCCAGAGGTCAGTTTAATAGCCGTTCTGGAGCATTATTAATTTGCTGGTTACGCTTGCGTGATGAAAAAGAGCTACTTAACGGGCTAAAGTGAGATTGTATGGTCAATTGCTGAGGACAAGGATAAACTCGAAATTTGCTATATCATTTTGTAAAATATAGTTGAATACTGTCACATCAAGGTTCCTGTTAGTTTTGCCTGTTGTGGGTGCAGGTATTTTTGTATTTCCATGATTTCTTTCAACAGCGTGTACATGTTTGTAAATATCTGCTCCCATACAAATCTCCTGTCATTGCAGCTTCAGCTGCATTTCTTACTTAAGACACAGGATGGCGCCAACAGTCCGCAGAGATGGCATGTAGTAGGCTACTTGGTGAACTTGCAAGGTACTTACACTTGCAGTCATGTGGCTAACTCCTCCCAGAAATTGGACAATTAATCTACAAATCTATAAACTATACAGCAATATCAGAAATTAACACACGTCACCTCTGAAGCATTGGTTAGACTGCTTTTGCCACTTTGAGGTCACAATGAGGCATTCTATAGAGGGTTCATAAGTTGTAATGACTGGGTATATTATGATTAATAAATCATTAGATAATTATCTATGGATCAGTTCAGAACAAGAACAGATTTTTAGGTCAGCAGATTGTGAAAATTCCTTTGGCACGTGTTTACCTTTTCAGTTTGTTAAATCAAATATTGTATTTATTAATAAAGGCTCTCACTAAAAGTGAATAAATAATTTATAAAGGGTTTGATTCATCCTATCTGAAATTCCAAGTGTTCAATAATAAGATGTTAATAAATTGATTTAGTCCAAATCTTACACCTCAAATAAGTAATAATAATAATAATAATAATAACTTTATTTATATAGCACCTTTTAAAAACAAGGTTTACAAAGTGCTTCGACAGACAAGCCAGCAAAACAGTGCAATAGATGAAACATTAAGAACAATCATTAGGATAAAAACTGAACAAAGAAACAAAATGAAATAACAAGTGACAATCAAATAATCATTGGTCTTACCTGTCAGTGGGATTTTTTTTACAACCTGATTACCAAAAATGTGTTCTTAATTGTTAGTTTGAATGGGTCTATAAAGCATCAGTAGCGCCCCCTAGTGACAGACAGGAGCAGTGCGGCGTGATGTTTATTGTTCTGTCTGTTTGGGAAGAACAAAGTTAACCAACAAAGTCACCTCCTATTCAAGGTGTTTTAACGACGCTGCTCACTTAACGACCAGACCTGCCCGTAAAACAAACTATAAGCGACATGAGGAGCAGATAATAGTCTCAGACTGGGAGCTCCTCGCCGCTGAGACTTGTGGGGGGGAGATATAAAAGCCAAACTGCGCCGGAGCAGACACCGGCCGGTCCGCTGCACACAGGCAGTCAGACAGACGCGGAGCTGCGAGGAGGACGAGCCTTTAAATATCAGCCACACCGACGCGCTGGTGGAAAAGTTTAGGGTGCAGCTGCAGAGCCAGGGAAGGCATCATGGTTGTGTCTTTGCGGAGCTGGGTCGCCAACGAGGGAGGAAAGCACTTTGTCCTGGTGGGGAAACTTTTGTCTAAGACTTGTGAAATTATGTCGAAGTGTTTCTACACACTCCCAATGCATTGAGTCTTAGCCAGTTTGAGTTTATTGCACCTTATGTGCTGCATCATACAGCCCACTACAACCATTATATACCATTGGGTTTTTTTTTTTTTTTTGGTTTGTTGTTGTTAAAGATCAAATGTAAATTCTGAAACATAACATAAACAGGGACAGCCCAACAGAAAACATCAGAAATGTTGTTTGGAATTTATTTGATTTCTTTGTGTTTTTTATGTCCTGCTGATGAATATAAGGATGTAGCTAAGACTATACTGTACATCCTGTGCTGTGTGTGTGTGTGTGTGTGTGTGTGTGTGTGTGTGTGTGTGTGTGTGTGTGTGTGTGTGTGTGTGTAGATGCTGTGGTTGGGAGCGAACACCTGGCTCTTCCTGAAGACCTTCCTGCTGTACTTCTCTGGACATCAGTATCACTACCTCTACAAGATGCTCGGGGTAAGACTTGACACATTTACATACTGCACGCTGCATTTAATATCAATGCTTAATACTCAATACTTTTAAGGTTAGAATCTGTTATCCAAATTTAAACAAAAGTTCTAAAGTCCTACAACTAAAATTCAAAGTACGGGTTTGTAACGTGTTATCACAGGTGTTGAGGAGCTAAACGTTTTAGATATCAACGTTATTAAAACTTTTTCTGATTCTGTCAAAGTGTTTTATATCAGTAAACTGACAATCATAGGAGAAAGACAAAACATGCTACTTTTATCTGCAAGTTAAACTCAAAAAGGTTTGTTTTGAGGCATCAAATATTAAGATCATATTGTTTATTGTGTTTATTTACTCCCCTTATTCTCAAAAAGTCACACTGTGGCCTGGGAGGAAGCTTGACAAGTTTATATTGATCTGCAAAGAAGTGTAATTATTGTCTTGTGTCAGATAGTTACATGCAATCCCAAACATTAATAGTAAGACGTAAAGACTGACACAACATACAAACCCCTTCTAGATATGCTGATGTAGTTTTTATGGCAGACATTTGACTTGTAACAGTCAGAAAAGCACAGGTGTATACAGTAAAATAATGGATGGCTGAATTCAGGGTCCTGGTTGTGTGCATTCTGGCTCAACATCACACACTGACATGGCAAGCCCTCGTTAATGTTATTAGTAACACCTGTGCTTTTCTCACTAATGATAAGTCAAAATGTTCGCTGTGAAATAACACCAACGCTGGGTCTGAAATCTCCCCCCCTTTTCCTCTGTAGGTACTATGTTTCACCTCCGCCATCTATTTGAGTTTCTGCTTGTACACTACTTTCTGCTGACAGCCCACAATGCAATGTGTCTCATTTTTATAAATGCTAGAACTACAGTTGCGTCAAACTACACCTGTTAGTGTTGGCACAAAATGTGATAACTCTCGGATTGCAATTTATTGCCAACTATTGAGTCAAATATTGAACATCTCTTATACAAGTGAGCGATTTTGGACACAGTCCTATTGTCAAATGGCACTTCTTTTTTTATCTTTTTCTTTTTTTACTTCATAAAGCCCCCACACACCTGGCTTTGATCCACTCACACAGGTGTTTTCACTCATTATGCTTGATTAGATTTCTGCTCAGGTCTGTGTTTGTGTGTACACAGTGTGTGATTGTGTACAAAAAGATTAATTTAGATTCAAGGTTTGGACAACGACGGTTACTTATTGGTCCAGATGGAGGAAAATCAACATAGAGCTTCTTTAAAAGCTACATTTTCAGGGGAGCGCCTTCAAGATTTTCATAAGTAGTAATAAATGCATCGTCAACAGTTACACTTAAGGGGAATAAATAATAAAAAGTAACTGAATTGGCCCTCAATTTGGTCAAGGGACACTTCTTAGTGACTGGCTAGATGACAGCTATCAGACTGTACGTTTTTCAAGTAAAGGGACTAAATCTCTGTTTTTGAAGAAACATGCTGGCTTCAGTGACTTCTATTTATATCACAGGAGCAGGTTTTGTGATGGACGGTCGACTGTCACATGCAATTAGCCACGTGTGTGTGTGTGTGTGTGTGTGTGTGTGTGTGTGTGTGTGTGTGTGTGTGTGTGTGTGTGTGTGTGTGTGTGTGTGTGTGTGTGTGTGTGTGTGTGTGTGTGTGTGTGTGTGTGTGTGTGTGTTTGTGTGTGTGTTTAGAGGTCGCCCTGGTCGGGAACTGGTCCAATAGTGACACAAGCTTGGTAACACACTCATACAAAACTCACGCAGAATCAGAAATTTGATTTTTGATGCGTGTTGACTCATGTGAGCGTCGGTGTAATTGTTGTCACAAGTTCATGTTGGTGCGTGTGTGTTTGTTTTTGTGCCAGAGCAAATGTTCCTCGCCTTCGGAGAAAATTGAACAAATGCCAGTGACTTTACTGTCCGATCACCTGAGACTCTCTAAGCTCAGACGCTGCCTGTTTTTATCCATCAGCTATTTACATCCTAATTTTCAAGACCTGTGTTCATATTCAATCAGTGCAGAAAATACAGTATGAAAATTCATTGAAAGAGAGTTTTGTGAAGTATGGATGAAAAGAAAAAGTAAGATTTGGCAGCATGTGTGAGTTCATTCATGCTCTGTCTGTTCAGGGGGAGACACGGGGGAGAGAGGGGCAAGTGTGGGCACGCCGCTGGCTTTGACTGAATGCCTTGCCTGAGGGCTTCAGTTTTTATGTGTGTCTGTGTCTGTGTGTGTATGTTTCTGTGTGTGCACATGCAAGATTGAGATGTATTTTGAAGCTTTAATGCAGCTGAAGGGGATTTAGTTTATCTTCAAAAAGCTTCTTATCACATTCACCGGTATGGTTCAGTGTTCATGTTTATATTTGTGTGTGTGTAATAGTGTGTGTGTGCGTATATTTTGGTTGTTTGGGATGTACAGACAGCAGGATATCAGATCTCCTGCTTGTGGTTTTGCCCTCAGCTACTTTTCTATGGAAAGCTGTCGAGCGAGTGTGCTTGGGAGGATAAAGGGTAAAGGTATCAGACTTTTAAGTGTCAACCTTGACTTGCTATAAGTAGATTCTCAGTTTGACATGAAATCCCGAACAAGTAAATATAAAGAGTGTCAAATGCCATATAGGCAGGAGATTGAGGTGGACGGGTGGGTAAAACACTGGACTTTGACAATGTTGATTAATTTGGAAAGTAACTGTAATTACTAAATGCTACTTCCACAGTTATTTTAACCAATACCACGATCTTTTCCTAAACCTCACCAAGTGGTTTTGTTGCCTAGACCTAAAAGAAAATGTTTCCTGTGAAGACAGAAGTTTTTTTTGCAAAGATTGTATGCATGTAAAAGCGGAAAATGACACACACTGTCAACTCTGAAGGCACAACATCTGATATTGGTTGTTAAATCCCTGCGTTTTAAAAAATAACCACAAGTGTCATTTTAATGCCATGGTGGCCAAATGTTACAGCGCATGTTACCGCAACGTCCCTGGTTCAATTCCAGCTGTGGGACATTTGTTGCATGTCATACCCCTCTCTCCCTTGTTTCCAGTCTGCCTCTGCACCAAAAAATAACCTTAAAAAATAACCTTAAATAACCTTAAAAAAGTAGTTAAACAACCACGTTAAAGTAAACCATTATAACAATATTAAGATGGACAGCAGAGATGTGCTATTAAAGTGGTCTGAGAAGATTATGTTGCCTTTTTGTTAACCGCCATGAAACTCAACGCCATTGAATCCACTGTTATCAACCTAAATTCAAACAGCCCATCCACTGTTCTTTGTTAAGCAACAAACATTTCTTTTCAGTCTTTTCAGACTACAAGGGGTCAGAGAGTTAGCAAGATTTTGGGATGGAGTATCTCTTAAAAAATGTTGGACTACAGTTTCCCACATGACCTGTCTCTCTATCTCTGATCAACACACTCACTCACCTTCATCTCTCACACTAGTTGTTTAAGTTTCTTAGAGGTAATCAGAAGAGACGGCACCAGTGGTGCACAAAGAGGCTGCCAGGAAAGGGTTAAAATGTGCTGAGTTTAGTAGACGCCAGTGCACATCCAGTGTTTCTGCATGAAAACATCTTTGATTATTGAGCTGTAGTTTGATATTTGTAAAGACAGATTACATAGCTGAGATCTCTCCCATGTCAGTTCAGGTAAACTGGTGAGGTGTTGTATCAGCTCAGAAGTAATGAGATGGAGTAGAAATGTATAATTAACAGTTATTCATTTGGCAGATGCTTTTGCACAAAGTGACGTACAAGTGAGGTGCGTTCCAAGCCACATTAGATCAAGGAGAAGCCTTTGTGCATCGATACTCAGTTCCACGTTCTACCTGACACAAGTGCAAAGAGAAAGAACTACAAGAAAGAACTACAAAATAAAAAAGATATTCTGCAAGATGAAAGGCACAGGCATACTGGTGTAATACAACAGGAGGTTAGTTCCTGCACTGCGGTCCACTGATTTGGCAGTTGCAGCAGCAGCAGCAATGGCCATGACACACAGCTCATGAAGGCAATTACAGAACTTAAGCTATTACTTCTCGGAGTCACAAGTCAAATCTGACACACATATTTTCACATTCAGTTTGATTTAAAACTTTCTGTGGATTGTCATTAAAGTATCGTGTAAATGTTCATGAATCGGCACAGAAAAAAGGATCCCTACAACTCTACAATTTTTAGGTTTTCTTCGGTATCAAAGAAGTTCTGTGACAGTTGTCTGTACTTCCATGAGTACATTGCAATACGGAAAGGCTAATTGTGCCTTTTATTGCCCTGGGAACATTTGAGACAAAAAACACTCAAACAACAGGCCCACAGTGTCAGAATTTAATATCCGGGTTTATTAGAGCAGGAAAACACAGACTTACGCAGACATTCTTGTATCTAGCTTTGCAATCAGTTTAATCGCATTCAATAGAGCAAATTGAGTTGCAAGTGTAGGGGGCAGAAACAATAATTAACTAATCTTTTGATTATAAAAATATATTGTTTTATTTCTTATTAATTATCATTTAAAATAGATTAACCTCTGTCAATTTAGATTTTTATAATGATATGTTGACTTCTCTTTTAAACAATAAGTCTTTGTGAGTCATAATCCCAAGAAAAACTAAATTAGTGTACTGTTTAAAGGCAAAGTCTCAAAAAAGAGATGGATGAAGGAAAACGATTATTTGCCTTCACACTGAGAAACAAAGGTGGTTTTAAATAACGCTGTGTGGCGTGAAAGTCATGCCTTAAGCCCTCAGTTTGCACATTGAATAGTCCAAATCTGAATAGGAACAGCTCAAAAGTGTTAATCCGCCAGACCCTTATCAGGCTGCATCAGGCCCCATTTCAACAACCTGCTGCCTAACAGTGTGTGTGTGTGTGTGTCTCTCTCTTTCTGTCTCTCCCAGCTAGGGCTGTGCATCAGCAGGGCGTCTGCGTCCGTGCTGAACCTGAACTGCAGCTTGGTGCTGTTGCCCATGTGTCGCTCCCTGCTCACCTTTGTCCGAGGAACACACACGGTAAGAAAGAGGTCGGGATGGAGTGAGGAAAGAGGGATGGGGAGAAAGGGGTTTATGGAGTTAGAGAAGTTTTTACTTATGTCACTTTGAAAGATGTAAAGTTAAAGGATTTGTATGTAAAAATGCAAGAAAACAGTTATAATTTGGTGCATTATTTGTAAAGTTAAATTCTGAATGTAGTAAGGGGTTATGTGTGTTGTATTTCGCTTGAGTCCCCGCCACAAAGATAATGTTATTGTCTGTTTTTTATAACACCCATGCTCCTGTAGGTATCGAGCAGAGAGACTCGCAGACTGCTGGACAAGAGCAAGACCTTTCATGTGGCGTGTGGTGTTTCCATATGTATCTTCTCTGGTAAAAAAACGAATCACCACAGCTCATATTTCTTCTTGTATCACACTGTGTGTGTGTGTGTGTGTGTTAGTGTGTGTGTGTGTGTGTGTGTGTGTGTGTGTGTGTGTGTGTGTGTGTGTGTGTGTGTGTGTGTGTGTGTGTGTGTGTGTGTGAGGTGTGGATAAATGGACCCAGGCTGCCTCAGCATTCCTGGCGTACCAGCTGCGATGTCCCTTCAGCTGGTCGTGAGTTCTTGCTGCTAGTTGTGTGTGTGTGTGTATGTGTGTGTGTGTCCGTGTTGCTGCTCTGGTGAGTCTCTTCTCATGACATCATGGGAGCGTCTAGCAGCTGTGTGACCGCTGGGTCTCTGCTTTACAGGCTTCCTCCTCTTATTCATTCATTTCTTTTCTAAAAAAGCTTGGCTTCATATCAGTACAGTAACACGTGACTCTTTTATTCTCACGAAAAAGACAACCTAAGTCAGATCCAGCCACCTACGTATAAATAACCCCATGCTGTGTGCTTTTCATCACAGATGTGGCCTGTAGAGACAAAACAGTTTGTTGACAAATACCGAGCAGATTTTCCCAGCATCTAAAGTTTCACCAGGGACCTGTGAATTAAAATGTCCAACAACTTAAAGCAATTCTGCTTCACCAAACAGTATGTAGAGGAAGATTCATCAGCAAATTAGTATTTACTTTATATACATTCAATGGAATCAAAAGAAACACATTAAACGGAGCCCCGGCGTCGGCCATCAGACCTCTGGAGCTTGTCCAGAAAGCTGCAGCTCGTCTGGTGTTTAATCGCCCCAAGTTCTCCCACACAACTTCCCTTCTCCGTTCTCTACACTGGCTCCCTGTAAGAGCTCGCATCCAGTTACAGACTCTGGTGCTAGCCTACAGGGCAGTGAGAGGAACAGCTCCTTCCTATCTCCAGGACATGGTCAAGCCCTACACCCCCACCCGACCACTTCGCTCTGCTGCCTCGGGGCGATTGGTTGCCCCGTCGCTCAGAGGTCCCTGCGGCCGATCCACCCGGTCACAGCTTTTTTCTGTCCTGGCCCCTCAGTGGTGGAATGAACTCCCCACTGACGTCAGGACAGCAGAGTCGCTGCCCATCTTTCGGCGCAGGCTGAAAACTCACCTCTTCAAGAAGTACTACCCTGAGCCTTCCTCGTAGCACTTATTGTATTCGTATTAGTTTGTTGCACTTATTGTATTCGTATCAGTTCGCTGCACTTATTGTATTCGTATTCGTTTACTGCACTTATCCTATTTGTAGTAGTTTGTTGCAATTATTGTTTTTGTAGTATTTTGCCTCTGCACTATACTTTTGCTCTGGTTTATGCTTTAAGATGATTGTTTAAGAAAGGAGATGCACTTATGACTTCTGGTGACTAGTAGTTCTCTTGAATACCTATGTTGAATACACTTCCTGTAAGTCGCTTTGGATAAAAGCATCTGCTAAATGCCTGTAATGTAATGTAATGTAATGTAATGTAACTTGCATGGTCAAAATCAAAGCAGCAGATAGCAGGACTATGCTGTCTGCATGGTAAATGCGCATGTCTTTGTTACAAAGGCTTTATGTTCTAAATGACAGCAGCTCCAGAATCACAGATGGTATTATGCAATTGAGTTGTACTAACCCTGAGACTGGACTTCGCTTCTTGACAAACCAAAAAACACATAGTTATCATTATAGTCTTTTTGTGGACGGCCCTTTCTACTATCAAACCACGCTACGGCCACGCTAGTTGGTCTGTGAGGCTGTACTTAAATGTGAGCTGAATGCTTACATCATCATGCTAACATGCTAATAATGACAATGTGAGCATGATGATGGTAAGCAGGTTTACAAAATGTTAACAATGTTCACCATCTTATCTTATCTTGTGACCTGAGGATGGTATGAGAGGAACATTTTGTGCCAACAATCCACCCAAAGTAATTAGGATTAATCCTTGGCGCCAAATCTCATGCAAACCATCTAATAGTTGCAGACATTTAAAAAAAAAAATCCTGGCAAACGTTGTTGAGATATTCCAGGCTGGAGCAAAGTGGTGGACCGAGCAAACAACATTTCCCTCCATAGAGCCACTAGAACGATCTGGCATCTGTTCTTCACAAGTGCATCATCTAGTATTAAGTATTATTTCATCACTGCCATTCACTGCTTAAACCGTCAACGCCTCACACACACACACACACACAAAGCTCTCATATTCTAATATCCGAGCTCCAAAGCTCTGAGAAAAAACAAATGACAATGAAGACAGCAGGGATGGGAGAGAGACATAGACTCTGAGAGAAGAAAAAGAGAGGGGGAGAGTGTGGGGAAGCAGTGGGAGTGAGAAAAAAGGACCCTTGTGTGTCATGATTACCCCCTCTAATTCCATCAGCTGTCGAATGCTGCATGCTTAGCCCATGATGTCAGGGAGGTGTGTGTGTGTGTGTGTGTGTGTGTGTGTGTGTGTGTGTGTGTGTGTGTGTGTGTGTGTGTGTGTGTGTGTGTGTGTGTGTGTGTGTGTGTGTGTGTGTGTGTGTGTGTGTGTGTGTGTGTGTGTGTGTGTGTGTGTGTTAGTGTACCAGTGAGTCAGGAGGATGTTTTGCTGACTTTCTGCTGAATAGACAAAGAGATGTTTGTACGAGTGTCCACTAGCAGTTCATTTTGATCTTTATAATTAAGTGTGTATGTGTGTGCTTGAGGCAGAGGAGCTGTTCTGGATGTCTGCTAGTGTCTGTGCACAAAAATGTGTGTTTTAAATCAGCATTGTGTAACCCTTTCTCTCTTCTTCTGTAGTTGTACACGTGTCTGCCCACCTGGTGAATGTTGTCAACTTCAGTGTGAGCTACTCGGAGGACTTTCCTGCTCTCAATTTGGCTCGCTACAGAGGAGAGGTGAGACACTAACACTTCAGATATACACTTTATACTTATGAGGACCCTCGTTGACTTGATGCATTCCATGGCCCTCTAACCATAACCATCCCAGCGACATGTCTAACCCCCGATCTTACCTCACCCTTAAGGCCGAAAGCGCATTCATGGTGTTTCACTCAGTTGCACACATGAAAATGTATTAAAGTAGTTGTTTGAAGCATTAAAAAAAGGGAGCTTGAGAGGAAAATATCAATCCTGCACTTCACCTCTGCACAACTGACCAAACAATGCATAAAGTTGGCAATTATACATTTTCTTGTGTTTCCTTCCAAGGACCCAAAGCTGATCATTTTGACCACAAGTAAGAATAACTACTCTTTCTTATACAGTATTGTGTATAGACAAAAGGGGTGTGTGTGTGTGTGTGTGTGTGTGTGTGTGTGTGTGTGTGTGTGTGTGTGTGTGTGTGTGTGTGTGTGTGTGTGTGTGTGTGTGTGTGTGTGTGTGTGTGTGTGTGTGTGTGTGTGTGTGTGTGCTGGTATGTGTTTCTTTTCCAGTGAAGCAATGTAGGTGGTAAATGTGTTGCAGATTAGAGTGGCTTTATGCCAAGAGGAGACGAGGTCATGCTGTGATTAGTCCTCCCTTTCTGTCTTTCTCTCTGTATTTTTGCTGTTTTAGCGTGTAAAATAAGTTCTTGTCTTACTGTTAAATAAAAATTTAATTATGTGGAAATATCATAGTGAGCAGACGTCTCCCTTTACATGTGTCTCACGTGTATATGTGTCCTGGGATGTTAATTTGACTTTGTCTCTGCTCTTTAATTGGCTGATGCTCATTAGTCCCGGGAGTCACAGGCGTCCTCTTGGTTCTCATCCTCTTCCTGATGTTCACGTCCTCCTCCCACTGCGTACGGTAGGTCAACCACACCACCAGCTGTAAAAGCTTCCTTAAGCCTAAATATCACATGTTATGTGTGTGAAGTCTTCTCAGTGCATGTGTGAGAGAAAACCTTTTTCGTTTGTTCGCTGTGTGAGCAACTTTCATTGAAATGAATAGGAGCCATATTAAAGCCTTGGTTTTTGTGTTTTCTGCCTCTGGTATTTATCTCTTTGTGTCAGGTCTTTTACTTCCTCTCTTTTTCTTTTCTGTCTGAGTTTATCTTGTGAGAGAGAGTGAGAAATTTAAGATGGAAACCATAAGGAGACAGGCTAAAAGACGTCTGTAACAGAGCAAGTCCTAGCTAAGTGCTCCACTCACTGCTCTTTCATTACACAGGTCATAGTAGGTCACCCACTCCGCATGTGTGTGTAACCCATGCAGGTTTGTGAGACTTGAAGTCTGTGTGTGTGTGTGTGTGTGTGTGTGTGTGTGTGTGTGTGTGTGTGTGTGTGTGTGTGTGTGTGTGTGTGTGTGTGTGTGTGTGTGTGTGTGTGTGTGTGTGTGTGTGTGTGCGCGTGTGTGCGCATGTGCAGTTCCTGCCTTCTTCAGTAATTGTACAGAGGACAAGAGGCTCTTCCAGACCACTCAGGGCTTTAGATAAGAGTCAGGGTTAGCGGCTGGAGAGGTGGGATGAAGCTCCGCCGTGCACGATGAGTCACAATGATCCAGTGATAAGAACACACATTAGTGCTCACAAGGCTATCAACATATTCTGTGAACTAAAATTGCATCTGCATTTTTTCACCCTTTATCATCGTTGATAATAACATACTCTTGACGACCCTTTAGTAACTATGTCCACGGAAGAGGAAATGGTTAGTTAATGAGCCCATTTGAAAGCAGAGGCAGGGAAAGACAGCCAACTAACGGCCATTTGCACGGGATTAATACTGTAAAACCTATTTGTCAATAAGCATAGAATTAAACTATTTTTAATTAAATTGAAAATTGACATCAAATAATAGTTTAATACCTGTAAACCTCTGAAAGTTATGATGCATGTCTTCGATCATAACGTTAATTCAAAAAAATGAGAAAAAGTAAAGATTAAATCAAGTAAATTATTATTATTATTATTATTATTTATTTTATTTGGTGAGGTTCCCCAAAGAAAACTGGTAAGATGAATTACCCTACACATTCTGAATAGCTTAAGGTAACCTTATCATCATTGTCACTCTTGTCTGTCCAATACATTAGAAACAATGTAAGCAAAGCACAAACGATGTGGCTTTAGTTCTTATATTTATTGAAATTGAAGGTGGGCTGGTTAATATATCTCTGAGACTAAATATAGTCTTCGATTTTAGATATTGTAATATGGTATCATTGTTTTCTTTTCCTGTTTTTCAAAAATATAATTATGTAAATATTTTGTAAAAAAACCCCAAAAACCTACAATTTCGTCGCAATACCAATATTGTTTGGTCAAAAATATCCAGATTTTTACATTTTGTCCATGTTGCCCAGCCCTAATTGAAGGTATTAAAATGTTAAGCTTGTCATAAAATGTAATTTCATTATGTGAACTCTTTATTGACAAAAGAAAAAAGAATACCTCATGTTGTTTTTTTCTTGCTTTTATCTAACCTCTCTAATGTAAAATTTATATTTGGTAATTAAACTTTGGTTCCTGGAAAATTATTTCAGTTAAATCTTTTGTTTTATGTTCAGCCTCAATCTATGAAAATTTGACTCGAACCCAAGATAACAGCAAATCTAAGGGCAATTTCAAATAATGTTTCAAATAAGGTCGAACACATACATTTTGATTTAAACTGAGCTAAGCTGCTCAGATCTCGTAGGGTCCCTGGTCAGAAACAGGAAAACAAACATGAAAGAAGTGGCAGTAAAAGAGAATAAATACAGGCTTTTATAATGTTCATTATTTGCAGTGTTTATGGGGGGGGGTTCGTTGTGTGTAATGACCCCTTTAATATTGACCTCTGATGTCCTGCTTACTCAGGCTCTGAGCTGGGAGTGTGTGCGTCTGGTCCTGAACAAACTCTGACCTCGCTTTCTTCTTTGTTGTCTCTGCTCTTTTTGTGTCTCTCGTTCTCTTATTTTCATATATAATGTTCCAATGGTAGTATTCTTCATTTATGTCTGTTTTGGGTCATTTCCTCTCTTTTAAAACATCCTAGGTGTGACTTCGAAGAAAGAGTTTCTTTGAAAATAATTCAACATGTTGTGATTTTGTATTTTTTTTTTACCAGGTTGTCCAACTATGAGATCTTCTGGTACACACACAACCTCTTCATTGTGTTCTACTTCATCCTCATGGTGCACATGGTCGGGTAGGTCTCCAGGCTCAGCACTATTCTATCTGTGTCCCTGTATGCGGGTTTATCTCTGTATGATCAGTGAGTTCTATTGCACTCTTGGTACAGTTTGTCTCCCTCTCAACCACATCCCCCAGAAGACAAGATAAGAGTTTTCTTCATATATGACTGTCAGCAAATGTTGGAGACTCCTGCTGACAGCTGGAAACATTTCCGTCAGCAACTTCAGACTCATACGTCAGCATTATAAACGTCAGCTTTTCAAAAAAAACATGCAATTTTTGACTGACTTACTTAATTAAAAAAAAAATTATGTCATCGACTGACTCAACACAAAATGCCATTTCATTTCTTGTTCTTATAAAAGTAAAGCAAAGTTTTTCAAAGGAAATCAGTGTGCAGGAATTTCTTTATTCAGCTCCACTGACTGTCGTTCAACTGTACAACCAGGGTTTTCTTGCACGTGCCTGCTCTATTTTTGCAGTGTTTCAATGTCTTATATTTATTGTGGTTGATTATTATTAACAGCCTGTATCTATACTTTGAAGCCTATGAGAAACGACAGTATTTGTTTTTAATATTTCCTTGATGGCAATTTCTCGTTACAGGCTGAACACAGAAAAACAAACACAATCACACTTGCTTTACAGGAGAGTTTTTGGAACTCATGATCTTCATGCCTTGGACATTTTGATTGATTGATATTACTATAACAACATACTATTGCAAACTGCATGAGTTAGTATGAATTTTATTATATCAGGAGGTCTGAACATAGCATTTAAAAATGGGATCAAAATGTTCCTTTTGGATAACGTGAACATTCATATTTACTTAATGTTCTTTTTCTATGACCACACCTAAGAAATCCTCAATGTTGCCCCCTAAATAACCAACCGTGTCACTTTTCTTTTCCGTCAGAGGAGCTCTGAAGTATCAGACCAACGTCGAGGCCCACCCTCCAGGCTGCCTCAGAGCCAATCAGAGTAGCACAGAGCAGCAGGGCGAGGAGCTGGAGCAGGGTGAGGATGAAGAGAGGAGATGCGGAGAGGAGGCTCACTTCCAGCCACACTACCCCCAGGTCTGTGTGTCTCTATTATGTGTATCTTGGCATTTAAATGAATTTGTGTGCCTGTTGAAGGAAGTGTTCGTACCTGTAAGTGTGTGTCTGGGTTGTCGAGGGTGTGTAAGTGTTGTGTTGAGTATTTGGGAGGTGTTAGAGGGAGTTGGTCCTGTTTATTAGAGGTGCAGTGCTGTAAGGGAGGGCGGGTATCCTCTTTCTACATCAAGGCCTGTGTTTGTGTGTGTTTCTTCTTTCCGTGTGTGATTATGTGTTTGCACATGGTCGTTAAGCAACGAGCTGGTTCCATAAAATCCCCCTTAAACCCAATTGTGCTCTGCAGGGTTCACTGGAGTTGTGAGCAATTAGTCTGCTACAGGTTACTGCCAACAAAAAGAAACAGAAACACCACACACTGTGATAGAAAGGGCCAAAGATTTACCATGTGTTCTCATGAATATACTCTCTTTTTGATTCAGAGCCAGCTTGTGATTTTCGTGAAACAAATTGGGAGAATACAACATAAATACAACATAAAATTCCCAAAGTTTCAAGGGCTAACGCTAAACTCTTTTGATTAAACGGATCATAATTATGACCAGCCTAGTGGGAAAAATGTTTAAGTCAACCATCTTTTGTTTGTATGTAGACATTTTTGACAATTACGATGTGTTCACTTGGCAAAAATAACTACTTAAGTAGTCATAAATTGGTGGCAAAACAGCTGCAAAGCCACTTTAGCTGACAGCTACATGTATTTTAGTCTGATTCACTGGATGTAGACTGTGAGTATAAGTCTGCCATTGGCCATGTGTTTCACGCAGCATTCCCCTTTCCTTCCGCTATCTGCTAGGGATCAGTCACTGCATCCTCTGCTTAGCGCTGCTATGCGAGACTGCTTCTATTTGACATACATATTTAACACTACAAGCATCAAAAGGATCAAAACAGCCGAGCATGACCAGCTATATCAACTACACACAAGTGTTTCTCAAGTGTTATTGATGTAGTTATGTTATTAAATAGCACTTGGATCTGGATTTGCATTTCTTAGATGGCATGAAACAGAGTTGAACAGAAACATATGATTGGTTGAAGCTTTTTCTGTGTCATTGGAGCGCTGATAAAAGTTGGGACCAGCTGAACTTTATTTCTAGTCCATCACTCAGCGACAAGTGTCAGGTTTCAACTTGTAGCTTCCTGTCACTTGCTTCCTTTACAAATGACTTGTAGCCTGTTACCGTGTCGCTTTAGGGTGACACAGCATGAGACAATTTATTTAGCTTATTAAAATAGACCACTATTACTAATACTCTGTCTATTTGTATCTGTTTTCAAGTATGCAACACAGTAAGAATAGCCAATCAACACTTTATTTCAATGTATCTGGTATGATTATACGGCAAGCAACAGGGGTAACCATCTAGGATGCGTAAACGCTTCCAAGTGTGAATAAACACTTGGAAGTTTTCCTATACAAAATGACACGAAAGTGGCGTAAAAGCTAGCTAAAGCATGTCGGCAGAATATTTACTGAAATATTTTGGTAACGTAATTTCATCATTATCAGCTGCTCAGTACAAGAACAGCAAGAATCCATCTTTACCCGAAATATATTGTCCATGAATGCTCTGAGCGGAAATGTACACTTAACAATCAACACTTAACTGCAAAAGCAGGTTAAGTGCATTTATGTGTTTTCTCTGCCCAAAGGTCTGTGCAGAGAAAGGAGTTCAGGGTAATCAATTCTCTGCAACATGTTGTAGTGTGGCCCTGCGTGTCAAGCAAACTGAGTGGTTGGTCAGACTTCCTCACAGACTTTATAACGTTAAAACCCAACATCTGTAGAAGTATGGAAGAAAAACGCCACATGAACGTTGACATATGTGGAGACAGAGAAAACTATGGTTTGACACTAATTGGGGTTTATTTGTAGCTATGACCATCAGGTTTATTGGTCATGTTACTGTAACTATCACTCACCAAGGTAACTGCAACGAGTCTGAACATGGCGATATCTGAACTGTACTTTTCAACTGCCTCCATTAGCTTTTTGTGATTGATTGTTAACATAATAATGTAGAAAGTCTGTGTTTCTCTCTTTGTCTATTTGTAGACATGGCTTTGGGTGTCCGGTCCTCTCTGTCTATACTGTGCCGAGCGTTTCTACCGCTACATCCGCAGCAGTGACCCTGTTACCATAGTGACAGTCATCAGGCACCCTTGTGATGTCATCGAGTTGCGCATGCTTAAGAAGAACTTCAAGGCTCGTCCTGGACAGGTTAGAAGCCATGAAATGTCTTTATCTACAAGCATTTAGTTTTTTGTTATATCTCAGTTGTATTTATCACTTTACTATTTATTTTATCATATGATGTTCTTGAGGTGAATAAAAAAATCCTTCACTGTCCTCTCCATGTGCTTCCTTTTTTAATCTTCTCTCCCTTTCTCTCTTTGTCGTCCTGCTGTCTCCATCTCTCCCCTCTCTCTCTCAGTATGTTGTTCTTAACTGTCCAGGTGTCTCTTCATTTGAAAACCATCCCTTCACGCTCACAACGGTGAGACTTTATGAAGCACATTCCTCACTCATGACACAATGCAAACACACACACACACACACACACACACACACACACACACCACACATATGTTTTTACAGTTTCTTAAACTTTCTTCCCCCTGGCAAAGAACATGCAGTTCTTTTGTCTCTCTCAACATCCCGCCCTCCTCTGCTGCTGGCTGGCACTTGTTTGACAGCTGGATCGTCCAGTAACATTCTGTTTCACGTTATTTGTTGATGTTTTCAGATTTAGTCCAGATTGTATGAGACAAAAGCAGAAGACAAACAAACAACTTTCCGTTTAGTCAGCAACTTAGCATACATGAGTGGACACACACACACACACACACACACACACACACACACACACACACACACACACACACACACACACACACACACACACACACATCTGATGTGTTATGGAGCTTTGAGGAGGAGGGCAGGGAATCACACTGACAGAGAGCAGACAGACCCCTGAGGCTAGTCAGCCAACAGGAAGGCTTAGTGTGTCTGTGTGAGTCTGTGTGTGTGTCCATGTGTGTGTATGTATGCATTGTTATATTTAATGAAAAGAGTTGTTTCCACTGGGTTGTGTGTGTGGATGTCTGTGTCCTTGTGTTCGTTGCACATGTATGTGAGTGTGTGTACTTGTATATGTGTGTGGATTTTATTTTTTTTGTGACTAACTGTCTGCTTTCTTACTCCTCGCAGTGTCCCACGGAGAACAAGGAAACTTTTGGCATCCATCTTCGAGTCGTGGGAGACTGGACTGGTGGGTACACACACACACACACACACACACACACACACACACACACACACACACACACACACACACACACACACACACACACACACACACACACACACACACACAAGGGCACATTGGGATGCTCGCATAGGATAACATGTGCAGAAACACACAGACTAAAAAAACAGACAAACAGGCCCATACACACATTTTCTGTTCCCTATCAGAGTTGACAGGATGGAAGTATTTTTGTTTTGTCACTTCTCTCTGGGGAGGAAGTATTTCCGGAAAAATGTTTTCAGAACACAGGAAAGGAAGTGGGTTTGTTTGTGTTGGCCCCTTAATCTGCCATGACCACAAATTGTACGTAAACACTGGAAAGCATTGAGTTGGAATGTATAGACACCTCTAAATGTTGTCATGTTTGCATGAAAATCTTCATGACCATTTCCTTCTTAGAGAGTGAGATCAGTGGGTGAAATAATGAGTAATGCAAAACCTCTCCCCTCCTCAGAGCGGTTCACACAGCTGTTACTTCCTGAACCAAGGATGGACTTGGAGATCCTTCCCATGGTGCAACAGAGGAGATACCCCAAGTACGTGTGTGTGTGTGTGTGTGTGTGTGTGTGTGTGTGTGTGTGTGTGTGTGTGTGTGTGTGTGTGTGTGTGTGTGTGTGTGTGTGTGTGTGTGTGTGTGTGTGTGTGTGTGTGTGTGTGTGTGTGTGTGTGTGTGTGTGTGTGTGTGTGTGTGTGTGATGTGGCTGACATGATTTCTCATGAAGGCTCAGAATCACAGAGGGGTCAGAGGTTTTGACCTTTCAGACCTCTGACCCTGTGCTCTTCCTGCTCTGTGTTTGAGAGAGAGAGGCAGAGATAGAGAGGGAGATGAGTTTGTTTTGTGACAGTAAACCAGAGCTAAACAAACTATTATCCCCCCCACCACGGAAACTGCTAGCCAAGCTACATCAAAGAGTCGAACCAGTATTTTACTATTTTTACGCAATGTTTTTGGCCATGAATAAAAAGTTCTTGGTGTTACTGAGCACAGTGCTTGTGATTATGTGACAGTAACGTGACGCCAAGTCTCGCTTGGCTCTGTGGTGGGTGTCTGTGTATGTAATGCCTGCTGCAGCATTACCAACTATTTTTGTGGGCTCAGTTTTAAGTTTCATGTGTAGTGTTGTCTGAGCATATTTGAATGCTGAATGCAGATAATTTTTTGTGTTTAACCAGGCTTGGTCATTTTATATCTGTCCATTTAGAGTGTGAGAAAGATGTGCGTGTGTGTGTGTGCGTGTGTGTGTGTGTGTGTGTGTGTGTGTGTGTGTGTGTGTGTGTGTGTGTGTGTGTGTGTGTGTGTGTGTGTGTTGTGTGTGTGTGTGTGTGTTTGTTTGTGTGTATGTATTTCAATGACAAAAGTGTTTGAGCAGCTGTTGTAGAGATGGTGTGTGTGTTTGTGTGTGTGTGTGTTTGTGGGTTTGTGGGGTCAGACAAACTGCACACAGACTGTGTGATTTCAAATCCAGGATGTTCATCTGCTAATGTGTGTTCGTGTTTTTTTGTCCACTCTGTACGTTCAGGCTTTACATTGACGGTCCCTTTGGAAGTCCGTCAGAGGAAGTGTTCAACTACGACGTCAGTGTTTGTGTCGCGGGGGGAATAGGAGTCACGCCGTTCGCCTGCGTACTGCACGCTCTACTGTGAGTTATTAAAAGAAAACACACAAACATCACAAACTGATAAATGATGAACAATTGGAGTAAGCGTTATTTATTTTCTTCCTCTCCTCCCTCTTCTCTGCTTTGCTCCTCAGTGACGGCTGGACAGGTTTCAGGTTGCAGAGGTTGTACTTTGTGTGGGTCTGCAGGGAGCTCCAGTCCTTCTACTGGTTTGCTGAACTGCTGTGTGCTCTTCATCACAAGGTCAGGACAAAGTCTATCATTCTAAAGCCTTCATGTTAAATTGATTAAAACATAATGGAGCAAAACTATTGTTCATGATCAAGTTTGGTGATTGTTTGACCATTTTTTTGGTGTGCCTTAATGTCAACATTGTGTCAAAAGGTTCTCTTTCACAAAGGATTTAAGGATTTATTTGGCCTTATTTAAATAATACCACTGCTTCTTAAAATGTCTGTACATGCCCCTGCTTTCACTGTGAATTAAGCCAGTTTACCAGCAAAGGTAATCTACTTGCTACAAACTTTTGGTACTTCCTTTTGTGTGTGTGTTTGCGCTTATGTTTGCTCTTACTCATGTCAAAGAGAGTTTTCTGGGTTTTAAGGCCAAGGGAAAGTTCAGAGGTTAAAAAGCGCAAAAGGCTGCAGATTAACAGCAGAGTCGGTACTTTGGCACAGCAAAGTTTATATAGAAATATGGATTGATCAAATAAAAAGCACTCCTAAGGTATCTTCCTTTGCATAACTCCCACTCAGTTTACTTTCAATTATTGGTTTGTGTCAAACAGCTTCTTTACTTCTACTTCTACTTAAACAGTCAGCAGAACAAGTTAATACATTTTTTCAACAAAATAATTTTAGGTTTTTATAGTGACATTGATTAATAGACTTTTGTTTGTTGTATTTCACGCCATCTTGTGGCTGCTTGTAACTTTACCTCTCCTATTTCAGAGAAACCAAAGGAATACATGTTCCATTTAATCCTAAATAACACTGCTTTTAATTAGACATCACAGAACCACTAAAACACTGAAGCTTCCATGTCTGTGTTTTTCTTTTAGCTTTGGCAGGAAAACAGACCGGACTATTTTAATCTGAAACTTTACGTCAGTCAGACAGACAACCTGCAGGTAGGTGTGACACACACACACACACACACACACACACACACACACACACACACACACACACACACACACACATGGTCTAGCTTTTTGTGTTCATCTTCTAATTTCATTGGCTGTTCACTCATTCATCTCTTCATTAATCCATTGTTGCTAAATCACTAAAAATGTAACCCACTAGAGGGCAGTATATGACAGAGAGAGAAGCTATAGCAGTTTATTGTCCGTCTGTTGCAGTCTGTTATATCTCTGAACTAAATAATATTTATTGTTTCAGATTGTTTTAGCATGAGCACGTCTATCATAAACCATTTGTTTCACACTTCCTACCAAAAAAAGAAAGAGGAAAACATTTCCTGTAATGAGAATATCATTAATTGTATAGCCCTGCGACAGACTGGCGACCTGTCCAGGGTGAACCCTGCCTTCGCCCATTGACAGCTGAGATCGGCTCCAGCACCCCTGCGACCCTTAACTGGATAAGCAGGTTACGGAAAAAATGAATGAATGAATTAATTGTATAATTTTTTTTATCTTACCGTAAATAGCTGATAATATTTTCTCCAGTATTTATTTAATGATACGTGTCATTGATCTTAAGCCAAATTCTTCAGGATATATTCAAAATATCAGACATAAATGTAGATCATGTGGAACCCTCCACTTTTTGTTTGGTCATGTGACCATCTATTATTTTCTCCTTGTTAGTGTCACAAGGGACAATGTGGTTCATTTCCCCAACAGGGAGAGAAACACTTTTCCACAGCATGTCAAGTTTAAGAGGCAAATGTGAGCAAGTTCAATAAGCGAATAACAACCAGTCCGTAATCAATCTGAGGCTTGTCAAAGGAAGTAGAACTACTGTGAGTGAATTATACGCAACAATCAATGTAGTGCTTTCGTCCATGTTTATGTTTCATGCTGCTGATTCAGAAGGGTTCCTGCTCTTAGTCTTCTTAGTGAGTAAGATAGGCCGTAGTAAAGGCAGGAACTCATATAACACTGTTGGGTGTTGCCTTACACCTGCACAGAAAGATCCTGACCCGTATCAGAGCTGCTCTGTGAAAGACGGATTGACCCGGGGGATTAACTGGATGGCCACATAAAGACAGTGACACAATACTTTGCCTGACCTTTTTCTCACACCCATGTCCAATAGAAATGACTTGAGATACAGTGAGTTCACTGGGTTATTAGTCTATCACACGCAAACTGAACCAGCAGCCTAAAAGTGTTGGACTTTCTTTTTGCTTCTGTCTCCTCTTTATATTGTAGATGTTTAATGTAATTTGCTTTAAATGTAAACATGGCTTCCTAATTATGGAGAGTAAAACCACATTGTCAAAACCATCTTCTGCAATCTATACAATACATAGAGTAATAATATAGTGAAGTAATACTTTGACCTGGTGTCTGATGGATCTATAAAGCAGATCGAAATCATTTTGATCTGAAATAGTTCAATATTAAAATGTCACAAGATTTAATATATCAGTAGCGTACTTGGCTCATACACAAGCAACCCATTTAGCTTTTTATTTTACTTAATCCCACTTTGTCAGTCCCTGAATTTGCTTTGTTTTGCTGACACCTAGGGCCGCATTAAAATACAATGGGCCGCAGGGCTACGACTTTCTTATGCTATAGTTTGTAGCCATAGTTTGTTTTTCAGCAGGAGTAAGTAAGAGAAGGGGAGTAAATGGAAGCAGAGGAAGATGGAGAACCTGTTGTCACGACAGGCTGGGATCATTAAACCTATAGATGTCAACAGTGCTTTTCTGATAAAAAAACAAGATTTAATGTGTCATCAATCTGCTGCTGCATTAGTCAGACGTCTCTAGTAACGAAGATATGAAATGTATCATGAATGATAGAGTTACTCAGTTAATGCTTGATTTACATTTGCTTAAAAACAACTTAAAAAGTGATGATATGTCAGTGTTGTGTTGACAGCTTGTTTCCGCTGCCCTGAAATGACCAAACAAATCAGTTAACACCGGGATGTTTTTGTTATCTACTCTAATTTCCAGAGCATGTCTGAGGAGAAGTACCGCCCACTCACATCAAGGCTTCTGGTTGGTCGACCCAGGTGGAAGTTACTGTTCGATGAGATTGGGAAGACCAATAAGCAGTGAGTAGTGTGAATGTCCTAATCTGACCCGCCAGATGGTTTGTTACACAGAAACATTTGTGAAGCCGACTTTGAAAACATTAAGAAAAGGACCTTAAAAAAAAAAAGTTTGTGGCAGGTGGTTGGATGTACAATCTGTCAGTCAAACTCTGAAGCCAGTCAGGTGAAGAGCATGAACATCTTGCCGATCGATAGAAGCCTTAAGTGCCGTTCTTTGCTCTTTTTTCATTGAAGAGATATTCTCCAGTTCTGATATAACTAATGCTATTGGTGCATCTACGCTCACCTCTTCAGGAGCCGCCATTGTTGTTTAGAGCGAAACAGTCGCCTCTTTGTGTGGCGTCACACACACCTAAGCCACGCCCATAGCTGCAAGTAGCTTCACACAAGACGCTGATTGGTCCATGCTCTGGCTTACCGAACAAAAAACTTTATTTGTAGCCTGACAAGATGGCTTTTCTTGTGATATTTGATCTTGTGGCATTGCGAGAATCCAGCTGCTCTGGAAGTTAATAAATGTCCAGGAGTTGAGTAGGATCTAGAGTTATTACATCCATCAGCTGTTTCTCTCTCTCTGTGGTTTCAGTAAGCGAGTCGGGGTTTTCTGCTGTGGACCAAAGGGAATCTCTAGGACTCTCCACAAACTGTGTAACTCAGCCCGATCCTCTGGAACAACATTTGAATTCAACAAGGAGTCCTTCAGCTGATCGGACATCAGAGCTGTTTCTACACTTCATCTCACTGAGATAAACAGCAACTTTGCCGTTTGACATAATATGAAACTTGAATATTCATGGACTTTATTATTATTTTATATCCATCACCCCCCATGGTCAAAAAAAGGCCGAGCTGGACATGACTTTAACATGCAGCTTTAGACCTGTCCCTCTCTACAGACCAGACTGACGTCTATAACACCTTCAGCTTCAGCTACTGATCCAATCAACCTCTGAGAAAAACTGAAGAGACCAGCCCACTGCTCGGATTCTCCACTCAGGATGCTTTGTGTTTCTAAAGTTGCTGTTGGATTTCATCTTTTCCCTGACAAACCCTTCTGTGGAGTAAATTAGTTTTCTCATGCTGGCTTGTACCATGAGAAAGAAAAACGTCGGACATGACCTGCAATCCCGCGACCACAAACACAACAAGATAACGCTATTAAACAACAGGGTATTCATTTTAATTTGCACCAGGGCTGAAACATCACATTTTTTTTTTTTAATCTAAACATTTAAAAAAACAGTTGACTTAAATAGCCAGAGAGGTGAAACCACATGGACAAATCAATTGTGGTGACCATTAACTAATATAGTGTAATCCAAACATCATTAAACCTTTACTTGACACCAAACTGACACCAAAGGAGCTCTACCAACCAAAAAGCATCTATATGTCCAACTCATGGAAACAGGATTTGTAGAGATTTAAAATTTTATTTATATTGTTTAAAGTTGAATGTTGATGTGAAAAAAAACTACTGCAGGGCTTCGGCAATTTCTGAACAAAGTAAGTGTCCTGTCCTTATTTTTTTTTACACATCTCCAGAAAGTCAAGAAGTAACTGTAAAAAGAAAAAAAGCATGAATACTGGTGAGTTGATAACAATCTATTTGTAAGTTTGACACCACATTTGTAGGAGTTTATGTTTTAGAGTCAACTGTTATTTAAAAAGAAATGTGCCAAAACTTGAAACAACAGGTTTCTGCAGATAATCAACATCTTGATTCTTCTGTTTTTGTGACTGAAACGACAGTATTCTCTTAAATTGTGCTTAATAACCATTTATTTAGCATTTGAAATATGAATATATTTACATGTTACACAGTAAGCCTGTTTTCAGAATTGTCCTCTTTTTTTAAGAAAAGGCAAAGCCTGAAATAAAAGAGAATTTTTATTTATTATATATATTGATTACTTGCACAAAGTAAGTGGGAAGTCCTTGCAAAAAGTATATTATCATGGCTATATAATTCATAGTCACAAGTATTTACTTAGGAAACAAGGTAATTTTGTCAAACAACTTAGACTGTTTAGTGGCATTAACTAGATCTAGTGTAGTTCTGTAATCTGCTTACTAAGCTACCTCTACTATTGTGAAACAGAGTTGGTTTTGTTCAAATGATCCATAAGATATAAAGTTGACATGGCAACCAAAAGCAACTACATCAGTGATAATGTGAAGTAGCCATGCATTAAACAATTGGTACTCAACATACAAACTGCTAACAGACAGATGCATAACCAACAGATGACAACAAATCGCAGAGAAAAACTGGATCTTGTTTTTGTCTTATTTTATTGTAGCATTTACAAACTGTTTTCATGATGCCACCTTCATTGTCTTAGCTTGTGAAAGATCACAGTCTCCTTGGCACACTGGTTCTTTAGCACCATCGCTAACACATAAAAGAGCGTGTTGAAAATTTGGTCAGTGATTTGACTTCTGTAAAAACAGTTTTGCAATCAAAGACACTGAAACTGTAAAATGAACTGTTTAAAATGAGGTAAATCTGTTAATGATTATACTTGGTCATTCTTAACTATAAAAATAATAACCGAGGGGTACATTATATACTCTAGTTTCTCACAGACTCTATTTCTGAGAAATCTTAATGTTTAAATTATATCTTGAAAGGCAGTTTGGCCCTCGTTTTTAATAACGAAGAATATTAGGGGGCAAATAATGGGACTTTTATAACCCGAACAGTCACTACAGCTACAGCACTGCAGACCTGGCCTGAAATTATCAAAAATTATTATTTTCCTTCTAACTTTTCATTCAGCTATCTTCAATGCAGTTTATTTGACCTTATACCTTGAACTTATAGTATTTGCCATCAGTGTGTGTCTTGTACACAAAATCACAGTTAAATACAATGAAATAGTAAATTATTAATTGATTTTAATAATGTATCTGGGTTTTTCTGTGTTTCATGTCAGTGGGGAAATTCAAGAAAAAGTTGCCAAGGAAAGAATATCCACATTACTGTTGACTGCTGAGTAGTTTGTGTAAAAAGACAGTAAATGTACTCCAAGTCACAGTACAAATATTCACAAGACAATACTGTAGTGCAGTGTATACATCTTCACATTTTCATTTGAACACTGACATGGGTGTTGTATTGTATTAATGAACACTTAGTGGTTCTGTGTGTGTGTGTGTGTGTGTGTCACACAAAAGTATAAGTGTATCTGCTGAATGTATAAACTATTAGGGACATCTTCCTGATGATTGGTCCTTGCTCCTTCTGCATAATCTCCATTTATATTGTCTCAAACCTTAAAGGGTCGATACACTTCAATCCCCCCAAAATATTTCCCATTCACATCTATTGATAAGAAGCTATACTGTGAGATCTAACACTGTGTCTTCTGTCACTACCCGAATACACTGGAGGTGAAATGTATTTTTTTCGTTGCCTAAAAAAACGTAAAAAGGGCTAGAAAACATTTGAAAAACACTGTAAATCTGGATAATGAAAAGTAAAAAAAAAACATGTTAAACCTGAGTTGTTGTTTACATTTTTAAATGCTACCACAATAAAAATGTACTTCACCTCCACTGTATTTGGGTCCCAAAGTCTCAGCAGTTAATACTTCAAAGGCGAAGACAACACACACAACTATCTGCTAGATACCTTTTTAAAATTTAAATAGATTTATTATGGGAAATCAATAACAAATTGTATTTTGTACCAGGATTCATCTCATTCATACATGAAAATACAGAGCGTCCCTAATAGTTCATTCATATACAGCTGTATGTACAGTATCTGTGTGTTACAGAGTAGTCTGATATGAAGACGAGCCTTCCTCTGAGCTGCTCTGCAGTAATGGCTGTCTCTCTCCGAAGCTCGGCACCCTCTTCCTCCTCTGGTTACGCTTCCACTTCCTTCTTGCAACAATAAGCACAGCGGCGAAGACTGAGGCGATCAACGCCCCGAGGATCCCGGCTCCCAGGAGCCACTGCCAGATCTGCTGGGCCTGCTGGAGGTAAGGCGTCAGGAACTCCTGAACAAACCTCTGACCTGTAGAGAAGATATAATGTTAATCATTTTTTATAAATGATATCTTCAAAAAGAATGCAGCAGAAATGATGAAACCTTACTGTAGTTGTGAATATTTGGAAAACTGCCAATTTTTTAAGTGAATGACTGAATTACATAACCAAAATGATGAGAAAACGTAATGAAAAGTGTCCATAACCATAAATTATTTTCTGTTTTGTGCTCTCAATCGCAATGTAGATGTGAAAGATATCAATATATCTGCTAAGCTTCTCTGGAACCAATACAACTTGAATTATTGAATTATAAATACTGTTGGCACAATCAGACATGGTTTTCCAGTAAAGTAATTGATCAGTTAGTGATTGCTTCACAATAGCCCTTTCACATAGTTTTGCACACTTCTGTGCCCATGGTAATCGATGCATGCCTACTGAGTAGCCTACAATCAAATGGTTAATAAAATAGGCAGAGATAAACAATAATCCACTAATCCGTAACACATCTACATTCCCAATTAGAGTCAATCTCCTGTCTGACACAAGGCCAACTACCAACAATGCCATATGATATTGATACTACGCTGACCTTTGGGTCTATTACAGCCACAGCACTACAACTACTAGGGCTAAAATATTGCAATTGGTACTACAGATGTCTTACAAGTACAGGTACCTTAGCTGAAACTAAAAGCTTTTACTACTGCTACTGATTTTAAAATTAAAATAATATATAATCATTTAGTATATAATGAAAAATTAAATATTCTGAAAATAAAACAGTAAACCTATGTTTGAATTAGCAGTAATACTCATTAGTAGCATTCTGTACTGACCAGGGTCCAACAGGTAGGCATACTCAAATCCTAGAGCCTTGTCGGAGAGGAAGTAGTCCCCGTTTCTGGAGAGAGGCAGGAAGGGCACCATGTAGTAACCATCATTGTGGCCAATAGGAGCATTGGATTGTGGGTAATGGGTCCGGACAGGCTGGTGGGCTCTGAGCCAGCGCTCAAAGATGCTGGAGGAGAAAAAGAAGGAACAGAGAGATAAACAGGAGTGAAGGATGACAAGGAAATATAGGAAGGAGGGGAAGGATGGATAAAGATTGTTATGACAAAGATTGTAAAAGGATTTGAGAAATCATACAATGGTTATATTGTTCTCAGCAAACATTGCATCGGTCACACGCTCCTGCAGATTCCTCCTCTACAACATCAGGAGGATTCGCCCCTTCCTCACTGAGGAGACGGCGCAGGTGCTCATCCAGGCTCTGGTCATCTCCCGCCTGGACTACTGCAACTCACTACTTGCCTTCAGACCTCTGGAGCTTGTCCAGAAAGCTGCAGCACGTCTGGTGTTCAATCGCCCCAAGTTCTCTCACACAACTTCCCTTCTCCGTTCTCTACACTGGCTCCCTGTAAGAGCTTGCATCCAGTTTAAGACTCTGGTGCTAGCCTACAGGGCAGTGAGAGGAACAGCTCCTTCCTATCTCCAGGCCTTGGTCAAGCCCTACACCCCCGCCCGACCACTTCGCTCTGCTGCCTCGGGGCGATTGGTTGCCCCGTTGCTCAGAGGTTCCTGCGGCCGATCAGCTCGGTCACAGCTTTTTTCTGTCCTGGCCCCTCAGTGGTGGAATGAACTCCCCACTGACGTCAGGACAGCAGAGTCGCTGCCCATCTTTCGGCGCAGGCTGAAAACTCACCTCTTCAAGAAGTACTACCCTGAGCCTTCCTCGTAGCACTTATTGCATTCGTATTAGTTTGTTGCACTTATTGTATTCGTATCAGTTCGTAGCACTTATTGTATTCATATTAGTTTATTGCACTTATCCTATTCGTATTAGTTTGTAGCACTTATTGTATGCGTATTAGTTTGTTGCACTTATTGTTTTCGTAGTAATTTGCTTCTGCACTATACTTTTGCTCTGGTTTATGCTTTTAGATGCTTGTTTAAGAAAGGAGATGCACTTATGACTTCTGGTGACTAGTAGTTCTCTTGAATACCTATGTTGAATACACTTATTGTAAGTTGCTTTGGATAAAAGCGTCTGCTAAATGACTGTAATGTAATGTAATGTAATGTAATGTTATATCAAGGAGGTAGGCAAAGACATAGAGGAAGAAAATAGATAAATGGAATCTTAAAATATTCCCAAAAGGGATTGTTGATTTCCTTAATAAAATACTTTTTTAAAGGTATAAGAAATGATGTTTAAATATGTTTCTGTTTCATTATTTTTAAGAATGGTATCATTTAATTTACATGAGTGTCTTGTCAATATCTTTCTGTAAAAATATTATCAAACAAATAGTAGTTTTATTAACTTTATTAGACAATTAACTGAGACATTTATACATAAACCTACCTGAATCTGTGAAAGACACCATTATTTATCCTCCTGTCTCACTATTCTCAAACTACCTTTGTAACTGTGTCTTTTTTCGTTGTATTACTTCTTTCTTTTTGTTTCTGCCTCCTGTATCCCATTGCTCTTTCTCATTTAGGACACATGTATCTTTGTTCATCATTACAAACAAAGGTGGTTATTCCCTGCAGTAATTTACCAGATGATTCAGAGATTTTGCGTAACCCACACTATGTGCTCTCTTTTCCTGTGTGTCATTAGTAGACATGTTTGTGTGCTCCATCAAACCTGTCAATGAAAGCATGGTGCAGCAGGAATATGGGGTCGTTGGCTGAACCCTGCACTGACGACATGGTGCCGTTCATGAAGACATGCAGGGCGTTGTGCATGGTGCTCTGGCCTGGCACTGCCATACCCGACATTGGACTGGCAAAACCTGCAGGAGGAAAGAAAAGTACTCACTTGTCACACATCTTTGTGTCACTTTTAATATGGCTAAGATAGATGGTGTCAAGCGCACTGGCGGAAAGAAAATTAGTTATTGAGTATTGAATGTAGCAGTCAATTACAATGGAATTTACCATTTTAGAGAGATGCTCTTGGAAAATGCTCAAGGGTTACTATCACCCTAAAGCTACAAGGTACTGCAAAAATATAACAGTTTTTTATTAACTGAAAATTGGAAGTACAGTTTAAAAAGTGAGGGTATTTTAGCAAAGTGAGGATATTTTTAAAAAGTGAGGATATTTTTAGAAAGTGAGGAGATTTTACCAAAGGGATGATATTTTTTTCAAAAGTGAGGATATTTTTCAAAAGTGAGGATATTTTTGGAAAGTGAGTATATTTTCAGAAAGGGATGATATTTCTTTAAAAAGTGAGGATATTTTGCCGAAGTGAAGATTTTTTTAAAAAGTGAGGAGATTTTTAGAAAGTGAGGAGATTTTACCAAAGTGAGGACATTTTTAAAAAGTGAGGAAATTTTTAAAAAGTGAGGATATCTTTCAAAAGTGATGAGATTTTACCAAAGTGATGATTTTTTTAAAAAGTGAGGATATTTTTTAAAAGTGAGGAGATTTTTAAAAAGTGAGGAGATTTTACCAAAGGGATGATATTTTTTTAAAATGTGAGGATTTTTTTAAAGTGAGGACATTTTACCAAAGTGAAGATATTTTTAAAAAGTGAGGATATTTTTAGAAAGTGAGGAGATTTTTAAAAAGTGAGGAGATTTTACCAAAGGGATGATATTTTTAAAAAAAGTCTGTGTTTGTGTGTGTTCCTACTAATCCTACCCTCTATGACGTTTCTAAAGCTCATATTGGCGAATCGGTCCATGGGTCCCGTCTCATACTGGGGGAGGTCCACGGTGAAGTCCACGTCAGCTGTTGTGGGGAGTCTCGGCACACGGTTGGTATCGTGGTTGCCAGGGTTACGCAACAGTGGACCCTCCCCAGTGGAGTTACACAATGCCTCTCGGTTGTTGTACTCCTCGGGCTGGGTGCAGATCACCTACATGCACACACACACAAACACACACACACACACACACACACACACACACACACACACACACACACACACACACACACACACACACACACACACACACAACACAAACAAACACACAAGTTTCTAGCGGATTTCTTTGAAAAACTAAGAATAAAGTTGCAGTCTTAGATACATTTTCTGGGAGGTGAATACAAAGCCTCTGAAGAAGGATTTTCACTGAGATCTTTTATGGCGACTGGACCATTTGAGGATGAATTCTAAAAAAAAAATCGTGTGTTTCCAAACAAATTGCTCAATTTTTGGATTAAGAGGCTAAACCAACTTTAGAACAACATATTTAGAACAAAAGTTTTGTTTGTTTCGTTGGGAAATAATGTTTTGGACTCCTAATAAGGGATAAAAAGATGTGCCCATTGATCTACACTCACTGAGAGTCTGAGAGAGTCATTTCTTACCTTCCATGAGGAGAAGATTGACCCAGGGCTGATGAGGTTAGGACTGAGGGGGCTGCGTCCGCCCATCAAGTCGTCGGTGCACACCTCACAGGACTGGGCATTCCTCCAGTCCCAGTATGGGATGGTGAAGTTAAAATCTCCCGTCAGCTTCCTTATCTCGTTCTCCCAGTGCAGCAGGAAGACTCGGTGCCACGGCAGAAACGCTGCAGACTCATGGGCAAAGTCGATGTCCCTCCATACGTTCCCTGGCCCTCCCAAGAAGGCGTCCCGGGACACATAGTAGTGCATCCAGACAAACAAGTCGTACGTGTTGATGTCGGAGAACATGGGGTTCTCGCCATTTTCACCCATCTCTGCTCTCGTTGCCGTGGAGATCACATAGTCACGGCTGACAGTGTTCTTTGCCAGGTTCAGATAAGAGATAAACTTGTGTTGCTCAGCAGGGGACATGGTCAGGATGTTCCTGCGCAATGACTCCCTGTACTCAGCACAGTTTGAACCCCAGTAACCAAACCTGCATTCGCCACAGTTAAAACCTCCATAGTTTCCAGCACAACGACACGTCCGGTTGAAGAAAGCTAAAGGCCAGCGCTCCCTGTCGTCGATCCCACTGTGGGGGTACTGAGGTCCGTGGGGCTCTTCTGAGACCTCCACCTCAGTGCAGAAACCACGGCCTGACATGGCACCGCAGGCTGAGCCGTCACCGTCCCACACCGGGCAACACTCTTTGGTCCGGAGTCCCTCTGAGTTGGCACACGGGCGAGGGAATTGGCATAAAGAAGTCCCAATGAGCTGCAGCAGAACTACAGATACGTACAAGCTCCTCATGGTGAAAGTCAGAGAAGCTTCAGTTTTGACAACAGTGTAAACTCCTGCTGTGAAGGTGGACACAACAGGACCTGATGACCTTCTTCAGCTAGAAATACACACTCTTCAGGTAACTGTATTTATCCAAGCAACCAATTACTAACTTAATATCTTGCAGCTTGCAGGTTTTGAAACTTACTCCAACTCTATGCTACAATCCAACCCTCCACCAGACCTCCTTCCTCCTCTCTCTTACACAAAAAGTCCTGTTCTTTCACTACTCATTGAGCAGTTTTAGGGGCGTCCTCTGGAAAAGTGGGTGATCTCAAGCACTTGGTTAGGCACACACACACACACACACACACACACACACACACACACACACACACACACACACACACACACACACACACACACACACACACACACACACACACCACACACTCACACCCAAGAATGTTCGCTCACACCATCACATGCTCAGGATATTTTGTCTTGAGACCAGCTGGCCCCTGATCCACTTTACCTCAGGCAGAAACTTGTGTGCACTACCCTCTACTGTTGGCAAAGACTGGGCTGGATTTTGTGCATGAACAAGTAAGCAGTTGATGTGTGGTTGAATCAGAAAGTGAGATATGGAAAATAATCAGAAAATGAAGGTTGAAGTTGGATATTAAACCACATATTAATGAGAATCTACAACAGTGACCTAAGAAGTGACCTTCTGCAGGTTTTCAGTAAAGCCAAACTCTACGTTAGTTTCTCCTCTGGTTGAAGGAGTTCTGATCAGTGAATTCAGTGGTTCTGCTCCATTTGTCCTTGACAGTGTGTTGCATGAGAAATAAGGTATATGTTAGTCTGGGCAACAAACTTTATATATATTATAATTATATAACTGATTTCTTAAGCCATCATTCAGGCTGCTTTATTTTTTAAATAAAGACAAAAACAACATTTCCAGTTGGATTCAGTTATGTGAGGCCATGTGAAACATATAAAAGTTTTTGGAGCTCAATCCTTTTGTGAAGAGCACGTAGAGCTTAATAAGTGTAAAAACATAATCTTGTGACCTAACAGTTTATGTACTAGACCAGAGAGCAAAAGAGAAGCATGATTTGTTACTGTACAAAATTCAATATTGACCTTCAATTTGCTTGTCAGGTGTTCTATGTGGGTCTCAAAAGTGAGCCAGATTACCAAGTATTTACAACACTCAATATAATACTCAATATTTCACAATAAACGTTATTCTATGGTGACAGAGCTGTGTGAGAATAACAAAGCTCCAAAAAGCAAATGCAAAGGGGTAATATTAGTCTAAGCAGAGCTGTAAAATAAACTAACTAAAACCTGTTTGTAACTTGTGTGTACAGTTTATGATCACATAATGTACTTGATTTAAGACTTCACAAATTGTGCATGCTTCAAAGAAACATTTAATTGCTTATAGTCTATTACAAAATAACGGCCTTTTTGACAGTGTCCTCACCATAGCGTGACGATCACCCGCACAACAAAGGAATCCATAATTCTCTCAGCGTGCACTGGCTCCTCTGATTCTACAGGCTATAGTAGCTTACAGTTGGGCCCAGGGCAGAAAGTCATCCGCGCAAACCTCCGGATCACAAGCTGGTCACATGCTGCCATAGCCAGGCACGGGGTGCAGCTTATCCCACTGCAGGAACGCAGTAGTACGCACATGAATGACCATCACAGGATAAACCTGTCTGCAGGGCTCTGACAAGAGTGTGTGTGTGTGTGTGTGTGTGTGTGTGTGTGTGTGTGTGTGTGAGGGAGAGAGAGCTATTTCTTTGAACTTATGAGAATTACACCTTCTTTAAAGCTCTCAGGTTGCAGCGGTTCACACCACTAACTCCAGCATATTTCAACAACCACGTGACATGAAGTAAAGTTTTTTTAAATAATGATCTCACTATTTTGTCCCAACCAGACACAAGATGGCAGCATGACCCATTTATTGCCGGAAAACACAGTAACGCAACAGGGCGACTGCCTGTCACAGCATGGTTTTAGGTTCCTCCTCATCAATTGTAATTAGACAGGAGGGAAGAGAGGACACTGATGAGCTGACCAGCTGGTGGTGTTTCTTATGCTTATGTGACTTTTTTCAGTTCACAAAGATTATTCATATCAAAATCCACCCTGCAGCCCTGCACAGGAGGATAAATCCTACTACAAGGGGAAACATTATTTGCAACTGGTTGCCAAAAAGGATAATATTTTTTTCTTTGCTAGAAAATCTGCTTTTCAATCCAATCTTAAAAGCAGGTGGAGATGGTTTTGATCTGTATAAACATTTTAAACAGATGAATGGCTGTGTGTGTGTGTGTGTTTGTGTGTGTGTGTGTGTGTGTGTGTGTGTGTGTGTGTGTGTGTGTGTGTGTGTGTGTGTGTGTGTGTGTGTGTGTGTGTGTGTGTGTGTGTGTGTGTGTGTGTGTGTGTGTGTGTGTGTGTGTGTGTGTGTGTGTGTGTGTGTGTGTGTGTGTGTGGGGGTACCTCTGGGTTTAGTGGCTTTGAGCAGGACTCGGATCAGTTCTGGGACGTCGAAGTAAGCGGCATAGTGCAGAGCGTTCATGTTGGTCCAGCGAGGAGGAGAAGAAACCGCCCTGACTCCAACCCGTCTCACCACAGATCCTCCGAGATCTCTGACTGGACTGATGCTGGACTTCATCTCTGCTCATTGGAATAACTTCACTAAACCTCTTTCTACAGTACTTCTACTCCGCTACATTTGATTGACAGCTTTAGTTCATTTATTAATTCAGATCTTTGCATGCAAAACATATGAAAATCTACAGGTAGAGCTGCAAAGTATATTAATCAATTGACAGAAAATGTTTGTGAAACATTTTTTTGGGGTTTAGGTAATTTTTCATGTTAAAACAATTGATGGTTCCAGATGTTATAATGTTAATAATGTTAATGTATTAGTAATAATGTCAATCCACAGAAAATCTAAATGCAATTATTTTTGTTCATCTATTAAATATTGAATACATTTTTAAGCAGACAGAGCACAATCAATTTCACTGGTTCCAGCTTCTTTTTTTTTTCTTTCCTTGACAGTAAACGGAATATAATAGTTTTTGTTTTTTTAAGTTTTGATCAGATAAATCAAAAACCATCACCATGAGTTCACGAAATATTACGATCAGCCATTTCTGATATTCCGTCAACAAAACAAGCAACCAATGAATTAATATAATGATATTCATCAACAATGAAAATAATTGTTAGCTGTAGCCCTCAGATACATGGATACAAAGATGTTTCTGTTATAAGAGCGGCTCCCTTTTCACTGGACTTTTGCACATTTTCGTATTCAATTTCTGCAAGGTGCAATTCACATACAGCAGCATCCTCAGTTTGTGTGCTGTCCCTGTTATCAGGGTGTCCTGGTAGTCAGAGGCACTGTGACAGCTTGTCAACCTGTGCTGACAGTTAACCATCGACATCGAGGCTGCTTTTAGTTTGTATGCACCCAGACTCTGGAACAGCCTGCCAGCAGATCTGAGGACACATGCCCTTTTTTAAAAGTGTGTCGAATTTGCATTTGTCCTCTTAAAATGACAATAAATAAATAATAAACATAGTGTTATGTTATACTACATACTAAAGCCACATCGGTTCCAATGGGCTTCTCTTTTGAGGGTGATTCATGTCACTATTTTCTCAAATCATTTTATAATAAGTTATAAATCTGCCAATTACATTAGACGATTTCACTTGATTACACTGCATTTCCACGAGTTGCATAATGTTGAAGTTGGTGCACAGATCTGCCTTTTGTGTCAAACTGACAACTGGCATGAAAATAGTTGACATTGTTTTAACCTTGTGGGAAAGATTTCAAAATTATTTCGAGACAGATTAAGCATTTTAAGAAGGCGGTAATGTAAATTTTGAAAAATATTTAGTGAGTGTTAATACCTGATGATGACATGAGCAACACAACCAAGATAATGAAGCTTATTAGAAATTGAATGCCAGAGGGTGAATGTTTACTAAATGTCACAATCTTATTGTTTAATTCACTTAAAACAAACAAGTGATAAAAACACCCCAATCTTTACTTGTTCAATGAAGCAGGACATTAACACGAGAATAAATGTTTCATAACAAACGTCCTCGTTTCCCTGTTGGCATTACGCTGTTGTGGCTTTTTTCTCTATTTGTCCTACTTAGAGTAGGAATATCTCTGACAAGTGACAACCCTGTAAATCAGCTATGTGTCTATGGCAACCATGGGCATCCACTGTTATTTTGAAATGCCATTGAATAATTGATTTGCCGACTGTGACTATGACTCTGTTGTGCTTGTGATTTGCGGAGGAGTGTGATAAAAAGAGAATTTTACCCTATGGATGTTTAGATGCGTGTGCTGCACCACTTGTTCTACACACCGGTCATACAATAACACACACGCAGAGCAGGTGTGTTTCATTGGGTGTCCTGGTTGCGTCACTGTAATCCCATTTTCCTCTAACCAGGGGACCTGTCGCTATGTGATGCACTCCACTGTTGCCCACACACTCTGTTTAACAGTGTCAGTGTCAGATTACGCACATACAGTGTGGTAACGCCATGATTTTCATCCATCATACCTTTCAATCAAATTCTGAATGTTTCAACCGATGACTCAGTTACATGTTTTAAATATTAATTTTCTTATTGATCCAAATGTGCAATCAATCATGGTTTAAGTTTCTTTCTTTGCCATCAAAGAGTTTAATTTGTGTGTGTGTGTGTGTGTGTGTGTGTGTGTGTGTGTGTGTGTGTGTGTGTGTGTGTGTGTGTGTGTGTGTGTGTGTGTTGTGTGTGTGTGTGAGAGAGAGAGAGAGAGAGAGAGAGAGATAGAGAGAGAGGGATAGAGAGAGTTTGACTCCATTGGCAGCTTGTTTTACTACAGCAGTGAACGGTTGCCATGGAAATGTGACCCACATCATTCTGGCATTTCATCTGTATTAAACATTTCTATTTAGAAAATCAAGGAAATGTTGTAAAGCGACAGCAGACAGAAACTGTGTCAGAGTCTCTTTGCATTGTTGATGTCTATGTGAGTGATGAAGAATCCATTTATATCCTCAGGGAGATACTCCAATAGACAATTTACCAGTGACATTCATCTATTTCTCAGATAGAGATCTGTAACGCCTGATCTTACCTCTAATCTAAGATCATAATAAAAGTTTATTGGGGTTAAAGGCTGGGGCATTTGGCGGATGAAGATTATTTGAGGTCGAATCCTCCAAATTCTGCATTCTAACATCAAATTTATCACACAGTGCATCAATCCAGTCAATTATTGATGCATTGCATAGTCAATTGTAAATGCATGACATATTCCTGATCAATAAAAAATGAGTCAGTCATAAATATAAGTGTTATTGTTAGCAGCCTGGTTGTGATGTTAATTAGAGAAGGACAATATATGGACATATTCATAATGAAGGCTGGTACATTACCACTTTTTCATTGGAAACTGAAACATTACAACTCATATTGGAAGAGCTCAAGTACTGTGTCATGGAAAATCGCCATTTAATTTGATTAATGTGTACCACTCTGTTGGCTGTTTGATTGAATATGTGACTTTATGATTTTAAGACAGCTGCTGGAATGCATCATTAACTTTAGTCTCTGTGAGATTATACAGTCTGAAGAGCAAGGCCAGGTACCGTCTGGCCCTCAGGTCCCCCGTGTCCTTCAGAGGATCCAGCTCTTGACTCCCCAGCTTTAGCTCACACACACACAGAGAGAGAGAGAGAGAGAGAGAGAGAGAGAGAGAGAGAGAGAGAGAGAGGTCAGGGTTAGTAAGACTATCACTGCATCAGCTAAAGCCGTGTCCAGCCTGTATGTGTGTGTGAGAAAGACAGTGTGGGAATTGATGTAGATGTGTGTGTGTGCGTGCTTGTGCAGCCTATATCTATGCTCTTTTAATGGTCTGCTAATCCCAAATGCATTTGGCTGGCAACTTAATCCGAGGCTTGTCGAAGCCAAGCTCTAAACCCCTTTCTATCCCCCCCCCTCCCCCTTCTCCCTGTCTCTCCCTCGATCTCTCATTCTTTCTCCAGGGCTACTCTCAACCAATAGGCCTGTATCTCCAGATGGTATCTTGGAGGTAGGTGTGATATCGAGGCAGAGAGAGAGAGAGAGAGAGAGAGAGAGAGAGAGAGAGAGAGAGAGAGAGAGAGGGAGGATAGAGGGAGGGAGAGAGGAGAGAGGGGGGAGAGAGAGAGAGAAAGAGAGAGAGGATGACCTGTGACGACAGCCGAGCATCCTCATTGGAGGCGAGAGAGAGAGAGAGTCAGAGAGAGGAGGACAGGGGGGGGGGGGTTCATTTGTTGCCATAGTGAAAAAGTAGATTACCGACCGACAGCATGATGCGCTGATGGACTCGTGAGGGATGCTGTGTTTCTCCAGGGGCATTCACCTGTCCTGCAAACAAAGGTATGAAACTTATATTTATATATGGTTTGACCGAGTAATGACAATTTCTCGTGCTTTTGTTTCTCCTAAAGCAGTCAAGTTCATGCATGGGGATGCATCTCAAAGTGGCTACAACCAAGGGGCTGCATAAAACACATTACAGACAGTCACTTCTAAGATATTCCTGTGAGAAAAGGGGTCTATAATCTACTCACTGGGATCTGAAAGCGACATATGATTTTTTTTTTTTTTTAATCTCCTATAATTCCCTCCTTCAACTGCAGGCTACATGTAACGTCAGTGACGCGGTAGACTCCTGTTATCAAAAGTCGATTTATTTTAGTTTGCTAGGGAATATTGTTTAGTCCATTTGGTGATTTCCAAATAAATCCCCCAGAGTTGAGGAAAGCGCAAAAAAAAAGGGAAAGAGAGGTTTTTATCCCATAGCCTATTCATTTGTCATTTTTTTTTTTAATCATTGATTCAAATCAAGTAAAAATGATTAAACAACTCAAATTTGAATAGCCCGCAGTTAAATGAAACGTTACTGTGACATTTAAAACCAGGGTACACAAACAAGTATATATTTTCGTGCCAAACCTGGATAGACCTTCGTTGATGTCAGTGGCAGATTGATATGACTGGAGACGTTTGCAGGGAAGCAGGATGTTTCCATTAGATTTGTATTGATTGTTTTTTTTTTTATCTCTCATGATTTGATCTCCGTGGGTCTTTTAAGTGGACGCCAGGCGAAGCTGTAAGACTATAGGTTAATTGCTCTCCACTCCTGTGACGGCTATGAAACTTCAAAATGTTATCGATCTCCTCCGATGCGTCGTTATCCCAGCCCACAGTGTCACCTCTGATGTCTATGTGATCAGAGAGCGGAGACATGACGGTCCACCTACATACTACAAATCAGGCTATAAGAGGACCATGGATACAGCAGGCTATGTACAGGATTATCTTATCTTATCTTATCTTATCTTATCTTATCTTATCTTATCTTATCTTATCTTATCTTATTAAACTGCGTCCAGATGCTTGATCGATCAGTCTTTTTTTATTAAGTATAGGCAGAGGGACCAACAGGGAAATGAAGAAAACCAAACATGTGTAGAGAGATAGAGAGAAGACACTCTATCAAACAGATCAATAGCTCAGGTTGACCACACGCTGCTCTGTGCGTCTCTGTCTGCAGGCGCGACTTAATAAAGCCTGCCGACCTATGACCATGTGAACCTTCTGCAACACGCGTTGGAAACAGGATACTAAAAGTGCTGTAGCACATTATCATACAATTATTATCACAGCACAATTGTGTTTATATCTTAAATACGTTTTTGAAAACGTCTTCGTTCCATTGTTGACGCTATTTAGATAAGAAAAGGCTCACTTTTAATAAGTAGTGTGAAGACCACCTGATAGCTTGAATAGTCTTAAAACAAGGTTGTTTTATTCTGGTTGGTCCTCACTTCTCAGCACATCAGGTTGGAAAACATAAGATGAAGGACAGAAGGATTAAAAGCAAGACGGATGAGGGGGGGGGGGGGGAGACATGTTTAATAATCCAAACTGAAAAGACCAAAGGGATAGGAAGAAGGGAAGGAGAAGAGGAGAGAGGAGAGGAGGCTGACTTACATGAAAAGGTGGGGTGTTTGAGTGAAAGCAGAGCGGGGGAATGTGAGGGTGAACCTAGTAGAGAGGTGGGATGGGATGGGGTATGTGTAGAGAGAGACACGAGCGGGGAGAGGGGCTGAGGAGAGGAGGAGCGCACGAGACGAGAAGGGGGTGGGATGAAGGAGAGAGGTGTTTGGAGACAGGCTCAGGTGTGCGTGACTGGAAAACGGAGGGAGCTCGGAGGCTGCACAGCCATCAGACAGCTGCGGTGTGTTTGACAGTTGACATTGGGCTACATGTGTCCTCTGCGTTATTAACTTGCAGCCTAATTATCAAGCGGGACCGATCCAGTGACGACAGAGGGACATATGTTCATATAAGGTAAGAAATATATAACAGAAATATAGCCTGAATGAAAGACCACCGTGTTTCTTCACACTTATCCTCTCTACCCTACTCAATATTCTGCTCAGAGGGATTTTGTCGCACTTTGCTATTTTCTATTGTTCTTGCATTATTTATAAAGGCACTTACCTGCTGTAAGATCTAGCTTAGTTAAGCCTTGATTTAAATTCTAAGGTTATATACCCCGTGTCGGTGTAACCTAGTTAAAAAAAAAAAAAGAGCAGCCAGTTGCACTGTGATGTATTCAGAAGGAGATCCAGTCATGCCAATAAGACAGAGAGGGATCAGAAACCCGGGTTTTCATCTGTGCATGCTGTGCCTATGTTCATTTCAGACCGTGTCTCTGTCATGCTTTGCGCCACTCGCTTGTTTAAAAAAAAAAAAAAAAAAAGAATGTGTGTGTGTGTGTGTGTGTGTGTGTGTGTGTGTGTGTGTGTGTGTGTGTGTGTGTGTGTGTGTGTGTGTGTGTTTGAATCGGTGCAAATGATGGACTCTGATCTCCCATTGCGGTTGAGGGATGCAGCGCTGCGCCAGTCATTGTTGTTGTCGTCTCTGGGTTTGGTTTCTCCTTGGAGAGAGAGAGAGAGAGAGAGAGAGAGAGAGAGAGAGAGAGAGAGAGAGAGAGAGGCAGTTCGAGCAGACGCTGTGCGTGCATGCCATTGATTACTTATACCAAAAATGTCACATCAGTCAATTCATTCATATTTATATGGACGCTCTAGGAACATCAACGAAACCGCAGTAGAAAAAAAAAATCAAAGTATAACGATGAACGCTGAAAAAACGACGACTGAGAGGGATGGAAAGGGAGGCTGCAAGTACGTGTTGAAACATTGTCAGGACGAAGTGATCTAAGGTCAGAGCTTTGATTGGGAGAGTAGAGCACTGCCTCTGCAGCAGGTGAAGTCGTTAATGTGTCTGCACTCTCTGACGACATATACATGCATGCATTATCAAAACTATATATTCCCATATAGTCAACAGTTATCAACAGCACGTTTGCAGTGACATATTTTGGGTTATGTGGTGTGGCTATTGGATTCTGATGGTGTTTGACATCCTTCTACCCTCTGTTGTCCTATAAGGTCATTGTGTATCATACCTTATTTATTTAATGAGACTTGAGATGGAATGACGGCTGTAGCAGTCATGGGAAGACACACAAGATACACAAATCTGATTGTTGTGAGTGTTGGCGTCTCCTAGCCTCAGTGACATGGTCTGGGAACAGGGAACAGCTCCTAGTGGCACTTGGAGAATTCCAAAAACAAGGCAGATGTTAAACTTTAACGTGCTAAAACGCCTTGTTTCCTGAGGCTCAGGTGCAATAAATAGTACCTCTGTCCACTAGGGAACAAGAGGCATATGGAGACACATTGTCACATGCCCGCTCAGCAGAAGCCATCACTGTGAAAAACTGAAGCTCCCCAAAATACTGCTGCTTCCTTAAATTGTATACAACAGGAAAAGAGGAATGACCCATTTTAGTTGTCAGATAATTATTTCAGAGAACATTATGAAATGGTCTCAGTTCATGGTGTCATTTTTGTCTTACTTTAATTTTCCTCATTTAATCTTTCAAAATATGCAGTAAAAAAGTTTTTACAATCAAAGATCAAATGATGAAAAGAGAAACTCCAGACGCTGCCCCATCATTAATTACTAACACAAATGTCTGCGTCAAGAGGAAATAGATGTGTTGTGGAAAATTGATTCTTTCAGATAAATTGTAATTGTTATTGTCTCTGTCTAATGCGTAGTAAATTAAAAGGCTTTCTCAACACATAAAACAGTGTGTCAGCACCAGCAGCTCTAATGAAACTGATTGAATTAAAGCACGACAGAGAGGGAGGGAGCATGTTTGTCTCTTCCTATGTTGTCTGTTTATGTCTGTGTAGAACTTGATTTGGGAGGTTTTATAATGCCCTAGTGCGTAGTTTGGATAGAACTAGTGATATAAATGCCTAATGGCGTGTGCGAGATGTTTGTTCAGGGAATGAGGATGTTATTTTATTTTCCCTTTCAGCGACAGATAAGGCCTACGCAACAAGATAGAGACACAGAGTGAGAGCGTTACAGAGAGACACAGCATGTATGTGACGGAGTGTGTGAGAGAGGCAAACTGGAGGATTGCAAATTAAATGGTGTCTTGTCGTAGGGAGAGAGAAGCGTGTTTGTGAAATGATTTTGGTGAGTGGGAATGTGTCTAAGATGAGTTGGCAGTGTAATTTGAAGCGAGGAGAGTTTAAAAATCATTTTTTTTTACATTAATGTGCCAGTAGATATGGAGAGACACAATTGCGTCATTGGTAGAGACAGTGTGTGTGTGTGTGTGTGTGTGTGTGTGTGTGTGTGTGTGTGTGTGTGTGTGTGTGTGTGTGTGTGTGTGTGTGTGTGTGAGAGAGAGAGAGAGCTGAGTCTTGTTTGAATTGTTCATTATTCGAGCAGCAGTTAGCCCTGTTGCCATCCTGACACTGTCATGTTAATTACGTTCAGTGAGAATCTCTGTCCCTTGATGCTTCTTTTTTATCTCTCTCTCTCTCTCTCTCTCTCTCTCTCTCTCTCTCCTTCTTCTGTTTCTTTTCTTATCTCCCTTCCTGGCTCTTATCTTTCGTCCTCTACCTCTTTCTCCACAGCCGTGAGATTGTGTTGTTCTCCATGCACTTCCACCTTCTCTTCCTCCCCTCCACCTTTAACTCTTCCCTCTCCTCACCCCATCTTCCCTCATCCTGTCTTTGCATCTAATGCGTTTTGTTTACTTTATTTCTATATTTCACTACACTCCTCCTTCATTTTTCCTTCCCCCCCTTTCTCTCCCTCCACCCCTTTACCCACCCAGCTACCCACCAACATCCGTGTCACATACTAGATCCTGTTTTGCATAAGCAGTGGATGCCATCGTCTGCTGTCTAAACTGTCCCAACTCCCCCGCTGTTCACGGTCAATTAAAACTCTCCATTGCAGTAAGTTATTTGTGTAGCTCTGAGGTTAAGCAAATTATAAGACTTGCTTATAAAAGGGATGGCTACTTTAAAGTTTACTCAGAAGGTGGAAACTGATGCCCCCCCTAGCTTTACTGACTGTTAAACAGGTATCCTTGGTGTGTTTCTTGTAGATTGATGTGTCCTGTATGTCTGTTTGAATCATCCCCTTGGAGATTGGCCACATTTTGCAAAAGGGTTTCTTCACTGTTACCTTACCTCTATAATTCCTTTATAATTTATAACAAGGAACTTGCAATGGTCTACTTTCTGTCCTAGAACAAAAGGAATACAAAATACCCCTGAATGCACATTTTTTTGCCAAGTTCGCTGTTTCAGTCTCCAAAACAATTTATACTGTAATGATAACAACGAAAGGGGGCCCAATTTGGAGAGAACACCCAGAAGCGAGAGGCAAAGTAATACCATTTAAACAGCAGGAGAATAAGGTGTAACATACCACGTTTGATTAGGTTAGCGTCAAGGGGCAGACACTTGAGGATGGACATGGAGTTTTCTTTGGTGCTCATCATGGCTTTTACAATCTTCAAGATCCATAAGAAGAATAGATTAAAGAAATAAATATGACTCCCAGTCGTTTTATGTGACTTTCTTGGTGTAGTAGTTTCACGAGTGAGTGCTGTATAAAACTTGTAAGACAGGCACATATTCCTCACAGCAGCTGTAAAGTGTGATATGACGTTGCGGTTATGTTATTGATATTACGCGGACACAGTGGTGAAGATGACCACTCTGCTCAGGTTACAGTGATTTAGAGCTGTGCAACCAGGAATAGAGCAAGGCCGCAGAGCTGGGCCAGAGTGTGCAAAGCCTCGATACATAAATCAAGACTACGGGTCTGGAGCCGATTCTCTAGTCGTCATATTAAGCTTCATTAAGGACCAACAGTAACAGCTCATTATGTTGGTCACTGTAAGGGCTGTTGCAATGGTCATTATGTTGATTTTATTTGCACAGTTTGTATCCCCATTTCAACCTCCGTAAATTGAGAGAGAAAGATATGAGCATATCAGGTTTTAATTTAGATAGTTTTCTCTAGTAGTAGTAGCTGAAAAGACAAGGTGTGAATGAAAATGGGTCAGTCTTTGGACCTTATTTATATAAACATGTTTGGATTTCATTTTAACTTGACTGAAGGTCTTATTTCCCCAACTACCTGTGTTTAATGAAAATATGGTGTACTGATCTGCAGTTTATTGGAGATTTATTGAATAATAGACAATATATTGGAGATTTATTGAATAATAGACAATATAGTTGTTACTGTATTACCCCGTTTTCAATGCAGCATACAATATGATAATGTAACTTCTCTTAATGCATATACAACACACATTTATGTGATCCCATCCATATCCAACTGGGAGCTGATGAGAAAGTTGAAGTGTATTTAATCACAGATTATATATATATATATATATATATATGTATGTATGTATGTATGTATGTATGTATGTATGTATGTATGTATGTATGTGTATATATATATATATATATATATATATATATATGTTTGAAACGGTCTGTCAAACTTAAGCAAAAATAGGAGACTGTCTACAGAATGTGATTATTGAATAAGTTATTAGATCAAACTAGTAAACACCAAACAAGCTTGAGTTGCCAGCGTGCTACTAAGAAGTTCAAATTCTAACATTAAGTCTTTTCTGCACACAGGTTTATGTGAACATGTCTGTCAGTCACCCGTTACTGTGGAGACCAACTCTACCTTATATTTGGGGGAGCTCGAAGTTCTTTCATCCAATGAGACTAAGCCCACATTTTCTTTTGAATTTCCCAGGTTGCACTGCTGCACCTGTCCCAGCTGTTGCAGTGATGGTCCCACCTTGAAATCTGAAGGAGAGAACGACAAGTCACCAGAAAGGAATACATTGTAATCATCCGTTCTTAAAAAGACTCCTCTGTGCCACAAGCTTCTGCCATGGCCAGGAAAAGTGTTTCTCGGACAAGTAGTTTCCTGTGACGGCTCTACGCAAACTTTGCGATCTGCTTCTCGTTTGTTACCTCAACGGACCAAGATGATGCTTTGGCTGCTAGTAGCTCAGTCCATTTGGATTGGATCTTATCAAGCTGACTCTGCCCCATCCGAACGGCGAGTTGTAGCACACATACCTGGTGACATCATCATTGGAGCGTTGTTCTCTGTCCATCATCAGCCTCCCGCTGACAAGGTAATCTTGTGTTTTTGCGTCTGTGTATGTCTGCAGGATGGTTTGTATGTCATAGGTATAGTAATTCTGTTTTTGTGAATGTAGATCTTGTATAATGCAATGTGTAATCCTAACAGGATTTGAAAGAAGCAGTTTGAAAATGTTACAGAAGTTAAAACAGAAAATGGATAAAATGAACTTCAGAATAATTATTGGAGATCATTTTTGGGCAATCTATTGGACAGAGGGTTATGATGCTGCTCTGCTTATTAACATTTAATTTGTAGAGCAGGTACCTCCGTGCGAGTCCATGAACCTTCAACCTCCACTTGCTTCCCCAGGAACCTATTTGACATTTAAGCTTTTTTCCATCTAACTATTAATATTTGCAAATAGGAAAAAATAACTCTTTGAACATGGCCATGTGAATGTTAAACCAATATAAGCCAAGCAGTCACACCACAATGTGTTAAAGCCCAAGTTTAAAAATGTGTCTGAATAATGAATGTCATCATCATTAATCACAACATTTAGACAACATTGCTATCTAAATGCCAGTTCAATTTCACTTGATTTCTTCCTCCACCCTGTATGCACAGGTACATGAACGCAAGTGTGGTGCGGTGCGAGAGCAGTATGGCATCCAGAGGGTGGAGGCCATGATGTACACGCTGGACCGCATCAACACTGACCCGCACATCCTTCCCAACATCTCCCTGGGCTGCGAGATCCGGGACTCCTGCTGGCACTCGGCCGTGGCTCTGGAACAGAGCATCGAGTTCATACGGGATTCGCTCGTCTCCTCCGATGACGCCGAGGAGTGGGGTGGAGGAGGTTCCTGGGGAGGCGGAGGAAGAGATGCGGCAGGAGGTGGAGCAGCGACGATGAAATGTGCAGACCCCTCTGCTACTCCAATGCGGGGGAAGAAACCCATCGTGGGTTTAATTGGTCCAGGGTCAAGCTCAGTGGCCATCCAGGTCCAGAACCTTCTACAGCTGTTCAACATACCACAGATTGCCTACTCCGCCACCAGTATGGACCTCAGTGATAAGGTGAAGCCATGTACCAGTAGGCAAAGATCTCGGCCATTGAAGTTGTACAGATGTAGGCTCATACATTTTTAGAGGGAGAACTGGAGAGAGAATGTATTACTGCTACTTTAATGCAACTTTAATTTAATTATGTAGAATTAAAAATGTACTTCACTGAATGTTCTAGATGCTCCTGTATAACTCTGCCACTCATTGATTTTACTTCCACTCTTTCAGAGCCTTTATAAGTACTTTATGCGGGTGGTGCCTTCGGATGCCCAGCAGGCAAGAGCTATGGTGGACATTGTCAAGAGATACAACTGGAGCTACGTGTCCGCTATACACACTGAAGGTACAACCACCTACACACTCTGTCTCTGACTTTTAATCTTCTCTTCTCGGCTCAGACATGCACACACACACACACACACGTTTGTCTTTTCCTTTTTCTTGTTCTCTTGTTCTCTCTCCGCCTTGTTAAACTGCATTCTTGACTCCTCATTCCATGTATTTACCTGGATCTCATCCAGAGTGACTGCAAATAGATGGAACAGTAGTCAAAGTGGAAAGCAGAAATGTTCCTTTCAAACAGGACAGGAGTATTCTCAGAGGAAAGACAATGATCCAGATCAAAATTCCCAAATCCAGATATTTTGCAGCAACATAGTAGCAGAGAGGGATTGCTTTTTTTGAAGAGAAGTTTTCATCTTCATAACTTAAATATGATAAAAATGTAATTATTGTAGCCAGGTTGAAGATGGCTAGAAGCCAATAAGTTGATGAAGCTGTGGTATCCAAAAAACTGCAGTGTACAGTAGATCAGCAGGTAATTGCTGTAGTATAGGGAAATGAATGGGGTCACAAGAACATGTGGCTACCACACTGCCAGAAATAAGCATCTGGGGATAGCGGGGGGGACGGACAGACCGGAGAGCATGGTTGAAAGTAGATGGAGTGTCGAATGCCGTTGACCTCAAAGTAGAAGGTATCCTCACAAAAAGTATGCATGATTCCTCAATGATGAATGAAGAGGGAGAGACGAATAGATACCTGGAGAAGAATTGTGTGCTATAGACATAGAAAAATAATAATCATTTTGAGTTATATTTATTTGTTATAGGCATGGAGGTGTCCTGTACAAACTCACCTATTCACTCAGTCACTCTGAAGGAGGTAGTGTGTTGTGTCAGTTGGTTTACTTGTGGGAGATGTGGGACACCTACAAGAACTGGAGGACAATGCAAGAAAATCATGTGTGTTCACGGGTCCACTGAGAGAAGGCTTGTTGAACCTGAAGAGAGCGATATACACACACACACACACACACACACACACACACACACACACACACACACACACACACACACACACACACACACACACACACACACACACACACACACACACACACACACACACACACACACACACACACACACACACACACACATCGAGGGCTCTAGGTTCTGGCCTCTGGTTTTGCCTGAGGGCGTTACAGCAGCATTTGAGTAAGTGTGAGTATTAACGGTGCGCATGTATGTGAGTGCATACTGAATACTGAGAATGCATAATTGTGTTTGTGTTCATAAATAAGCAAAATATGTTGCAGCGATGCAGTAGTTGTAAATGAAAAAATGTCATTAATAATGAATAGGAGTTATCAATTGATAGATTTGTGCGTAGGAGTTATCTTCAGTTTAAGCCATGAAAGCAAGGACTATTAACATCAGTGTTATCATTCTCAAGTTAATGGTAAATTTCAATATCTGTCACCCTTGGCGTCACACACAAACACATACACATTGTATGCAGGTATTTATACATACTGTATATAACAGAGTAAACCCTAGTAAGAACACTGATTGATGCTGGGTAAACCTTGCAGCATTGTATTATCATTAACTCTTATTATTCCAATTGAAAATATAGAGGGATTTCTTTGCAAATGTATGAACACTTTTGCTAATCTGTCCACATTTGTTTATGTAAATGATGGGCGAAGGACAAATCACTCTGCATATCTGTCACAATATGGTGTCAGAAATTACATTTGTCTTGTGTGTGACATTTATTTCTACCTTCCTATGAGATCTCCAAATGAGTGTGTGTGTGCATCTGTGTGTGTGCGTGCAGCTATTAATCTTAGCGGCAAGACAGTGAGCGTTTTATGTGTAAAGGCATTTGTATTTGAGAGAGTGCTAGCGGTTGTGTGTGCAATTGTGTGTGTTTGTCAGGAACGTATTGAGTCTTAGCGTCTCCTCAGACAAGCGGGTTTAACCTTGGAACTGGTCCTCAAGGTTGACTGCTTCCTTTTCGCGAGGGATAGAGAGGGGGAGAGTGAGAGAGAGAGAGAGAGAGAGAGAAAGAGAGAGAGAATGAAGGGTTTATTGAGGAAAAGAGGGAGAAGACAAATGGGGAGATGAGGGACAAGGGATGAAGAGAGAATGGGGAAAGCCACGCAATGATAATAGGGCTAGAAAACCACAGAAGACCAAATACATGAGATCGATAAGAGAGAGGGTGCAGATTGAGAAAGAATGGGGGGGGGGGGGGCACTTATCAATTCTCTGCATTAACATTTTGCATCTCGAGGCTAGAGACGATGGAAGCTGATATGCAAGAAACTGCATAATACATGTAATATCAGCACAGTAATTACATCGACATAATGAAATCATATTATTGGACTGGGAGTATTGCTTTCTCATTTGGGAAAAATGTGTCATACATGCCAGAATTTTGCATGTAATGTGTGGATTTTACAACTGTTCCTGTTCCATTTGGTGAGCAAAGAAGTCTCTATGGCCTAGTTTGGTATCATCAGACAAATCAGACACAAAAGATAGATTGACGGATAGTCATTATTCAGTTCATACAGCAACTCAGATGAACTGTGTTACATAAAATGTGATTTAAAAACCTGAAAACAGAAAACAGGCATAACAACAAAATACTGTATGAATGTATGAAATTCTCATTGAGCTGAGGTCTGTGGGACTCTGCATCACTCATGGGAGGAATTTAAGCAGAACCACTGACGCCTACGCTTTAATAGACAGAGGAGGAGTTGTAAACTCTTACAGTTCCCGGAATATAGTTTTTGTAGAGCACCTTGGGGAGACCGGCCTGTAGCTGAAGGTGCTCAACTGCTTCACTAGTTGCTGTGATGGGAAAGGGAGGTGTGTGACATTATCCTTTGTCAGCATTCTTCTATAATCCACCAGCTTCCACTTCCTTTATGGCTCGTGTGGATATGAACTCTACTCTATAGATAAAATGTCTGCATATACTCTCCAATATTGATCACGGTCTGTTGTCAGTCTATCATAAAACAATGGTTGCAATTGGGTTTTGGTCTTCATTTAGTATTCCTCTGAAGAGAATCATGATCATACCCCACTGTGTCGCTCTTTCTGTGCCTCCGTTTAAATGCCCTCCATCGCTCTGTTTAGTTTAATTCAATTCAGCTCAAGGGGTTTTATTGACATGAAATGTGACATGTGTCACCCGAGCACGCTCTAACAGAAATTGATCAATCTCTCAATAAATCAAGATACCAACGTTCTCTCCACCTCTTCCTCTTAACTATCGCTCCCCTTCTGTCTTCTTCACTTTCTCCCATTTCTTCTTTCTATTTTCCACCTGCTCTGTTTTCTCTCTTTCTTTTCCCATTCAATTCAATTCAATTCAGTTTATTTTGTATAGCCCAGAATCACAAATTACAAATTTGCCTCAGAGGGCTTTACAATCTGTGCACATGCGACATCCTCTGTCCTTCCCTCACATCGGCACAGGAAAAACTCCCCTAAAAAACCCCTTTAACAGGGAGAAAAAAGGAAGAAACCTATGGGAGAACGACAGAGGAGGGATCCTTCTCCCAGGACGGACAGAATGCAATAGATGTCATGTGTACAGAATGAGCAGCATAACAGTTCTTAGATACAACACATTCAATGTATATGACATAAATGATTCATATAATAAGACTACTTATAATAACAGCAGCAATTATTACAGTAGAATTATAGCCATGAAAATAGGGATAGTAATGTGACTAATAATAATAATCGAAGTAGCAGTGGGTGTCAGTCGGCTCACAGCAGGAGGCACGACTACGGTCCAGGTACCACAACGACACAACCATCATCCCTCTCTCTCTGTCTCTGTAGCATGACATGCCCTGTGCCTATTTAACTGCCATCGCCTGCACAGGATTGAGGAAGATGAAACTGGGATGGGTTGGGCAGGGCAGTGTATAGAAAGGTATAATGAATGACCAGAAAAGCTCACATATTTATTGTTGTCTCTGGCAGTGTCGCCTACGGGTGAAGATTCAAAGTGGGTCATGGGCTAGTTTTGGTGGGTCCCCATATTACAAGAACATTGTGTTTTAATGAGCCCAGGTCACAGGACTTTATCTACTCAAATAGCCTGATATTGCAGAACTCATGCTCTGGGAATCCATTGAATGGCTTCTGTTAAGATAGATTAGAGATTTCCTATCGGCACAGATGTTAGTGAGGTCATTAAGAGAGAAAAAATGTCTGAGCTGTTGCCATGTTCAACCCGGTTAAAAGCATTTACCAGAGAAGATATGTGTGCTGGGAAACAGCTAACTAAACCATATGCAATTACCTCCACCTGTACATGTATATGAGACATGCATGCATCAGTGCAAATAGTGTGCACTGATAGCGTATGTTTACTTGTTTGTTTCTCAGTAGGTGTATGTATTTACAAGAAGGGTTTCTGGGCACATATTTCTAGAACCAGAGTTTGCTCTTTGGCATAAAAGCATGGCGCAAGTAGAGTTGGTTATGGTTAATAAAACTGCTATGCATCCTGCCTAAAGCCTGGAGCTATTTTCAATGCAAAAAAATGGGATTACAGACATGCACATTTCATCTGAATTCATGAAAATAAATACCACCGCTATTTGTAATGAGGAAGAGTCTAAACATTCTACTGGCTAGAGACCCCTTTAGGTCACTTAGTTTTTCTCTCTGCTAATATTACTCAATTAGCTGTTTGAACTGAGCCACTAACTGACATTACAGGCCTGTGGGAAAACTTGTACATACGATAAATATGTTTTGTTAGAATAAACTAATTGGTAGTTGTGACCACAGCCTCTGAGAGTTTGCCGTCTGATCCGCACGCTACGGAATAGGTTTGCAACACTCATTGAGTGAGTAATCACATTTCCTAATTTTATTCATGAACTATTGAATGACAGAAAATGTATCGCAATTACAGTATTCTGATAATCAAATGATTTTTGAAGTTTCTTTTTTCTAGCCAAAGGGATAAACATGTGGTGGTTCCAGCCTCTCAGTTGGAAGGACTTTCTCCTTTTCTGGGTTTAACATAATTGTATCCTGAATATTTCAGAGTGATAGACTGTTTGTGGGAAATAAACAAGTCCCCTGAAGACAATCATTTAGGCTTTAGGAAATTGTGATGGACATTTCATGCTCTTTCTAGACATTTTTTGGACCAAACGATTAACCGATTAATCGACAAAATAATTGACAGATTAATCAATAATGAAGACTGATACTGCTACAAACACAAATACTTTGTGCTGAATAAGTCGGTGTGTGTGCTGATGCATGCTGTTATGTATACGTGTGTGTTCTATTAGCCATGTTATTCTGTAATCTTGTCCTACTCTGTGTTTGACACAGTGTGAGTGTTGGTGAGCATCAGCTCCAGGGAATTACCGTGTTTGTGACATTCAGCTGCACATTGTTGTAGCACTCCAGATGTGACATGCGGCGGTGAGTGCTTTGGTGAGGAGGGAGCAGAACTGGGAGAGGACGAGAAAAAGGAGAAGGATTGTCAGGAGGCGGATGAGAGGGCAGGAGGATACCCTTTACCTAATAATGTTTTTCGTTTTTTAGTGCATGTTGTTTTTCTCTGGGTGAAGCTGTGACCACAGTGTTGAAAAGAAGAAAACGGACAGAGAAGGGAGAGGGGGAGAGGGAGGGAACATGTAATTGCATGTAATAGACCTGATAAGAGTGACAAGTGGTTGAGGGTGGTAATTGAGAAGGATGGAGGAAGGGTGAGGAGGAGAGTGGAGGGATGGAAACAATGGGAGAAAAGACACAGAAGGACCTGTCTCTGTGTCTTAAAAGGTACTGCCTGATTTACTGCTACGAGAAAGCAGGGGTAGAAGAAGCAAGTAGCTAGAGGAGGAGGAGAGGGAGCTCCACGGAGGGCAGGAAGAAGACTTTTCAGCTTTGCATTTGATTGTATGCTGTAATTTACTGCAATATATGAGATGAATAACAAGTTGAGGAGGAGAGATGAGAGAAGAAAAGGGTAGGGGGGCATACATGTGAGGAGCACACAGTGAGAAAGGATTTTTGTTCTTTATTTTTTAATCTTTCATCTTTTTCTGAAAAAAATACTTTAAGCTGTTTTTGTTCTTTTTTGTTTATCATTGTAATGATAGATTAAGATATAGGGATTTTATAGACACAGCTTTGTAGAGTATACCAGCAAGAGGTAAAAAGGACAAAAGCACAAAGGGGTAAAGGGGTATAAAGAAAACAGAGTGATGTTGTGAATGTGCAATCTCTGTGCTGGATGTCCCAGTTGTTTCTTTCAGACAGAGGTGATGAAACAAAGCAAGTCACTACATGCATAGTATGTGAGGTGTTTGGCTCCAAAGATGTCATGGTCACTATGGAGCTACACAGGAGAAAACAGCAATAGTGTTGATGAATGAAAGGTATAATTTAAGGCAACAGGGAGTACGTGGTCAAGGTGAATTGAAGTTAGGAGTTGCAGGTTTCAACTGCTGAACTGAACTTAGAGACTTGGAAGTGAAGGGAGTGTAAGATTCTGTGTTCATTTTCACTCTGCTTTGCATGTATAGTGTATTTAATTACAGTTGATATTTGACGTGGATTACATAGGGACACGCTCGACATATGAGGTACCCTTTAAAAATCAGGTTTATTGGGGGTTCAGTAGTGAAGAAGAGCGGACAGACTGACTCCTATTCTGTTTGGTCTGGAGTCCACATTGATGATAAACTGATGAATGTGTGTCTGGGGGTGATTTTTATATTTTGGTAGGGATGGGAGCATAAGTATCTGTGTGAGAGTGTGCTAGTAATATAAAGTAGCATGGAGTACATGTGTGTTTGAGATATTGAGAGTAAGAAATGGAGTGATAATGAGACACTATAGGCTTACTGAGTGTGTGAGAGAGAGACAGAGATGTCTCACACATAAATCCCTTTTGAGACCAGAGTGAAGTAGGTTACAAGCTTTATCGATTTTGATGATGGTAACAGTATGAATGTGTGCGTGTGGGCATGAGTATCTCTGTATGTGTGTGTGTGTGTGTGTGTGTGTGTGTGTGTGTGTGTGTGTGTGTTGTGTGTGTGTGTGTGTGTGTGTGTGTGTGTGTGTGTGTGTGTGTGTGTGTGTGTGTGTGTGTGTGTGTGTGTGTGTGTGTGTGTGTGTGTGTGTCAATGTGTGCAAGGGAAGGACTGTCTGTACCATCTGTCTCCCATTCCTCTCACTGAGACACTAATTACAGGACTTTACTCACCACACTCCACCACACTCACACACACACACGGACTACACACACACACACACACACACACACACACACACACACACACACACACACACACACACACTGAGATGCAGTAGCGGTCAGGGATTGTGGGATGTGTATATTTCCTCTCCCTCTCTTTCCCCTTTTCTCTCTGTGTGCTTTCCTTTCCTGCCATGATTTCCCTTATCTCTATCCTTCCTTCACTCTATCTCTAACACTCTTTCTCCTTGACCTCTTCTTTTAGCCGCATCACTTTAAGCAGAGCACAGATTAATAATACCTAATTAGACTGCATTATATCGTTGATAATTTACAATAAAAAGGACGAAACATTAGAAGATGTAATAACCTCATTGAGTAAAAAAACAAAAACACTGGTAAAAAAAAAGGTTAATGAAGAGATAATTTATGTTTTCTTCCGTCAACAGAGAGTAGAGGGAAGAGATAAAAGGGAGAGGAAGAGAAATTAAAGAGGGGAATCCTATCATATTCTTTGCCAGTCTGTACAACCATTCATTAGCATAAATTCCAGGTCACCCACTTTCTCTGGCAAAGAAACGGGTGCCACACTGGGGAGATGCTTTCTCTGACATAAATTTGAGCTTTCATGAGTGGAGCACTAGCAGGCAAGTTACTGTAGTGGGCATGTTTTTGAAAATCAGAAGGGATCAGGTTTTTAAATGACATCTTTTCCACCCAAAAATATTGTTTATTAGGGAGAATACACTATTTATGATAGCACATGTCCTCTTTCGGTTAGCACAAGTCAGTCTAAACTTGAATTCAATTAATTGTGTTTATTTTCATTCTGTAAATCTTCCTTTGCATATGGAAGTATGTATATATGTCTCTATCCATCTACATATCCATCCATGTTTATCTGTTACTTTAATAGAATCAATAATGCTCATTGGCTACAGGTTGCCCCTTTCTCCATTTGTTTATCCATCCGTCTATGTATCTTTACACACATCCAGCCATATTCCTCTGCTTTCAAACAGTTTTTTGAATAATATTAAAACAAAAACTGAATTATTTAAATGTCCCTCACCCTTCCCCTTTTTGTGGTTTTCCAGGCAACTATGGTGAAAGTGGGATGGAAGCGTTCAAGGACATGGCAGCCAAGGAGGGCATCTGTATCGCCCACTCTGGTAAGACACTCAGGTTAAGATATCCACTGTAAACTAAGCAAAATATTTATTCCAAACATACAGAAAATTGTACTCGAGTTAGAAACTGCATTGATTTTTTTGTGGGTGTACAGTTGGTGTAAGGGGTTTGTTAGTATTTTCACATAAACGACAATAAGCAGCACTTGTATCTAATTACGTTTGTACTTCTTATCAAACGAGGACACAATGGTGTCAGCAGTTGAAATATATGTACCTGCTATCAGAGCTTACAGACATCTACTAAACAAGAAGAGTGTATTTAACAATAAAGATCGGCCTGTTCTATTACCTTGTTTTCACACCGTGGTTGTCAGGTGGTTGACACTTGAGCACAATAAAATAGACAAACTGTGACAAAGCAAACCCCAAAAGAAACTCAGCACTTCACAACACATGAAGCAACAGAGATCCAAACATTACCAATCCGTCACAGACCATATTTGTGTTTTTTCTGACATGTCATTCTCAGGTAAAATCTGGAGCAATGCTGGAGAGCAGAGCTTTGATCGGCTGCTGGAGAGACTGAGGGGCCACCTGCCTAAAGCCAGGGTGGTGGCATGTTTCTGTGAAGGCATGACTGTCCGCAACATCCTCATGGCCATGAGACGGCAGGGACTGGTAGGAGAGTTCCTGCTCATCGGCAGGTCAGTGGAGCTACAAAGTTATACTGTATTATTTAGAGCAGTGGTATATTTCAATACTAAAGGGATATACATTACAGGGTTTTCCCCTGGAAATTATTTACATGATTGAGATGTGTCATTGGGTCCTTGATTTCCTCTGTTTACTCTTTGGGTCTTGTTCAGGTTTTGGAAAGTTGAGGGGAAAAAAATCTGTTTTTGATGTTACATAGCCAGGTAGCTATATTCAAACTGTGTGATCCATTAGGGATTTCAGCCACTAGATGTTTTTTAGGGGCAGATGGAGAGGCAAAGCTGTGGCTCTGTGCTCTTCTCTAATAAAACTCTTATGAGATCCATTGATAATTATAAACACAGAGCTATTAACATTAAAATAAGAAGAGTCCAGCTGGTAAATATACACTACTAATTTCAACCAAGTTCTGAGTTATAAAATTTGCATCCAGCTGCTGATTATGAAACTTCAAAGTAACTTCAACCTTGTCTTTGACCTGCAGTGCTGGTTGCATTTTCCCACATTTCTTAGTTATTCTGCACACATCTCCAGATGATGGTGACTGATTTAGTCCCGAATATATTGCCCAACTGAAAAAACTAGATTTTGTAGCATATTGTTTTTATTAATTAAGTAGATGACTGATAATCATAATGGAACAATCACTGTAATTAGCTGAACCGAGTAAGAGAGATTCAGACGTTTTCTCTCTTGTAATCAGTTTAATTTGTTTATTCCATAAATGTGTATTCATTTTTTTATGTTATTGGATGAGGTCATTTATTCAGTGGAGATGGCCTGCTTCTGCTACAGAAGTGTGCTATATAATGTTTACTTCTATATCGAGTTTTAGCCAGGGTTCGACATTACCACTGAACAACAGGTACATTTTATTCTGGCTGGTAAAACAAACTCTTGTTTGAGTCTACTTTGTTTAAATATCTCCTTTTCAAAGACATTCATTTGTCCAGTTCATTTTAAACCAAGGAACCTCTGTGACTTGTTAGTAGAAAAACAGCGTTTTTGCAATGCCTCTAAAAGAAGGTGGAGCAGAAGTCTCTGTATCACAAACATAGAGAAGCCTATTGAATGGTGGTAAATACCCAAATACATTGTACAGCCAAACTATACAGAAAGAGACATTGTTTCCCTTTTTACAGTCACAATAACGCACATGGACAGACACGCTGTTTTGAATTTCGGTGGTTTTAACTTTAAGCTTTGTTCTTGACTAGATGAGTTCCTCCTACATTTCACTTGCAAAAATAACCTTCCAAATGGGTTGTTTTTATCTACTTCTGTGCATGTGTGTATGTATATATATATGTGTGTGTGTGAGTGTATGTATGCATGTGTGTATATGATAATTTCTTCTAAACCCTTTAGTTGCCATGCCAACTGTGTAATAAACATAAGATGAATAATGATTGTAGCACCTATGCCAGCCAATATGCAGAGAACAAAATAGACTTTGAACAGATTGGACCCATATTCATGGTTTTCACATTATAATGCCACAAATGTAGTTCTATAAAATTCTATTCTATTCTTCCCGCAGTGATCTGCGCTGCGTAACTTCATCGTAGCCAGCATCATTTCTGTTGTCATCGCCACCACAATGTTCATTTTCATCACTCTCATCTTACTCATCATCATCATCTTCATCTGCATCATCATCGTCGTCATCCTGCTGAGTGTGAGGTAAAGTACTAAACCATTCACTGTTTTCCCTGCTGATTAGGTTATTCTTGCCATTATAGAGGACAGTGGAAGGAGAGAGAAAAAGATCATTTATCAGAGATAAATATCCCATCCTCATAGAATAAAAGGGAGGGATCATCTAAAGTCATAACTTTGATATCCTGTCACATGGTTGAGATATTTTTAAGTTGTGACTATTTACAATACAGATGTTTTGATGGATAGTTTCAGTTAACCCATCTGTTTTGAATGCTGGCCGGAAGCTACAAAACTGCCCCCCTCTCCCCTCCTGTAACAATTACTGTGTATGTGCCTTTGAGCAAAACATCAAATCTCCCACTGGTCATCTCTCATATATAATGGAAGCTATCAAATATGAATATGTGGAAGTGGATAAAAGAAGAAAAAAATGGCCATACTCAGTAGGTTAAATCGCTTAAGCTGTATTATTTAATATTATTTTCCCTTATCACCTACATACATAACTACGTATCTACTTCATCTTGAAAAAGCGGGCTGTTTTGCTGCTGTGTCGCTCATGGTGTGAACACAGCATAAGAGAGACTCTTTCCAATAAACCCAGGTTGGAAACTGTTGAGGATTCTCATACCTGTCACTGGTTTGTCATTGTTCCCTGTATTGGTTATTCAGAGCACCTGCATGAAAGAGAGTGGCATCAGGGGTATAGCGGGATTGTCTCTAACAATTCACTCTTTTGGTGAAGCTCGTTGCTGTCAGGTAAAAAGAAGCAGCTGGCCAAAAATAAGGAAGAAAAAAGCAAAAGGATTTGTGGATGAATACATGTGCATAAGAGACAAACAAATAAAGATAAAAACACCACTTCAGGCACATCACATTAGCTCTGAAATTTGGCATAGCAATTTGCTGTTTATTCCAACAACATTATTTGATATTAAATCTGAGTCGTGATCCTGGAATTTTAACTGCATAACCTGTTGCCAAATTGATATTACTTACCAAATTATTGCAAACAGTTTCCTTAAGTTATGCAGCACCATCTGGAAATCAGGAACAGTCTCATTTTGTAGTCAATGGTCACTTTTCAAATTCAAATTTCTTTATCTAAGTGAAAAAGAATTTCAATTAACTACAGCTCTCAAACCATTTTGCCTTCCACTTGTGTGAAGAAAATAGTTTCCTAAGGCTGAATATGGAACCTAGAGGCTTGTTAAAATAGTTTTTATGCAGTACAGTATATCTTGTAGTCCTCTGTCTCAGGCCAGTTTGTCTTGATTAGGTCGGTTAATTGAATATCAGCCTTTGTTAGCGTCAGTTTCATAAACGGACTGCAGTTGTAAATTGGAGATGGTCACGGGTGGGTGCCCTGCTCACTGGAGGTCTGTGGAAGGAACTTCTGATTCGCCCAGTTGGGCAGACACCCATTTAACACCTGGATAATTACATTACCACGAGAGCACACCAAAGATTATTCAGTAACCTAGGGCAGATAAGGATGGACATTAATAGAGCAGACTACTACAAGATCTCCAGATTGCATTTCTACTGTTGAAATGGGCTGTAATATACTCATCGGAGGTTCCTCTTGGTGGAAGATCTTGAAGTATGTGACCCCCTGTCACCAAGCAGTCATGTAGTGTGAAAACCAAAACAACTTCAACACTTCCAATTACAAAACAGCAAGTTGTGTAGTGTGTACAGTGATCTGAAAACTTTGAAGGCTTGTTGTGTAAACTTGGCTTAATATATATGAGCCCACTGTTGATAATGACATTGACATAACTCTCCATAAACATTAACATAATATAAAAAGCCAGTTTTATTTAGTGCAGTGAAGACCTTAGAATGACAGCAGGAATACTGCTATTGCTGTTTATTTACATGAAAGTGAAAGTTTCAATTTTGTCAATTTTAAAAAGCTTCAGTAGATGCTCAGTTTTACTGTGTTAATTATTTTAGTTTTGTTATGTTAGTCTTCCAGAAATAATCTCAAAAACCCACATCAGCTCCTGGGGCTAACTACCACATCACAAACTATGAGACACACAGTCTGGATTTGGAGCCTGAGTGTATTGATTGCTTCTGTCCTATAATTCCTTTTTGTGCCAGCAGGCTACAGGCCCATTAATGAATAGCTAGGCTGAGATAAATATCTAGCCACACGGGACACACAAACACCCCCCCACCACACACACACACACACACACACACACACACACACACACACACACACACACACACACACACACACACACACACACACACACACACACACACACACACACACACACACAAACACTTATGGGCACAAATCTGTGGCCTCATGTCAATAGATTTTCATCATCTCCTTTCACAAATTCAAATAATGTCTTATCAATGGCACCTCAATTAATCGGTTTCAGCCGCCACTTGTAAAATTGCATTTCCTCCTGCCATATTTTGCAGACATACATACGATCCACCACCCGAAACGCATATTTATTTGTTCAAACACAGCTTCTTTATGATGATGCTTCTTTGGCAGGGCCCTGTAGCAATGGATAAATGCTGTCTGATTTATTAGTCTAAAAGTATCACAAACTGTTAATCCACTAAATGACATATTACAGAAAGATTGCAGATTTTGTGTTTTCATACACTGTACCAGACAAAATATAATTTACTGTATGTGTTAGTCTGTGAAGGGAATGTATAGATGTATGGCTCATTGGGCCAGGCATCACATACACACACACGCACACACACACACACACACACACACACACACACACACACACACACACACACACACACACACACACACACACACACACACACACACACACACACACACACACACACACACACACACACACACACACACACACACCTGCTTACACAAAATGTGCTGTCCTTCCTTGCAATAAATTTCCATCCTGGCCATGCAGGACAGCCAGTAGTAATTGCTATGACTTATCATACGGTTGACTTCACAGCAACAACATCTATGTATTTTATGGTCAGTCATTTCAGTTTGAAATATGTCTCCCTCCCAAGCACTGTTTCCCTTTTATCTGTTACTGTATGTCCACTTCTACATTTATAAATGGCAGTATTTTCTCATTTGGAGCTGTTTTGCAGCAAATGATTTCAGGGAAACTCTGTGCTGTGCATGTCCTTAAAAATTAAAAAACAGCACAAATTGGTCAAAAATTGCAAAAACAAATTATATAGCAATGTTATAGATTCAAACCAATGCATGTAAGTTTGCAACCCCACAGTTCAAGCAGTGCAGTTACATTTCCATGGCAGCCCACATGTTACCACCGCTGGATTCTCTGTGTTTTCACAAGAAGCAGATATTCAGACTGCGCTAAGGAAACGACTATACTGTTGAATGAATTGAAAGAGAATAGTTTGAATCAAAAATCAAAAAAAGCAGACTCTCTCCGGAGATCATCCAGCACAAGTCTGCACCCCTTCTGCCTGCTGTTGCCATGGAAATATCCCCTACCCTATTTGGTGGAATCCAGCATAGCAGCTGGGGTGATATGCAGCGCATGCGCAAGTGTTTATATGAAAGGCTATGTACATGTGTGGGTGAATCTACATATATGTGTGTGTTACTGTCAGGAAACGTATACAGATTTTTTTCTGTGGAGCTTACAGTCATATAGAGAGTGACATTAAATATTCATCACTGTTAGAAGAAAGGCTTATTGATAATGCTAATGGCCATTTCATTGACATTCTGATCAGTGCCTGAATACTTCTCTGCTGATCTTCTACCAACCTACTGCCCTCTCATCACTCATAACTATCTCAAATTTCTCATCTTTGTCTGACTCTTCCTCATTATTAATAATCGTTTCCCTTATCAGTTTGTTCCTTCTCCTTCCTCCCAGATGTGACTTTATCTCTTCGTCTCTCACACCGTCACTTTGTCCCTCTCTGAATCCAGCTGCCTGCGTTTTGTCAGAGTGTTGGAGTGTGATGTATGCGGACTGAGACCCTGAACTGGTCGTTTAACAGAGGTCAGATCCCTGCAGTGTCCCACTTCACACCACAGCTGTCTGTGAAGGCCGCACTTCCTTGTGGTTTTTAAAATTGAGAGAAATTTGTAAGAGAGAAGTTAAACGGAATCATGTGGCTCTGAGAGGTCCCAAAGCTGCACGCCTTTTCAAAATTGATTTTCTTCGGTTATTGTACACCTGCATGGCAGCGAGAGGAGATCAAAGACATAGTGAGGGCAGAGCAGGCAACCAGAGCGAGGAGGGGGAAGGAAAGATGCAGAAAGGCGAGGAATGGGAAAGATGGGTGGAAGAGAGGAGAGGTTAGCACTTGAGGGCAGAGCGGAGATGACAGGTATGTGTGTGTGTGTGTGTGTGTGTGTGTTTCTTTTTGTGTGGATGGCATTCAAATATAATGGTAATAAAAGATTTTGTGTCAGACATGAAAAGCAAATCGCTCACAGCAGGAGTGTAATTTACGTCTCACTGCCGGGTTTGAGATGTATCTGCCCATGCAACCACACATTAACACACAGAGGTGCTGCTACACACGCCTCACACATACTGTACATGCACACGCAAACACGGTCTAATCCAGTCTGTATTCTAGTATCATGTTAATTCAGCCCTTGATTAAAACAGGAGCTGTTTCATGTAATTTAATTGGTGAAACGATAGAAATTAATTCTGCTCTTTTTTTTCATAGATTTGCAATAAAAGAAGGCTGGTAATTAAACACAGGGGAATATGTAGAAAAGAATGATGGATGGAGATGGAAATTTATTTTTGCATTTGTGTTAGTACTTGTGTGTGAATGTGTGTGTGATTATGCAACGTCAGTGTTTATGAGTTTGTGCATCTTAGATATACAAATGTGAGACACTGTGTGTATGTGTGTGTGTGTGTGTGTGTGTGTGTGTGTGTGTGTGTGTGTGTGTGTGTGTGTGTGTGTGTGTGTGTGTGTGTGTGTGTGTGTGTGTGTGTGTGTTTGTAAATGGGTGACTAAGAGTCGGGAGCGAGTGATCTTCCCACGATGCGATCTGTAAAGGTTGTGAGATCAATAGATGGTCTGCGGCTTCATGGCTTCTCTCTGGAGGTCCACTGCGGGAGACATTTCAACACACACACACACGCACACACACACATGCATGCACATACAGACTCTGTTTCTGACTTGCGAGTAAACAGTGAAAATGTCTTTAAACTGGGTTAAATGTAACATGGGAAATCTGTGCTAATGACTCAAATCTTGTTCTGAACAGGGGCATCTAGGTTAGGGACCAAACAAATCTATGTCTTTTCTGGGAATGTTTGGATTTTTTGAAGCCTAAGCACTAATCCAACCCACATTTTCCCCCCAAAATATTTCTATTCCTTGGAGAAATCAATGAGCCTGTGTCCATCTGTCTTTCAAATGTGATATCTTTGGTGAATTCTCACATTCCACTGGTCTGATTTTGCTGAAAATACCGACGGCTTATCTTCAGTGAGCCAAAAGTCCTGAAGTCGTGTCTGGGATGGCCTCTAGCTGAACTAGAAGCAATATCTCTTGCGATTACTTTTGTAGCGTACAAAATAACATTGTTTTCTGTGCTGAATGACTTATTATCTAAGAAACTAATGAGCACATTTCTGTTAAACACAAGATTTAACATCTCCTTCTTTGGCATGATTCTTTTTGGATAAACTCAGTTTTACAGATCTGTCTATTTAACCAACCAATTGATTAGTTAACTTTAGTTCCTTTAGTCAAAGACAGCCCTACTGTTTTAACAGACATGTCTGAACCAGCAGCGACCCCAGGACTCAGACATGGACTTATTTTGTCTGTCGAGTCATGATGTTTAACCCGCAGTGGTCAAGGGTTTATGTGAAATTGTGTATGTGGAGGTAATAATAGAATTATTATTATTATTATTTTGAATATCATCCTAATCTAGATATATAGCTTTAACTACAGACATACTGTCGAGTATACCTCTTTTCAAAGGCTCAATTTTGAAGTTATTTGTTTTTGTTACAACCCGGCTCAAAGGCTGCAACATGAACAGGAGACCAGACGAATTAACAGTAATAAATAAACACATTTATTGAAAGGATAACCTTAAACTAAACTAAACTAAACTAACCAAACATGTTGAGTCAGTTATCAGTGATGTCAGCATGTGTGGATGTGTGGAAATGTCTGAAACAAACTAAACAAAACAGCAGCCGTGTCAGCAAAGGAAGAGAGAGATAGATCCATGTTCAGGTGGTGAGTCTTTAGAGCTGTCACTCCACCAGGCTCAGGTGTGGCTCATCAGCCAATGACCAACAACCTGAAAGACAAATTAGAGCCAGCACACAGGACACAGACCCCAGGTGGAAGGGAGAGGTCGTCACAGTGTTATTAAGCATTTGGAATGACTTCGATTTCATACTTCTGGAACAACAGTTGGAGGGCTGATTCTCCTTCACTTTGTCTTACACATTAGTTTGTGGATTGCTGTTTGCAACCTTCAGTTCAGCATTTGGCTGTTGCCATCTTGTTTTTTGGTGGTAGTCATCTTTGTTTTTTGCAACCAGAAGTGACACAAGAGGGTAGAGCTTAGTACATCTGAGTGCTAAATAAGACATATTTAGGCAACCAAAATGTTTCAATCAACTTTCTTGAACTGAAAACACAACGCTGAGGCAGAGACCTGTCAATACCAAGGTAGCCACACCCTAAAGCATAACCTGCTTTGTTGTCTATTTCACTCTTGGGCACTTTATGGGACCTGTGGCTGTCAGTAGGAAAAGTGTTTGTATAATGCAGACAGCACAATTAATAGTCAACACCATTAGAAGATGTGGTGTAACTTTTCACTGTTTTGTCAAAGGCATTTTCAATGTTGGCAATGTTTTTAAACTCTGTTTTCTTCTTTTGCATCTTCTCTTCTTTTGTCTTTGTGTTTATATTGAGTCCATCAGCAGAAATTTGCACTAACTTGCACAATGTGTATTTTTATGATGTCTACACAAAACAGCAGACCTAGTAAACTCGATAAGGACAGTTTTTTTACATTAAGTTAATGCCAATCATTGCCAAGAAACCTAACTTTATTTGATATGAAATTAAACAAAACTCTGTAGTTATTTGACAAATATGCATGTTTGGTAATGTGCAGGAAAGGGGCCATCAACTTTCATTGGATTTGTCATAAGTTTTTGTCAAGAGTTAAAAAGTCATGAGTCATAAGTTATTGACATTCTTTTGTTGTACAACATCAAGCCCTTTTTCTGTGAATTGCGGAGGCACAGTTCCTTGGAGCTCTTTCTTACTTGGTGTCATAAGTGTCAACCTCATATCAAAGAACGGAGCAGGTTTATGTCTTCACATTTTAAATCCAAACCAAACTCTACCTTGACTTTCATGTCCCCCTGTCAGTTTGGGTGAAGTCCTCTAAGACAGCTGATCAAAAGGCTGCTGAATTGAAACTCTTCAATTTCAAAGAATTCTTTATTCAACTCGTAGTTTTTACCTCTCTTTCTTGGTCTTTCTTTGGCCTCTCTGCCTCTTTCTCTTTCTCTTTCTCCTGCTGTTGCTGTCTTTTTGACAATTTACTTTTTTCTCTCTACCTGCTTCTTCTTACTTTCAACCGGAAAAAGAATCCTTGAAAAACATTGTTTTCTTTCTAGTCTCTATGTTTAACTTGTCTACTCATGAAGGTTTATTATAATTGAGTGGGAAGTCTATTCCATTGAGATAAAAAATCTCTCTTACAAGAGATACCATGCTAAGGTAATAGTGATGCGATGGTCAGGCTTTTTTAATTAACCCTGTAAGAGAGCAAGTCTGCTCCCCTGACCCGCGAAAATGTGATAATCAACCACCTGAACCCGACCCGCAAACTGCCAACTGTCTGAAGTCTGGGACAAGGACAGAGACAAGTGGACCTGTAATGTGTTTGTGCATGTTAGTAATTGAGAGAGAGAGAGGGAGAGAGAGGGAGAGACATAGAGAGGTTAAGAGAAGGTGGATTATGCATGCAATGTTTCTATAAGTTATTGATAACTTAGTTGGAACGCTGCTTTGTCACTTTTTTTATCTGTTGCCGGAACCTGTGATATTTTCTTATATCTATGTGCAACCTGTGCATCATTACAAGGTATAGAATTAATAATAATAGTAATAATAATTAAAATAAATGTATACATATAGAACCTTTTTAAAACAGGGTTACAGAGTGCTTCACAAATAATAACAAAATCTTAATAATACAAAAAAAAAACATGGAAGCCAATGCAGGAGGCTAAAATGTGGCTTATGTGAACTTTTTTGTTTGATCCAGATAACAAGGAAGCAGCTACAAATCGCAACATATTAAAATACAACATACACAACATTCGACAAACATACAACATTTCATTTGATTCAGTAAAGCAACAGATTAAAGGACATCTTTAGAGTCACACAAATGTGACATTTCAATGGTGTTGCTTCGATGGTTCAATGTACAGTATTTCTGGTTGAACCTCATATTTAAGGACTAAAGTAAAATAAAGTCAAAATAAAGACTGGTGATAGCAATCCTTTCTGGTTCCATACTAGTCATGCTTCTGAGTGCATCAACATATGAGCGGCTGTTTTTTCCCAAAATCTGATCATTAAGCAGTTCTGCAGCTGCACATCCCCTTCATCTTTTTTTCCCTCTGTTCCCACTGAAAGAGAGCAGCTGATTAATGACTGCTAGTGATCGCGTTGCAGAATGAGGATTCAAGAACAAAAGAGGAATACAGAGGAATTTCTAATGGATATTCCAACTCTCAGAGTCTCTTGACAGGGAATTAAGAGGTTTTCTATATGTAGGGCAGACCTGTGGGCATAAAGACACACACACACACACACACACACACACACACACACACACACACACACACACACACACACACACACACACACACACACACACACACACTCTGTACACACCTGTATTCAGTGTGCTTACCCACATGTGCAACATGCAAAAAATGCATGTTCGCATAATACACACACACACTTAGGCATGGGCTGACACACAAACACATATTCATCCTCTTATTGCTCTCCCAGGGAATGGCCTTATCCTCTTACAGCAGCCCAATGGGAAAAGTGCTGGGAATTAGAGAGGATAGGAGGTGGAGACAGACAGGCAGACATAAGAGACAGAGAGACAGTGATAGTAGGAAAGTGGGATAGAAAAAAAGGTTAACTAGACTAAATATATGTGTATATATATATTTGTCCTTTTCTTTTAAATTAATTGCATGTTTATGTATCTGCTTTTTTGTTTGCGTGGTAAGTCTGCTGTGAGCTCTCAGTTCGTCATTTTGCTGCTCAATTTCTGAGATTTACGCTGTGAGATTAAACCGACTGTTACGTCAGCCTAGTGGCTCAGCATAGTGGCACACTCACACACACACACCAAAAATAATCCTTTTTATAGTCGCAGTTATAGTTATCCACACAGGAATCTAAAGGGTTCCCCCTTTGCTTTATTTGAGATATATGATAATGTTCTGCACATTCATTGAACTGTACTTTTTCTTACCCTGGTATCGAGTTGACATGAATTAATTAATTAATTTAATCAGGACACAAATAACCTATTTTGTTGCTCTCAGTACTCTTTAGTCCTTTTCATTTCCACACGTGACTTTCTGCCTCTCCCTACTTTATTTCCATAATCGGCAGCACCTTTTTTTAACCTCTAGATTTCTTTATTTGAAACATACTTCCTTGTCGTCCATCACACGTTTGAAAGGCTATCTGTAAAAAATTTGCCCAGCCATCTCCTGAAGTGCCTGGACAGGAAATGAATTAGCCCTTAATTTAGCTCTGACTCTAAATCAGGCAAAGGTAATTAAGAGAAATATGAACTGTGATGCCTCTGAGAAATGGCAGACTTCTAGTTAAAAAAAGATGTGAATACGGAAAAAGTGTTTTTGTTCAGATACCCTGTTTTAAAATATTTTTTTCTGCTTTTGTACAGCACAGAAAAAAGGGAGCAATTGAAAAAAAGGGATTTTATGACACAGGCTGAGCAAGATAATGCAACTAATCCTCTGTATTTCATTAACTGTTCTTCTTTGTCTAGTATACATATTTTTAAGAAGTCGACTCTTCCTGACGGGCTAAGTGAAACAGATGCTTCTATCCATTCATCACATCATGCAATTTGTTCAGTTGCCTAATGTGTTAATGGGTCACAGCATGAAATGGGTCATCAAATTAAATTAAATGTTAACTGAAAATGGGTTGCCTTGGCTGACTCTTACAAATATATTTAGGAAATGGACCGACTTACTCCAAATGAACAGAGAATACAGAGAACAACAAGCTCGAGCAATTTAGAAAGTTCAAACATTATAGTCTCTGCCGATACAAATACAGACGGTGTTGTGTTGAAATATAGTTGCTTGTATCAATAGTATAAATTGTCTGTAATCTGTATGGAATCGGCAAGAGTCATGTAAACCCACAGACACATGGTTGGATCATATACAAAGCAAACCAAACACAGAACTGTACCTTTTACGACAGATATGATTGTAGAGATGATCTAGATGGTCATGTAATGGCGTTGGCCTGATTCTCAAGTATCTGTCTTTTTTGTACTTTGAGTGTAATGACGGGTTTCACAGCCAAAAGCTTCTTGCCATTTTAAGTCTTTTTTACCTTTTTTAAATAAGCAAGCAGTGTTAACGTATCATTTTTCTCGTTATGTGGTCTGTAGTCTGCTGTTGTAGAGTGGCTCAACCTTGGTTTTAACAATTAGATAACACTTCAGAAACATTAAAGAAGAGGGGGAAGTGAAACAGAGGTCCATGGCTGCCAATTCAAATCCCTAAGGGAAAGTTGCCGGGCAACTAAATGAATGAGCTGTCAGAGACTGTAACTGTGGATTGGCAGTTTGATTTTCCTATCAGAAACTTAGCTGACTGATGGTACTACAGCTACATGGGTTTAATGATCTCCAATATACTGGAATGTCTCTGGTGTCTGCTTAGGAGGTAATTCTCAGAAGGGTGGAGAATAAGTTTAGGGCCATTATGCTTAATTGTATATTCTCTCTTTGTTGTGTTCTGATGAGCCACAGATTCTGCATCAGTGGGCGTTTAATGTACCCAAGTAAATCACTGAACAGTTAAGGCTCTAATTCATACCGGGTGCAATTTGTTGCTTTCAATATACATGGTGGTAGCTTTAGTTTATAACCTGACTCTTGATATGTATTTTATTCTACAGTATCTACTTATCTTTCTTATTAAAAAGTTAACAGCTTTCAGTCTTTGGTCAATACTGTGACCAAGATGAGGTTAATCAGGGTAACCTACCATAAGCAGACAAAACTTAACATGTAGAACTCTCACTAATGACCTATTACTATATAATCAACAATCATGCCTGTGTTGGGTGACTTTATGAAACTGTCAGACAATCTAATTGTCTTTCATATGTTATTATTTGTAACACCAGCAAGCTTTTGACAGACAGGTTTACCATCAGCCCAAGCAAGCACCAGATTATGCTACAAAAATGCACTTTGAATTACCTTTGCAACCATTTCAAACATATGACATAGATACTTTGGTTACAACTTTAAAAATGCAGATGCCATTTCAATTCTGTGCAGGCAATTAAATATATTTTTTTATCAGCTATTCAACATCAAAAAGGTTTGTTTCAACATCATTTTTCAACTGGATGACACCCTAAAGTTGCAAGTCAAGGATATCATCCCGGGACTCAAACAAATACACCAAACCCTGTCATCCATTTGTCTATGTATCCCTCACTTTCCCTCTCTTCCGGTGAGCTCAGCGAGACGGGTGTGATGTGTGCCGCATCACAGCCCCCGCACAGCTTGTTACCATAGCAACACAGGAGACGGAGAGCAAGAGAATTATAGAAAGACAGAGACAGAGTGAGTGTGTGACGGGGAGAAAGTTTGCCAGAGAGAGAGAGATCAGGATGTTTACTTGTGTACTATACACATGGCTCCATCTGTGTCCCCTTTACTACAGTGAGAGCAGTTTCTGAATTCTTCACTCAGATCCTTTAGGTCAGTTGGAAAGATTGAAGGCTGGAGCAGATATTTCCATTCAGATAGAGACATTCACATACATGGCAACACATCTATGACACAGTTAATCACCGGCAAATGTATGCAGTTAAACAGCAGTGAAAATAAATCACAAAACTGTGTTAATGCTTAAAACTCTAAACATTGTTCATCTACAGCTCCTGCTCCCCAAGCTACTGACACAATAAATGACTTTCAAAACAACCCATGAAGGACCAATGTCATGCGTCATAAAAAGGAAAAAATTACCAAGGAATACAGAGCCATTGATTTAATCTGTTCTTACAATGCCGACCAGTGTCGGTGGAAAGTCTTTCAGATCATCGAGGCAACTCTGCGTTAAAACTGGTAATAAATGTCTTTAACCAGAGCTGACGTTAGACTCGATTTATAATATAGTCTGTGGCACACATAATTCAACATTTACTGTATATTAATGAACTATATTACATTGTCTCACTGTGGACTGATAGATAAAACACCCTCTCAATACAGATCTCAACAGTGCAAGCTGTGCTGCAAATCCCTGCCCTTGCCTCCAGAGAACACCAAAAGTCTGTGTTGCTGCTGCAAATACAAAAGAGTGCGCTCAAATTCCTTCGCTACTGGTACTAAAGTGAAACAGACTCTTACCAATGCAGCATTAAGCTTTAATGTGGGAAATCGCAGATCCATAGCTCACATTCACGAGTTTAAGCAAAACAAATCCTTTTGCGCAAACTCGAGGGACAGAGTCTGACCATAGAGACCGGCTTCCACAGCAAAAACTCTGCTACCCAGAGACCACAGTATGCCAGCGTTGTTAATTAGGACACACAGAGGACAAGCAGCATTTTTTACTCTCCTGCTCAGAATATAAACAATATGTGTTGATGACATCATCACCTAGCATCAGAGTGTAAACATCCGTCTAATGTTAACCTTGTCAATCCATGTGTATGTACACTGTGTACACAGATGTGAATTATTATGTACATATGCGCACTTACAGCTTTATACTGTTAGTTATTATCATTATCAGGTTAATCAGTATCGCATGTGTTTTTAATATGTTGTGTCAATGGCAAACACCAATACAAATAAAGCACATTTAGTTTTGAAGTTGAGAAACAAAGAGAGAGAACGAGAGAGGGAGATATAAAAAGAAGAGATCGGTGGTAGAGACATGTCGTATCAATGTCATTAAAGTCCAGAATAACATGCAGCTAATTTACTGTAGATCCGTCTTTTACTCTCTTTCTATTTTTCTCCAACACACACACACATGATTCTGTGGGCGATAAGCTGGATGTCTCGTTACCCGGCATTAGCTGCACCTCTCCTTGCTAATCCCTGCTGTCAAACAGACAAGCTGGCTGTGTGTGTGTGTGACTTTGTGTGTGTGTGTGTGTGTGTGTGTGTGTGTGTGCGCGTGCCGTGTGCGTGTGCGTGCGCGTGCAGTCCATCCAGTATAATTATTGCCATCGTGTAAAGCAGGGAATAGCTCTGACTGCCGCTCTAAGCCACCGGCCCATCATTAGGGTTACACAAGATTGTCCATTAATGGCTGTGTGTGTGCGTGTGTAGAGAAGAGTGGATGGTGTGATTTTTATATATATTTCTATATATGTATATATATATATATATATATATATATATATATATATATATACACACACACACGTGGCATTAGAGATTGTTGTCTTAAATGTTGATGAATAGTGAATCGTCTACTGTATTAAATATTATAATTTTAAAGATGCATATTAGTGTATATAATATATTGCAATGTTAATCGACTTTCGATTATTTGTGTTATTTAAAGGTCATTAGCGCAACCTTTCAAGGTTGCTGGTTAAAGGTTTAGATGACTCAGTGGTTGCTGTAATCGATCCTGCATCCTGTCTGAATCTGTCAGTAGCCATGTTTGCATTCAATATTTATACAATAATGTCCCCCCCAAAAAAGTGTCTATTAAGTGCGTTTTCATCAAGTGGTTTGGAGCAAATAAACTTGGTTCGAAGTTTGCACCATAGGCTACACAAGTCCTTAATCCGCTAGTAAACAGAGTAGGAGAAGTAGGATAGAGGTTGCAAACTGGAAAAAAAAAACATGTCGACTTGCCCATCCAACTCATCTACAAGAGAGAAAAGGAGAGGTCTTCAGGATTTTGTTTCAATTGGGAAAGTTTGAATTGTTCTTTCATGTTAGCTACTATTGCCTATGTTTCATGCTGTCCGGGCATCAGTCAGGTTAAATGTTAACTACGTCAGATTTTATTCGGCAAAGGTGTTTCCATAACCCATTTAACTGTCTTTACATAAAGGCTTTGAGAAAAATGTATTCAATTTTGCCTTTTCCATTGACTTTTCTAATGCGATATTTCAAAATGCATTAAAATATGTGAATGGAAACTCTGCTAGTGTAGCAAGTGGAGTACTGAATTAAGGTAGACTTAAAACAAATCCTAACATCTCCTTTTAACTGTTGATTTCCATTTGTCTGGTTTTCAAATGGGCTGCCAAAATGCCAAATATTGACACTCCTGAACTTCAGACTCACCTAACAGTCTGGTCCCTGGCTGGGACGTTGCCTTTAGAAGTCAGTTAAACCACTTGGATGTGGCCCAGCGGTCTTAGATTGTACAAACTGCTGAGTTTCTTTGCTCAGAAGAAAAGAAAATGTTCGAGGGAGGGTTTTGAAAAGCAGAGAAGGAGAGAGAGGATCAGAGAAAGAAGGACCAAAAGGCCACCGTGTGATAAAGATGAAGCTGAAATAAGAGGCCGTGGGAGAGAGTAATGTTACATCGGTGGTGTATTACATCAGCAGGTGATATTACAATGTCCGCTGTGCTGAATATAAGAGATGACACTTTTATGTGTGAAGCAATAAAAAATGATGAGCCTTGACCAGGAGGAATATACCACCTCTGTCTCTATCTCTTTTCCCCTGACATCATTCCTCCATCTCTCTTTCCTTGTTTTTCCTTCTCCACTGCTATATAGAGTTGTACTGATATTAGTACCATTATCGGAAATGCATCCCATACAGCCTAAAATGTTGCATTGGGTATCGGCAAGTATGCAAGTAAGTTTATGCACCAATCCAATATCACATTATCATATCATTTATCAGCTAATTTACGGTACAAAGAAACAATAACAACACTCGCCACCTGATCCGTACATCCTGCCCGTTCGGGTACTGCTCATCTGCAAACTGGTTAAACGCTCTCATGCACCCTATTTTTTCCCTTGATAATGCTCTGTTTTGAACAACAAATGCAGAGCTAGTTCGTGTTAGCTGTTAGCTGTTAGCAGCCGGTGGGCAGCACAATCCTGCTTGGGTACATAACTGAGCTAACAGCTAACTTTAAAAGAGGTTGCATTGAGTTACATCATGGTGCGTTCAAGCTCCAGTCAGTAATTATAAGGCAAAGGTAAATCATTATCGTTATCATAATTTGTTCAAATGTAATCTTGTAAAATGTTTTTGTTGAGAAACTAAATACATCTGTGTTTTGACAGCAATATGAAATAGAGAGTAGAGAGGGAATTGTGACCTGTTTAACCTTTTTGTTTTGTTTTGTAACTCTGGTATCAGATCAATACAGATCAAAGTGTTGGCACAAGTTGAGGTATCAGAATCGGCATCCGGTATCGGGAAGGAAAAAATAGTATTGAAACATCTCTACTGCTCCACTCTCTTCTTCACCTCGAACATTTTTGCTCTTCTTTTTTCTCGACCTTGCCATGAAATACTCTTGTCTCCTTTTTGATCCTCTGTTCTCTACCTCTGTCAGTCACTTTATCTCGGCCCCCCCAGAGATCATATCTGTGTCACTTCATCCTCAGTCCCTCTGTTTCTCTAAATCCCGCCTTATCTCTATGGATTTAGTTGTCTTTAACCTCTCCACTCCTTCTGTTGTTTCTGTCATGCGTTTCGTTGTCTGTTGCTTGCTGTTTTTGTTCCTTTTGCCATTTGTTTAATTTTTATTTCTTCTTCATCCCCACTGTTCAGTTTCCCTCTTTCTGTGACCTGTATTTGTCCAAAATATTGAGATATAAAAATGTAAAAAGTCAGTTTTTTCAGGTATATAATCACACGCACAGTCACACTATTCAACAGATTTTTGGGCAAAAACAAGGTTTTCATTTTTTGTGTATCCTCTAAATTTTTGTGTGCATGTGTTACTCTCACAGCTGACTCTTCATCTACCATTTCTTCAGTACCTCAGTTTGTAGAGTGAAGAGGTGCAATTCTGCTGTAAGGTAAAGGAAAATACAAATGGAATTTTTTTTTTTTTCATTCAACAAGCACAAAAGTCAGTTTCAATTCAAATTTATATTCAAGCTGCATGTCAACTCACAGTAGGTATGAGGACTGTCTGCCAATATTAAAATAGAAACGCATGGTCCACTTCACAGTAAGTGTTCATGCACTCTACAACACAATCCTGGTTTTGTGGCAGAGAGGTGTTAGCATGACATTTTGTGTGATCACTCAACCACTTTTTTGCTTTCCTTGGGATTTCTGTTTTTCCCAAATTCAACCAAGTAATTAATTTACCAAGTCAAAGTTTGCATGGCAGTGCAAACTTTGAATTTGAATGCAAATGTAATGCCATGCTTTTTGCACACATGATATAATGTTTCTTATTATACATGAATAGGTAGAGCATGGGAGGTTTTGTGCTTCAGTTTCCACTTGGGAAACACTGATTCAATTAATTTACTCATGGTCCTAGACATAAAGTGATATGCCTTAGGAAGGAGGTGGAATTTACCGTAGTTGTTTGTTGTCTGTCTCGTTTCTCTTTCTACTCTGTCTTTGACTAAGCCATGGCTCATTACTACTATCTGACCTCCTAACCCATCTCTTTCTATCTTTATCTACTCCACTCTACCATTGATCGAAAGGGAATTGATTCGTTAATGAAAACAAATTGAATTGGATATTTCCCAACGTGTTGCTTCCACCACTGCATTTGATCATACAGTATATGTCCTTGTGGACTTAAAAGTCATAATGTTGTGATGTCTTTGCATCAACTTCTGTTGCAAAACAATTCTTCTCCACTGCTTTTGTCATATTTTCGGAGAAGGACATTTTCTCGATGACAAACAGTGATGGAGTGAGTTTCAACAAGCCCTGAAGGTCAATACACATTGCTGAAGTTAGGATGCTAAAAAATGAAACTGTCATTTTTCTCCATTAGGAAAGAGCTTTTTGTTTGTTTCTATCATTTCTTCTTCTTTCCCGTAATCCCTCCCTCTCCAAGTGACCTTCTCTGAGCTATAGTTTGCTTCAATGAGTCAGTCCAGAATGAATGAGAATGAGTCTAATGGGTTGTCTGACCATCGTGTTTTCGCTACGTTCGTATAATAAAAAGGAGGACAACACTAATCCAGGCTCGGCTGTGAATTGTACCCTTTTCTTCTCTTTCTCCCCCAGTCGGTTTGTTTCTGTCTACCAGTCTCTAACTTTTTAATGTCTCTGTGTTTTCTCTCTCCTCTGCCTCAACAGTTTTGTTTCTGTCCCCATATCACAAGTCAAATCAGCATCTCTTGCCTGATGCCCAGGGGAAATCAGCAAAGTTTCGAAAATCTGAAATACACCCTGTTTGCCTAAACTAGCCTAGACAAAGCGAGAGGGGGGGGATGTGAGAAAGAGGAGGGTGTATGTCTATCTCTGTGGCTTATCTTTATAGACAGTTGAGGAAATGAGGGCATTTCTAAGGTTAGTGCATTTCGAGGATCTTCAGTTTTAAAAAAAGGGTCACTTTTGAGTTTGAGGCTATGGCAAGTGTTTGTGGTCCATAATGACATTGTATCACTAGAATACTTTCATTGTAACACTAATGTTGTGACGCTAAGGTGGAGATACTTATTTTCTGTTCGGGCGATTTATATTTCGATTAAATTCTCATTTTGTTGAAACATTCCCCATCAATAGTAATGACTGTTTGAATTGTGATTGTATGTCTATGTCAGACATCCTTTGATTTCTTTTTCCTTTTTTCCAGACAATTAGGTAACCACATGTTAGCAATGATTAGCCTAAGTTTTTATGGTTCTGTGAAAGATTGATTGAGTAAACATGTTTACAGCCAGGTACAAATAACGGTTTAGCTAATTTCCCATTCATGACAACTGTATGGGGGTGGGTGAATTCTTTTTCACATGTTAAATTATATTAAGGCTTTAAGTTCGGCATAATTGAAGGCATGGCCGGTTTAAGTGACAGGAGGGAAAACCGTACCGGGTCGCTAGCTGCTAGCTGCCTGCTTTGTGTCACCTGGGCCGCCACAGCTCCACCGATGATGCACCTCTTTGCAAATTTTTTGAGTTGGGCTCCACTGTCACTACCAAGACGGTGACGGTCGGAGCCACACACTTTGAGTTTCACAACGGCTCTTTAAAATACCATGGGTGAGTCACGGAGGCAAGACAATGTCCATATTTTGGCTATTTTGTCCATGGTAATAGCATTTCACATTAATTAAAATTAAATATTAGAATAATTAGCAAATGAAGCAACAGAGAGAAAGAATAAAATTGAAGAAGGAAACAATTATGTTAAGATGTTCAGCCAGGGATTTTTTAAGAGAAAGACACAGCTTGAAGAAGAGCAAGTGAAAGATAGACAGAGGGATAGTTAAATGGATAGAGAATGCACAGCAACAAGACCAAAGAGCAGTCATTGAACAAGAAAAGGGTGGAAAAAATGATTAAATCAGCCTGAGAGAAACTGATAAGAAAAGAAATATGAGGTGGAAGAAATGGGAAGAGAAGAAAAAAAGAGGATCCAGATATGGGGAGAAAAGGAAAACTGGAAAAAGATAAGAGGTGAGAGACTGTCAGAAAAAATAGAGACAGAGGGTAATGAAGTGTGGCATCGATAGATGAGGAGAAGTGAACCCGCTGCCAAGGTAAGCAGGCGTAGGCTGTTCTGCTGCGTGTGTGTGCGTGTTATTGAATGACGGGCGTGTAAACTGGTCCGATCACTCACATAATTACACAGTTGGGTACACACGTGGACACAGGCCCTGCATCCGTCTCTCTCTCTCTGTAACACACACACATTTAGAGTTTAGCGCAACTGTGTCTGAGACAGTTCTGACATTTGGTTTAATGAGTTTTGCTGTTGTCATGGTGAACTTTGACCTCCGTTTGGCTGTGGCTGTTTATAGATGAGGTGTCGTGGCTGAAGAGGACTGGTTGATACTTTTAGCAGTTTGTCAAAAAATGCCAGAGTGCGTACTATTCCTTTAGCCTCACTCTACAATCGTATATCTTATATGACTTGTCTACGTGCTAAATAGACATTTAAAAGGTTGTGCCAAGTAGTCTGAAAATCTCAGTATCAGTATCTTTTTAATCACACTTTTAAGGCCTTTCTCCTTTTCAAATCCAAAAGCCATTAATCATTGAGCCTCAAAACCTATGACATGAATTATTGCAGGAGCTGATGCTTATATCCCAACTAGTGAGCTCTCTCCCTGAAAAATTATGCTCCATAGGATTAGCACAAAACACACCAACAAGTGTTTTGCATGAATTTTCCTATTTGGTTGAAATATTCTGCTGCAGATTACCTTGTGTGCTGATACAAATTGCCGTGTTGTGATGCTACCTTGATTTAAATGTGGGCTTATGAACTGACGGATTCTGAATGCATTAAACAACGGAATTCACACAATCATTTGGACAGCATGTGTTTGTTTGTTTGTTGTTTGAATTTTGACATTAGAGCTGGTGGTCGTAAACGTACAGCTGTTGAGCTGCCGACACTAAAGTGTTGGATGTTCACAGACATGCAGAGCAGTTTACTTTTTTTCCCCGTCTTCTAAATTGTAACCGTCTGTCTCTGTACCCTTTCCCCGACTTGTGTTGTCTGTCCAGCTAATTATTGTTGTCAGGTTTTGGTTGGTGGATTGCTGGTGTGTTTGTGTGTGTGTGTGTGTGCAGTATGTATAGTCATAAGCAGCAGATGCTCATCTAGAATCTCTGCCAGGTTGCCATGGCAGCTAGAGAGTGGGTGGGTTAGGGTCGGGTGGCATGATATTATTGAACTTAGACATTAATTAATAAAGTGACCTATTGGCAGCACAGCTTCAGATCAGACCCAAATATTTTGCCAGTACAAAATGGTATTTTCCAGACCAAAGCCATTCTCAGTCCTCTGATTAGAGAGCAATCAAAATGTGTACTCTGATATAACAAGCTGAAATTAAAATGCATGCCTCCACTCTCTACTCTCTCATCAAACATGTACAAGACCAAGGAACGCACAACTGAGGTCAAAGGGAAACAATAACACAAATTAACATTTACTTTAATCTGTGGATCAACAAACACTGTGGTTCATTCACTGAAAAAAATATTATCAACCCCCTTTAATTCAGATGAAATGCTCAAAAGGGTTGGCCTTTTTTAGTTGTAGAGAATGGGATGTAATGAAACAGCTTTATTTTATTTACAATTTAGAGCTCACACTTTTGATACTGTCCCAATATTTTTAACTGAGACATTTTCTATTTTTTACCCTTTTGTCCCCCCAAAAAAGAATAACCAAATCACATTGTCTTAGATGCAGACCCTTGTCTCCTTAAAACTAAAGATAAGAGAATAAAGAACAATAAAAAGCGCAAGTGGCTATTCCCGGGGTTCAAGCTTGCTATAAATTGAAAGCTGTGAGTGGTAGCAACCTTTTTCTCCTCTGACACTCATTCATTTATGGACAAATCTGTGCCAGGTTATGCCCTTCTTCTGCATTGTTGCCCACTATTGGTCAATTTTTTAAACATTTGGGGACACATTTCAACAGCTTGTTTAGAACAGCTTGGTGTAGTTCAGACAAATTCTCTTTGATTTATGCCAAATTTGCATCATGTCCATGCATGTGTTTGGAACTAGAAGATTGGGCGATTTCAAAATAATTTTATAAGCAGCAGTATAATGAAACATATCCTGCAAGATTTGTAATGATAAGACAAATACATTTGTGGTGAAAATAATGACCAGGACCATACGTCTTTACAAATGGTAAAGATTTCTGGTCTGGTGCATTTTACAAGGCACAGCAATGTTTAGATGCAGCATGAATGCAAGCAAAGTCAATGGAACAGACAGTGGCAAAAAAAAGTAGATTTGTACTAGATAACCCTCACCCTAACCATCTAGATGTAATCAGCTGAAGTTAAAATGTTACAAACCCGACTGTCCATTAATGCACTGAAACAATTATGGAAAGGAGTTTAGAAGATTAGGATATAATAATAGAGAAAATTTAGATCCTGGTAAAAATTGAGTTCCTGGTAAATTTGATAATCAGTTTGAGCTGTAACACAAAGAGTTGCTGCATGTTGTCACAGCAACAGTCTGGTCTGGGAACTTGTCCTTTGACTGCTTCCACTGGCCATCCTTTGCTGGAAAAAATCTGGCTTGAGATGAATTTCGCAACCAAGAAAGAGGTAAAAATGAATAATCACTCGCAAATGAGTTCCAGTTTCTATTTATACTTCGAAAGAACATAATGGAAAGGCAATTGCCCCAGGCCACAGTTTGAATAATCGTTTTGTAAAAGTTCTGCTTAAGGTAGTTCGTTGGCCTACAACACTGGCATACTGTACTATTATGCAAATAGCATTTTCAATATTGGTAGAGACAGGCCGTCTAATGTTAATTGAATAGTGAATAGAAAAGTGAATGTGTGTGTGGGAGAGAGAGGGGTTTGCATGTGTGTGTGCGCGTATACGTATGCATACACTTTAAATCTGGTGTGCTTTAATGAGACACAAAGTACAGACAGCAGGTTGAGCGTGGGCTGGAAACCATGGCAACGGCCTTGAGCTCTTAGACATGTGGAGACCGAGAAAGAGAGAGAGACACAGAGAACCAGAATGAAATTAAGAACAGTTATATTGATCACAAATAGGGTTAGTGATTGGTCAGCCTATAGTTCATTTTATTTATAGCTTAATGATAATCATTTTTACCTCGGGCGATTGTATTCACGCTTCAAAATCCCAAAAGTGGTGATCATTTGGGAAGATTATCATAAACTTGTGTTCGCCACAGAGCTTATTTTCTGCAATATTCCAAAATCACATCATATTGGCTTTTAGTTGTGAGAACCAGTGCAATGATAACTTTCCGTGTTTGGCCTACAGAAATACGTCATCCCTGCAGCACTCTATTATCATACATAATCAGTGACTGTGTTTTGGGGCCAGATTCCATCATAGCCAATCACATCGGCTCCTCTCATATCTTTTATGCTGTGTACCAGGATAAAAGTATAGAGCAGGTGATATGCCTTTAGGTTAACTGGAGTTAAATTAATGATTTGGAGATACAGAGAGACTGCTCACTATGTTTTCCATCCCTCATAGGTGGTTTGAGTTTGAAACACTCATTAACAATAAATGTGCAGTTACTGTGAATGTTTTTTTGGCGTGCAATGATACAAAAGACTTATTTCGAGCATTGCGTTCAGCCTTGACAACAAGATTGTAGTTTTCTGTTTGAAAGACGGTAACATTTAACCCCTACTGTGCCTCATCCCTTACTTTAAGAGACGAGTTACCAAGATACCAAACAGACACAAGTGAGGACAAACCTCATTGTGTGTTCGAAAAAGTGTAAGGTATGTATCTTTTTGTGAAGTGAAAGCTGTCCTGTTCATCGATCTTTTCCAGACAATATTTAAAGAGGATTCAACAAAAAAGGCCTCTCACAAACAGAAGTCACCACATTACTGTTTAAATTTGACATTTAATGATACTTTGTACAATTAAGCACAAAAGTGCCTGGAAAGAAACCTCAGACCAGGAGAACAATTATTGATATACAAGTAACAATTTAAATAATTGGGAATCTGGAGAAAATGTGTTGCTGCTACATGTGTTTTTCCAACATGAGTGGGAGTTACAGAACTAACTGGGAAATTATTAAAATCACATTTCTTATGCTAATTGTTCTAGACAGAGATGAGAGCAAATACCATTTCAGAGAGACCTAATGGAATTACTTTCTGAAGTGCCAATTAGAAATTTGGTAATAAAACACTGCATATTTTTTGCTAAGTGTCTTTATCTATTTAAATCTGATATTTGATCACTGACAGCATAATTCAGTGCGAGTAAAGCTGTTTGGTGAGATGGTGAGAAGATGAACATGGGAAAGTTCACCGGTTGGGTTTAAAACCTCAGCAGCACAAACAGAGTTGAGACAAATTTTCTAGAAATATTAATAGCTAAGGTTACCTACTTAAAGTTGTCATAGGGATTCAATGCTTCGGTTGCAGTGTTGATGTTACATTTCTAAACGTTAGCTATGTGTTTGTGTACCAGTTGATATTTGAGACTTTGCCATGATGACAACAGTGCTGCTAGCTTCAACTTTGACTGAAGTGTTTTGACTTTACCTTTTAAACAAACATATAGCATTTGCTTAGTTTAGCAAGTTCCAAGCCAACATATCTATAATGGAATTCTGACTAGTAGCAATTTTAATTAAAGCAATAAAAGATATCTACAATTTATATCTCATTAGACAAATGTTAATTATTGATATCAACAACAAATTTCTTACTAGTGGAAAATATTCTTTATCGATATTTGTAACTTAATTTCAACTAGTCAACCTTTACCATTGACTTCTATTTAAACTCCATTACAGATATCTGTAATTACATTTTGATATGTTATATAAGTCTCACTAGTGGCAATGTTTATTGGAGATGTCTACACCTGTTATGACATTAAATATATCATAAATGGAATTCTCTATCTAAAAATAATATTATTGAGTCAGCTTGGAATTGTAACTGGTAAGTATAAATTGACCAGGAATTGAATTGAAAAAACATTTTGACAAGTCGAAAAGGCGTTTTAACTAGTGAAAACTAAATTGCTACAAGTCTGCCCTACTGATAACAATGTTGAAATAGAAGTATGTGTTGTGTACTTAAGAAAGAAAATGAGGAAAACAGTAAAAAACAGAAGAGGACATATTGGCAGACGGATGCAGTGGAATGTGACGGAGTGGGACGATGGGGTAGAAGTGGATGGTGGAAAAACAGAGCACAGGGGCTCAAGGGAAAGCTGAAGGTGTTAATGAGAGATGGCGAAAGGGACAGATGGGCAAGAAACAGTATGAGAGGGGAAAAAGAAAGAAATCTATCGACAGGTTTAGAAAGGATGATTAATGATCATAGATTGTTTACTTCAGATTCTGTTTTCACTGCCTCACTTGTCAATCTCTTAGATTTGGTCTTTATTTTGTCTCTTTTCTCAATTTCTTTGTTTCTCTCTCCTCCACCCAGTATATCTCATCATTTCTATACAACATTAAAGTAACTCTAGTTTACTAGAGTAAATAGTCAGGTGAAAACCCCAAATCCTATTCATTTCTACCTTCAAGGGAGCTACTGATTGATCCATTGTGAGAACATTTAGTGCGATGAAATCACTTTGGGGCTCTTCATGGTACGCCGTCCTCTGTATGCCACCAGACCCCAAAACGGCCAATGGTTTGACCGGTAGGGCTGGGACGGTATGCTTAATTCCCAATTCAATACTATCAAGATACTTGGGTGCCAACTCGATGTGTGTTGCGATTTTCATGAATTACGATTCTCTATTAGGGTAATGCAATTTCTGTTCACTTTTTTGACACAATACCATAAGAAAGAGTTGATTATACACTTCTAGGGTGTTTGACTCTAGATTTATACAGTAAAAATGTTCGACTTTCAGTATGTATGTAGTCAGATATGCCATGAACTTATTGTCAGGAATTATTTGTTCATATTTCTTCCAGCAACCAAAAGAATCAAAGAATGAAGCTTTTTCGATTACAATTTGGTGGCATTTTCTTTTTGATTAATAAGGGACAAAGGTAATATGACTTATAATTTTGGTGGATATAATCGATTAATCTTATTAACATATATGTATTTTGTTTATTCCCTTTTGTTAACAACATTTTTGTTGTGTTGTCACACGTTTATGCTTCTGGCTGCACCGCAATGCGATAACGTTACCTGTCCATTACAGAGTTTGCATGCAGCTTTAGCCATGTGTGAAACCCAAATTTGTTTCCATGCTTAACTGGATGTGTAGTGTTTACCATAATGGATTTAAAATGTGAGGGTGCAGGTCGTATACCCATGGATCTTGGACCGCTGTTTTCTGATTTCTCGTTTTGTTTTAGTTTTTCTTGAAATGGATTTGACGTCACGGTACTCGGACTACAACAATAAAAGCAGTCACTTCCCTCTACATCGGCATCAACTCACAATAAGGAGCAATCATATTGATTCAGGCATTAAGAAATCTATTAAATAATCATAAAAAGGCAAATATAAGAGCAATGTCACAAAAAAATACAATTTTGTGAAGCAAATTTTGTTTTCTGCCTTCATCCTGATAATTATCTCTTCAGATTTATCTTTAAGACAATTATCAGGATGTTAGTGGTTTTTATTGAAACATACTGTATTTGAAGTCCTTATAACCAAAATAAATCAATAAACACACATCTAATAAGTCTGTGTCCACTAAAGAAGCATTTCTTATTTAATCTATGACAACAAGCCAAACAAGCATTGGCAACATAACCGCTGCTCAGCCCCCAACCCTTTCCCACCATAGAAATATGACACCATACACTCACACACATCACATACTTGCACCAATTTATTTTGATGGTTACAGGCATGGTCCATCATGTTATTGATGGCCATCTAGAAATGCTTCCCTCATGATTTATGACCACTGCTTAGAGGCAGAGGGTGACAAGAAGAAAGATGTAAAAAAAGAGACAGCAGGCAGACGGAGAAGGCAGTTTACACGCACACGCACACACACACACACACACACACACACACACACACACACACACACACACACACACACACACACACACACACACACACACACACACACACACACACACACACACACACACACACACTCACACAACATTCCGGGGTCTCCAATCAGGATGAGGCTGGAAGGCCTGCTGTAGGAGAAAATGAGTTTTGTTCTCTGGGGGCTCGGAGGGAGAGAAAGAAAGGAAGAAATGAGAATTTCACCTGGAAGAACCGAGGATCGTTGTCCTGCTTGAGGCCATGTTGGCAGTAGCTGTGAAAGGAGAGAAGATTTGTCATTCACATCCACGCCTTTCTCTTTCCCTTATTCTCTTTATCTCTCCCTCATACACACACACACACACACACACACACACACACACACACACACACACACACACACACACACACACACACACACACACACACACACACACACACACACACACACACACACACACACACACACACTGTGCCATCTGTGCTTCCTTGAGGACCAGTAAACCCAAATCTCCCCTCCCAAAAAATGCAAACTACTGCGATATGTCTCTCCACAGTTTGTCAGTGTGTGTATTGTGAGGAAGTTATATTCGTCTTGCTGGTGTCTGACGGGGCATGGCTGCTGAGCTGCAGCCAAAATACTCCATTTGACCTAGATCATCCCAGCACCCGGCTGGTGTTTGTGTGTGTGTGTGTGTGTGTGTGTGTGTGTGTGCGCATAATGTTTATGCCTATTTGTCAGCGATATGATGAGTCTTGGACATTGCCCATAATGATGTAGGAGCTCCCTCCCACATATCCTCCCTGCTAATCATTCTGTTTGTACCTCCTCTGTTTTTGTTTTGGTTTTACTCCCTGATTTGCTATTTCTGCTTCTCGTCTCTCGCTCCTCTTCCGAGTGTTTCCGTTTGTCCCTTTTTCAAAGGAAATTGGAGCACTCACCAAGTAAATGTCTTCATCTGTGTGTGTGTGAGTGTGAATGGAACAGCGTTTATTTGTTATGGTGACATATTGTTACCCTTGTGCTTCACCTCTCAACCTCAAAATTGTAATTTCATCCAATAACAGTCTTGTCAGCTGTTCACTGCATTCTGAATGAGAAGTAACCGGGCATTAACCTGGCCAATGAGCCTCTAGTGTGTACACACAGACACACACACACACACACACACACACACACACACACACACACACACACACACACACACACACACACACACACACACACACACACACACACACACACACACACACACACACACACACACAGTCATGTTTTCATGACTTTTGGGGACATTACATTGACTTACATTAATTTCCTGGAGACTTAACTTAACCCTAACCATAACCAAATTATGATTTGCATGTACAGTACACTCTCAGTTAATCAGGCTGATTATTTTAACTACCAGTATGAAATCCTAAAGGGGCTGGCCCTATAAAAAGCCAACAGATGGCACACCTGCAAAAGGGTTCCTTTTAGATATTGGAGGCTCTGTTATAGAAACACTGACTCTGAAAACAGTAATGGAGACCAGATAAGGTGTAAGCGTTACCTACTGGGAGGCTTATTCAAGCAGGACAAACTATTATTTCAACCTTCAATTATGATAGTAGGACCAAAAAAAAAAGACAATTTGCCCACATAGTTGCACCTCAATCTTCTCCCCAAAAAGTGTTTAATTAAATTCTCTAAATGGATTGTGCAGCATAATGAGCATAAGTATTTGGGAATGATCAAATGATTCCAACACATATTCAGAGGAAACAGTGTACATTTTGTTTTGATTGTGAAACAGTGGAGCAGGTATTTTCATTCTCACAGATAAATTGATGATGTTCACTAAACCTTTTTACTTGTCCTTGTTTTTCTCTGTGTGCAGTGATGGATGGGCAGACCGCTATGATGTAACAGATGGCTATGTTAGGGAAGCAGCGGGTGGTATCACCATCAAGCTCCAGTCGGCGGATGTGAAGTGGTTTGATGAGTACTACCTTAAACTTCGTCCTGAAAACAACCTCAGGAACCCCTGGTTTCCAGAGTTCTGGCAGCATCGTTTCCACTGTCGACTGAAAGGTCACCCGCAGGAGAGCCTCAAATATAACCGCACCTGTAGCAGTAAGTACAGACACAAATAAACATACCATTGGGATAAGATCTGAAATGTACTTCTCCAACACCTGTAGTTGTGGGTATGGAGAAAGACAAGACAGGGTTTCTGAGCTTTATCTGTACTGCACTTTTGTTTTGACCAAGACCATCTGTTGTACAGAGAACGAAAGAGGCTACAGTAACAATCTCCATTTTTATTGACAGGCTTTCATAATGGCCACTATTAATTCAAATAACATACAAACAGACTGGCTGAACACACTCACACTCCATATGGATACACACAGCTTTCCGGTTCATCTGGAGATATCCCTTGTGGCTGTGAGAGCGCCCTCCCTTTATTTCTTTGTATTCGTCTCCCCCCGTCCTTCTCTGTCTGTTTCAATCCCTCCATTCATAGGCAAAACTGTGTGTGAGCGCTGCATCAAAGGGAGTCATGTCTCATGTTTTCTAATGAAATGGGACGTGAAATACAAATGAACAGGACGCAGAAAGAGGCGGACAGAAATGAGATGGTGGAGGTGGGAAGTGGCCGATGAGAAGAAATGAGAGGAAAGAGAGTGGTCTTTGATGTCGGGAAATAAAGGACACTGTTTTTCATAAAACTAAAAGGGAAATTAAGAGTTTCTCTGATATACCTGCTTTTTTCTTTCTCTCCTTCCTCACCAACCCTTTCTCCCTCCTCCTCCCTTCCCGACACTAAACACCCACCTCTGCAGAGCGAGAGTCGCTTCGGCAGCAGTATGCACAGGACACTAAGATGGGGTTTGTCATCAATGCCATCTACTCCATGGCATATGGCTTGCATAACATGCAACGGGCACTCTGCCCAGGCTATCAGGTAGGTACTGCTCTAATGGATGAATGGAGGGACATACAAGTACAAAGCAAGGACATGAAGGGGTGGAGAGGGGGAATGTTGGGACAAAAAGACGTTTCCATATTGCACTTGACCTTGTTTCCATGGTGGACATTTTTTACTTATTATCACAATATGTAAAGTTCCCTGGGAAATGCAAGATTGGAACCTTGATGATTGCATATAATATATGAACAGTACTTAACAATTTGCATTGAAAGGTACAAAACTGAAAGAAGTGGAGCTAACGCAGAAGTAAATACATCAGTGCAGCTTAACCTTTCCAGATTTCAGTTCATGTTAGTTGTAACTTTGTGGGTATGACTTCAGATACTCACCCACAGATATGTAAACTGGAATCTAACATTTCAGACACAGGGGTTGAATTCTAACTGATTGTCATGAGATGATTGTACTTGGCACTGTTGTATGTTTATAAATATTAAGTTTATTGGCAATTGAAACTCATTGGATAGAAAACAATACCTGCTACACTGCAAGTTTCAATTTTCATTAAACTTGGAGGATCCCTGCTGGTGTTTTGATTGTTTTAAGTTTTTTCTTTATGTTAGCTTTACTCCCTGTACAGTTATAAGGTTTTAAATACAATTGAGTAAAAACTCAGCTTTATTACAGTAGAGGAATATTTTTACTGTTCATTGCATTCAGTTCTTTGAATTTTAACATGGGTGGCCATAAACCACCGTTTCCAAAGTCATTTTTTGATCTGTGTGTCAGGACATTTCTGTTAGATATGACAGGATTGTTCATGTATTTAAGGGCCTGTGTGATGCCATGCGACCTATAGATGGTGCTACACTGCTGGACTTCTTGATGAAAACCAACTTCACAGGCGTGTCAGGGGAGGGAATCCTATTCGATGCTAACGGAGACTCACCTGGCAGGTAGGCACTGTAACTCAACAAAGCTTTCTTTTGGGTTAAATGGTCGTAATGACACGACTATGTGGGTGTTAATATGTTGGATGTGTACTATGTACTTTCATCCACAGGTATGAAATAATGAACTTCAAAAAGATGGGGAAGGACTACTACGACTACATTAACATTGGCAGCTGGGACAACAGAGGCTTAAAGATAGATGATGATGAAATCTGGCCTAACAAAGACGGCGTCATCAAATCAGTCTGCAGTGAACCCTGTGATAAAGGACAAATTAAGGTAAGATGATTCACACAGATAAATATCTGGTTACACTGGGAGTTTCATTTAATTTGGCATTTAGTAATCAATATAGTGGTCATAACAGGCAATATTGTAAATGTCATGTGCAGTGTTTACCATACCTGACATATTTTCACATGTGGAATAGACTATAAATATTTTTTGCTCCTCTTTTAAATTGATTAGAATGTCTTGTAGGCCAATTCAATTATTAGTGAGATGGGTGCATGAGGCATCGTCAGTCTGAAAACTAGTGGAAGAAAAGGCTCCAGGTAATACAGGTCCTGGTGCACACAAGGTGCATGCATGTACTGCGCGAAGGTTTAGGTACACACCGACATTTTGCATTCTGTCCCTTCCAGGTGATCCGTAAAGGTGAGGTGAGCTGCTGCTGGACGTGCACTCCCTGTAAAGAAAATGAGTTTGTGTTCGACGAGTACACCTGCCGAGCCTGTGAACTGGGCTCCTGGCCTACTTTTGACCTCACAGGTCAGTCTGCGTATGTTTGAATGTATGTGTCAGCATGTTTATGTATGAAATGTAAGTGCAATCTTAGAGAAATTTCCAGTTGACCAAGAAAATACATGAAAAACTACAGTATTTGCCCAAGTTTCTTGATGAAAATCTCGTAATATCAAAGCAGTATTGAACCTATTTGAAGGAAACCGTGCAATGAACAATGATAAGTTTGTGCATGTTTGAGTCATAGGATAAAAGATGTTTAGTAGAATGAGATAGTGGTGTTTTCCCTGATACAGCATACCATTACAGCATAATATTCTATAGTAAGTCCTGCACCAGTTACCGAGAAACGATTTCTCCGTTTCACCCCTCGCCTCCTCTTTCCCTTCCCTCCCTCCCTCTCATCCCTTTAATTTGTTACCAACATGGTGACCAATGTTTTAATTATTCTGCATCAAGAGCAGCGTTCAATGCAAATGCACTTCAGTTGCAATGAAAATGTATTTCCCCTCCATTGCGTTCGAAGCGGTTGAATATTGCCTTGTTATGCTTTCAGCTGCTCATTATACCGCTTTCTAGCTCCTCACCAGGCTCAATGATTAAAACATGAATCGAGCCTGCTGAAAATTCAGATTGAGCTTCACTGCCAGAGAGAGAGAGAAGCATCCTTAAACTAAAACAGGAAGCGAACGGATGAGAAAATGACAATGAAAAAAAATGACAGTGAAAAAACTTGATTGGAGTTACCAGTGTATAACCTTGTGTGTGTGTTTGCCTGTGCATGTCCGTGTGTGTGAGAATGTGTACGCGACTCATTTCATCAACAATGAGTGCTGCATGTTCCCTAGTGGGGCTATATGGAACAGTAATAATGAGGTGTAAACAAACTGCTTGCCCTGTTCTTCCAGCAGACATTTTGATCTCTCCCCATCAGGCCAAAAGGGAGAGTGAAAAAAAGATGAAGAGAGGGAGAGATAAAGAGCCAGAGGGAATAGAGGAGATAGAGCAAGGTCTCATCTGGCAGGGACAGAGGTACAGTGGGTGTGAAAAACCATAGAAAAAGAGCAATAAGAGAGTTTCTGCGATAGCAATAGAGCAAAAACTAGAAAAATAGAGAGAGAAAATTAACTTAGAAACATAAAGTGAAAGAATGAGTGAGTTAGAAAGAGAGAGAGAGAGAGAAATGGAGATGAATAGAGGCTGCGACGGAAGTAACAGCCAGGGAGAGTGAAAGGAGCAGAAAAAGGGAGGATTAGCTTTGGGATTTTAGCCTCTCCACAGTTTGAGTCTGAGAGTTTCTGAAGGAGTTTTCCTCAAAACTTTATATTGACTGAACCTCCCAAACGGTCCCCCTCCCCTTAATGCACTTGTTTGGCTTAAGGTCAAATACAACACGATTTCCTGCAGGTTCCGTGAACTAATTAAGCATCAAAAAGCAGACGTATCCAATGCTTTTCAACTGCTCTGAGAATACTCATGAGGAAAACACTGATCTGGGATTTTCGGCCCCAACATCTAAATTTATGTGGGCGGGATTAATTGGAGCTAAAGTCTTTGTCTCCTCCCACCTCACATTGTCAAGGGTGGGTGGTCCTTACCCCTCATAGTTAAGCAGGAACCTAGCTGTAGTCCTTGTCTCCTAAGGAGGGGCTATGTTTAACTATAAAAAAAACCCCCACTACCTTCATAATATTGAACAGTTACATTTACATTTACATACAAGTAATGAAAAAACGAGGTTCTGATCCCACATTTTGTTGTGAAGTTGCTTCAATTCAACTTATTGATGTATGGTTGATGTACTGTCTTTAAATAAGACTATTGGACAAATTATTCTGTTGCTACACACACTGCATGAGGTTCAATTCCTCATACTTTTAAAAAGTATAATGTACATAGATTTTATCCAGTTGTAACTACGACAGCACTCTAATTTGACCTTAATATTGCCACATGGACATTTTGGGCTAGACGTCACTCATAAGCATGTATTCTCAGAACATCCCAACAAGGTGGATCCATCACCTTTATTGGCACAGTCACATGAAAAAATCTGGAAAAAAACCCCAAGAAAACTACACAGCTTATATTTACTCATAGAAAACAAGAAAATGTAAATAAAATACCCATGTAGTGTAGTTCACTTAAGTTGTGGTTCTGAATGCCTAGCCACCAATGATTTATCATCATGGATACAAATAGAGCACCGATGTCTACAGATCCTTGTTGTTTTCCCAACGTAATACAAATTACATGGGCATTTTAACAGGCAGGCTACAAATCCCTGTTGGGGATGTATTGATTGTGAAATGGACAGAAAACACAAAGTGGGCATCTTGCCCGAAACGTCCATGTGCCAATAATAGAAAGTCAAATTGGAGTGTGCCCTAGTCTTCCCTTTTTTATCATCTACATTAAGGATCCAGCACCCAGTCAAACAGGTTTAATTGTGAGATGAGCGTGTTTGAATTAAATGGCTTTCAAGTGATGTGAGCCTGCAGGTGAACCGCATCGTCTGCAGAGTGCTTCCCTCTGATATCTTTTTTGTCTGTTTGTTTCTGTGCCCTTGGCTCCCAGGCCATTATGCTGCTGTTTATGCCCCTAGACCAAACCACTTCACTGATTTGATAAAGCTTATTGACCGTGTTAAGGACTAAGTCATTAGATTACTTAAGTCTTTTTTAATGACTCGCCCTCCCTCTGCCATTTGCAGTACTGTACGAACAGTGTGTGTTTGTGTTTGTGTGTGTCTGTGAGGAGAGAGTAAGTGAACATTAAAGTGAACATGTGTATAGGGACAGAAAGTTTCACATCAGCCATGCTGCTACAATATGTCTAGACCAACCAGCCAGATAATTTCAGCAAGCTTAAGACGGTTCATAATTAGAACTGTCCCTTTAATTAATGACACTTTATCTTCTTGCCTAGAAGGAAGACAGAGGTGGAAGGGGGGAGAGAATTAGGGAGAAATGTGGGAGGGATGAGGATGAATAAAGATAAGGGAGATATTATAGGGAAAAGAGAGAGAGACAGAGAGATGGATGAAAAAAAGGGAGAGGAAACAGATCCAAAGATTGAATGACATGGGTAAAGGAAGAAGGTGAGAAATAGAGACACAAATGGAGGGATAAGAAAGAAGGTGTGGACAAAAGAGAAGTGTGCATTGCAAGGTCAAAAGGCATGCAGTCTGATGTAAGTGACAGGACACTGAAAAAAGACAGATGTCGGAGTAAAATTCAAATCCTCACTCTGATTATGGATGGACTACAGATTGATGATTACTAAATACTCATTAGGTTTAGTCAAATTTACACAAACACACAAACATTCACTAATTACTAGTGAATTTAAGATCAAGACTCAGGCTTTTACTGCCGGCAGTGCCGGTCTGTCAGTTAATTGTTGAGACTTTCCAACCTGGACACTTGTGAGTCCATCATGCATGCCTCAATTCTAACCTGTGCAGGTTGTTCGTCACCAGAACAAGGGTAGCACATTGATGCTCAACCTGTGTTAGATGATGGTCAAAGCTTGATGTAAAAGGTTAAAAGTGTCACATATAGAAAATAAAAGACATAGAAAGTAAAGAATAAAGATAAACATATAGTTATATGTTCGGCAAAAGTATGGCAGTCTCACTCTATGGTATCTAGTCACTGGGCTTCACACACATAAAAGGAAAGTCTTTGATTCATTTCGTTTCATGAAACAAATCTCCACCTACTTCTATCCCCAGGCTGTGACCCAATCCCAGTGGAGTACCTGCGGTGGGGAGACCCTGAACCCATTGCTGCTGTGGTCTTTGCCTGCCTCGGTCTAATGTTCACATTCTTTGTCACTGCAGTCTTCATCAGGTAATGAATCTCTCCTCTGTCTCAGAAAACATTTAAAGTGATAGGCTAGACAGAGATAAACACTATACATACCTACTTTGAATTTAATACAATTTTCTTATTTACTGCTTTCTTTAGTGTGTGTTTGAATTCTTCCGTATATACTGAATTAATGGATGTCTGTATGTCTCCACACGTTTCTGCACATCATTTTTTTTTTTCTGAAATGTGTTCAGGTTCCGCGATACCCCAGTAGTGAAATCTTCCAGTAGGGAGCTGTGCTACATAATCCTGGCAGGGATCTGCATGGGGTACCTGTGTACCTTCAGCCTCATAACCAAACCCCATGTCATCCACTGCTACCTCCAACGACTGGGAATAGGCCTCTCACCTGCCATGAGCTACTCTGCGCTTGTCACCAAGGTAAGGATTGAGTTAGGGATTTATGAAAATAGGTATGAGATGTGGGGGTGCAGCAGTCATGACAGGTTTGTGGCTACGGAGTTACGACCAAAGACTTGGAACCAACCTGTCATTAGAAATATGCTAACCTGCCAAGGTCATCAATGGTGTGTAGTGAATAGCTACATATATGGGGGGGGAGAAGAACTGTGGACCTAATCAGGAAGAAACAGAGAAATAAAACGGGGTCTTAGTCCCCTGATACTGCAGATTGTTATACCTTCCATTCCTTAATGGTTGGAACGAGGGGGTATGGGTACTTTAACATCAGAAGCAGGGCACAGGTTTCTCCTACCCTTGTCCCCATGGGGTTTTGAGAATGAGGGCTGAGGCAATAGCCTTCACCTTGAGCTTATCGCGAGTCTAACTCCTATGTGCAATGTTTTTTAAGTGTTTCTTGGAAATGCAGCAAGCAGATGGCCAGTATATAGATACAGTAATGTTCTTTATATATATTTTATTAAAAGGTCCTGATAGTGTTTGCCATCTGACCCTAGACAAACCGAATCGCTCGGATCCTGGCAGGCAGCAAGAAGAAGATCTGCACAAAGAAACCGCGCTTCATGTCTGCCTGCGCTCAGCTCATCATTGCCTTCCTCCTCATACTGCTGCAGCTGGGCATCATTGTGGCTCTCTTCCTCATGGAGCCACCTGCGGTAAGCTTTGTGTGTATGTGTGTGTGTGTGTGTGTGTGTGTGTTACATTGTGAGTGGGAGAGTGGCTCATTGAAAAACTAAAAGAACAGGTTAACATAGAGCTTGGTGATTAATAAAAACATTTTCTCAATTGATATTTTTGCTCCCGATTGTTAGGAAAACACTATTAATACAATGGTTATCATACCGCATTCAAGTAGTCAAGTAGTTATTGTGTTAAATATCTGTGATCTCAATATCGACAAAAGTAATAGTGATTATTATTTCTGCCATTATCGAGCAGCTCCAGGTTAACAGACAAATTAGAAAGAGAGAAATGTCAAGACGAATCAAGAGCAGAGAAGTTACCTCAGACATCAGTCTGTTTATTAATTCACCATAAATGTTTTGACGCATTCATGAGTAGATTTATTAGTGGATAAACAGGTATCCTGTTAGATACTGTTACAAATTTACTGTTGTCTTTAAACAATCCTGCTCTCTGTTTTTTTGGGGTCATTCTTTGCCAGAAGGCTATAAATGTTGGACATCTCAAGTTGGCAGTGTAATGAATTAAAATGTTAGTTTGATCAATTGTACTGCTTCCCCAATCTATTTAAATGCCACTGTGAACGCGATATTGAGCTTTTTATCTCTACCGCTGTCTCTCCAGGTGATCCATGACTACCCCAGCATCCGCCAGGTCAACCTCATTTGCAACACCACTAACCTGGGCGTGGTTGCTCCATTGGGATACAATGGCCTGCTCATCCTCAGCTGCACCTTCTATGCCTTCAAGGTAAAAGTGGAAGTGTTTGTAACTATTGTAGATTACTACCTAAAAATGAAATGCAGTCCAGTATTGATTTAATGATTTAAATGACAATATTGAAATTGAAGTCACAGAAGCATCAGTTGGTGCTTGAAATCCACAGCCCCAAGGTCACACATTGTTGGAGGCCAATGTTGTTATTTGTAGGAACATGTGCACTAACTACATAAGTCCAATATGTTCTGCACAAGTCTTACTTCAAGCTGCTATTTCTGTTTGATGTCACACAGACATAATCTATAAAGGAATGATAGACCCAATGTTTGTGTTTGGTGATCTACCACTTTCAACAGCAGTAAATTAAATTATATTGAACCAAACACATTATAAAGTCAGTGTTTGATTATCAGTGGCCTTAAGCCATCCATTTTCTGCAGGATGTGAGAGCAGAATAGTAAAAGGAGACAAAAGCTGAAACACACTGCACGTCAAGCAAATAAATTATACTTGTTTATGTTTAGAAAATAATACAATTCACTTGCACATAATGTTGAGGTCAGCATCAGATTTATGACTGTAATGGAAAGGCAGTGGGATAGCAGTGTGCAGCAGTGTCTATTTTGGTTTTGTCCAAATACAAGGCACAATCCACCATTATTGTTTAAAAACAAAGAAATGTAGGGAAATTTGCTTATACTTTCTCTCTGACTCCCTCTCTCTCTCTCTCTCTCTCTCTCTCTCTCTCTCTCTCTCTCTCTCTCTATCTCTTTATCTCTCTCGCTCTAAGACTCGCAACGTCCCAGCTAATTTCAATGAGGCTAAGTACATTGCTTTCACCATGTACACCACCTGTATTATCTGGCTGGCCTTCGTACCCATCTACTTTGGCTCCAACTACAAAATTATCACCATGTGCTTCAGTGTCAGCCTCAGTGCCACCGTGGCGCTGTGCTGCATGTTCGTACCCAAGGTAAGGTTGAAGCTAAAACCACCATCTTTCAATGAAAATTCAATGATTTGATATTTATTTATTTATATAGATTCATTTTACAGCTGTTTTCTTATGTCAGGAAACAAAGACCTTCACTGCATACTGTCACCTTTTCATACTCATACAGGTCCTCATGTTGTGCCTGTAGTACGTAACAATTTGGTTTGGTGTGTGAATATTTCAATTTGATGATGAAGCACCCCAGAAGTGTTTGTTTCTTATCGACAGTCTGACAGTAACCCTGTCATTAGAGCGGTAATGCACGGGCAGCAAACCCAGTGAACACCATGTAATTGACAGGGAGTGTTCAACTCCAGCTTCTAAATTAATGATTAGAAACTTGAAATAAAATGTTCACCAAAAGCTTGCACTGAAGTGAAAAGGCTGCTTTAGAATACTATCCCACTTTTATCCCACTTCTACAGTAATAACTATGTATTCCTGTGGAGCTTCAAGGAGAAGGTTTGTTCTTGGCAGAATTGCAGTCAATATAAACAAATAGCTGTTGCTTCTTTTGAGAATTGTCTTTTATTAGAATTTCACATTAATAAGGTGAGTCATGACAGCCTTGATAACTTTTATTAAAGGACAGTTTTGTGCACTCAAGTTATTTCCAAAACAGATGCAGTGATGTAGGTATTTACTTGTTTCCTGTACATTAATCAATTAACTGGTGTTTTAATTTTTTAAGAACTGTTTTGCCATATTAACTTACATATATCATGTTTTATTTCATAACAGGTGTACATCATTCTAGCCAAACCAGAGCGTAACGTGCGCAGTGCCTTTACCACTAGCACAGTGGTGCGCATGCACGTAGGCGACGGCAAATCGTCCTCAGCCGCCAGCCGTTCTTCTAGTCTGGTTAACCTGTGGAAACGCAGAGGCTCTACTGGAGAGACACTCAGGTACGTGTGTGTGTGTGTGTGTGTGTGTGTGTGTGTGTGTGTGTGTGTGTGTGTGTGTGTGTGTGTGTGTGTGTGTCTGTGTGTCTGTGTGTCTGTGTGTCTGTGTGTACACACTAGAGGCTCATTGGCCAGGTTAATGCCCGGTTACTTCTCATTTACAGTCCAAGGCACCATTTCTATAATGGCCCCACTCAGGGACTATTTATGGTGTGTGTGTGTACAAGCTCTCTGAGAGATTGATTCTCTGAACTCCCCTGAGTCTGCTTGACTGTTCCTCTGACCCTAACATGAACTGCAGACAATTGCCTAATGGAGACATGGCAAAGAAGGAGAGAAGTGAACTGAGGAAGGGGAGGTAAGGAGAAAATTAGAGAGAGTAATCTGAATACAGTGAGAGGATGGAGGGGATGGACAGAAAGATGAAAAGCAGGAGTGATTGTAAAGAAAGAGAAGAAAAAAGGCAAAAGGAATAGTGCAGAAAGGAGAGACATAATAGCTTTCACACCCAGCTTAAGGCCATCCACAAGCCATCTACTGTGACAGGGAACCGATCAAAGGACACAAAAGGAGTGACGCACAGCCACTTGCCCAGAATGAAAAGGGAAGAAAAAGACAGGAACACACTTTCGTTTGTCAGCACCTTACTCCAGCTCAACCCCGCTTGGCAAGCGAGATTTCAATCACGCTTTTAAGAGAAATGTCAGGAGTGCTTCCGTCCTGGTTCCTTTTTATTCCTCTCTTTTCCTCTCCATCTCTTTTGGTCCTATCTTCCTCCGTGGGTGGTGGTAATTGGCAGGGCTGTCTATCTCCTCAGTGCAGCGCTGGAAGCTGTTGCCTTTGAGATGCTGTCATTGTGTCGCCTGAACAGACGCAGACAGACATTAAACCAGCAGACCAGGGGGGAAAAGAAGAAATACAAAAAAAATTAAAAAATAATAAATATTTGACTGATGTGTGGACTAAATGTTTGAACTACTGAAGAGGTCATAGTTTGCCTTCGCCAGAGATTAAAATCTTCAGAACTGGATTTAAAATATGTATTTATGATAAGATCAGTAAAGCTCTCTTTTAGTAAGTACAACATGTGTTTCTGCCGTTAGAAGGTTTAACCTACAATGCTCCAAAGCCTTCTGAAAGAGACTCTTACAGCACTGTGTAGGTGAAGGTCGATGTGCAGCATATGGATGTGTGTGTGTGTGTGTGTGTGTGTGTGTGTGTGTGAGAGTATCACAGAGTCTATGTGTGTTTGTGTCCCCGGGGTGATTTGAGTTATTTTCACCCCCAGCCACGTCGGTGTGAGGTTTAATCAGAAGTTCCACTATAGATTAATCACACTAATTAACCTGACAAAAGGATGAGAGGAAGAAATGTGTGGGGGGGGAGGCAGGGGGACAGCGCTGTGACTGATGTGAAGCAGAGGAAAGTGGAGAAAATTGTACGATAGAGGGAGAAACAGAGAGAGAGGAAGAGAGAACCTGACAAAGACAAATGAAGAACATACTGTCTGGAAAAAAATAGACGGAGAAATTAACTGTAATGAAATGACTCTGAAGTCCTTATGAAGTCCTTATGAAGTCCTTATGAATTGCTGTGTTTGAGTCAAGGCTCCATTTAAATATGTTTGTATCTATTAAATGTCATTGTTCATGTAGGATTATAAATAGGGGCTAATATGGAGCAGGCACACTTAATGGAATGTTTTTAGCATGATTGGTTTTATTGCAATTAAGTTTTTTTTACCTTTTATCCAAATGTACCCCAACAGTGTTTTGACTCATAATACTAATTGATTACTTACAGGTGCTCTATGTTTTTCTATCAAGTAAACCTGAAATAATAATGAACAACAAACACAATTAACATTTCCTGGGAAAACAATTATTAAAGTATAATTGTAAAAACTAGGTTCCTAATACCAATTGAATCACTTACTGTAGTGAGATATGTCAAATCTACGTTTGGTATGTCATATAATGTGATACAAAAACAAATCCTCTGACAAGAATATAAAATTAAAACCCTATATATTTTATTTAAAATAAACTTTAAATACTGTTAAGTATGCCTATAATACCCACATTCAGATGCCAGACAAAAGTAGTGTAAGAAATGTTCATTTAGACATTCTATTGTTAAACTAACGCCTGGACCTAAACAAAATGTTAAACACTTTAACAATGTTAAAAAAAAAACCTGACTAAACCCGTATCCGTTCTCATAATCTCTTATCAGAAATGCAGTTTGTTTCAACAAAAACTTCAATAAACTACTTATTAACTGAAGGTGGTGAATCCACCTTCTTGCTTTATAAACAACCCCCTCTTTCTTTTCTCTCTTTTCCTTCCACTTCCTCCCGGCTCTCCAGCTCCAACGGTAAATCGGTGTCTTGGGCGCAGACGGAGCGTAGCGGCTCACGTGGCAACCACCTGTGGCAACGACTGTCCTTCCACATCAAGAAGAAGGAGAACAATCAGACTGCGGTCATCAAGCCCTTCTCCAAAACCTCGGAGGAGCGTTACTGTGGAGGGGGGAACCTGCCTCCTCACATCCCTCTGCCCTCCCTCCCCTCCATGTCCTCACTGTCCATCCACCCAGATTCTGTCACAGACAAGACCCTGTATGATCTGTCTGAGGCAGAGGAGCGCTACTCCATCACATACAGGCCGCAGACTCCATCACCGATCAGCACGGTCAGTCAGAGGCTCGGGGCCGGTGTAGGGGAGGAGCCGCCGATGACCGGTATCCCAAACTACCCAAGCAGCATTTGCAGCGGCGGCAGTGGCGGCAGCGGCAGCGGCAGCAGCTGTGGTCCTGCCAGCAGCGGCTCTCTGGTCGTGGGGAGCGACGGCCGTCTGGTCATCGTGGACGATCACCCGGGACCGGCCCAGAGTTCACTGATGGATCAGATCAGCTGCGTGGTAAACCGCTTCACCGCCAACATCAGCGAGCTCAACAGCATGATGTTATCCCCTTCTCCGACGCACTCGCACACGCACAAACAAACGCCTCCTTCTCCTCACCCCGCCGACCCCTATCTGTTGCCCCGCGAAATCCAGATGCCCCCGACCCTCACGACCTACGCCGACGTCCAGCCCCTCCCACCTGTCGAGTCCAGCATGGGGGCCGGAGTGGCTGTCCAATTCACTCTATGCCTCATTCACCTTACCCCCTGCCGCCTCCCCACATCCAGACCTCCCCCTCTCTCCCCCATGCGAGGCGGTCTGATCACCTGCCTCAACAACTCCCCTCTGAGAAGGGGAGAGCTGGAAGAGGAGCTTATTGCTTTGACTCCACCATCGCCTTTCCGCGATTCCCTGGCATCGAGCAGTGGCTCACCTATCTCAGAGACGGATCTGTGTCTCCCCCCGGTCCCCTCCCATCCTCCCCCCTCCCCTCCTTCGCCAAGATACAGCAGACTGACACTCAGAAACTACAGCCAGAGTTCATCCTCACTGTGAGGCAGAGATGATATGTAAAGAAAATTGCAGATGTGGAAAGGAGCGCTCAGAAACAACACGGTCAATATGAGTGAAGAGTACGGGAGGATGGAAAGATGAAATCCATTCGTCCCTACGTGGAGTAAAAAAACCTGAAGCAAAGGAGTCGTTGAGGGCTGGTCGGTGAAGACGCCAAGCTGTGACAGTCTGCTGTGTTTGTGTTTACATGTTTGCGGTGAGATGCAAGTGTAAGAAGCTTGCCCACGTTGTATTTTTCCTAGTGCAGTTTCTCTCAAGTGGGGCGTGAAGAACTGCAAAAAAAGGGCCACTATGACTTTGAAGTGTTTTGGTGTCTGTAAAGTCACAAATCATTCTCTAAGGTCTAGAGCTATGTATCATGTAGGTTTGGGTAGTGGCCTTAAGGTAACATGGCTATCAACTAATTAGAGATTGTGTGTGTGTGTGTGTGTGTGTGTGTGTGTGTGTGTGTGTGTGTGTGTGTGTGTGTGTGTGTGTATGAGTATGTTATCTTAGTTAATGAGATGTAATGGCAACATGACATTAAAGTAGAGTATTGATGGGGTAAGACTCCTTAAGCCTGTAAGAACTAAACAGAGGCTATCAAGGTCACATATACATATATTTGCTGATACACACACACACACACACACACACACACACACACACACACACACACACACACACACACACACACACACACACACACACACACACACACATAGGAACACACACACATACACACAACATACACATACACATAGGAATGAGCACACATAAACAAATACAATGTAAGGGGAAAACACTGTAAATATATGAGAGGTTATGGATTTTTCTTTGGTGATAAAATCCAACATGCTTCTGACAAAAGTGCATTGTGTTAACATACCAGACTGTATGTTACTCTGAAGAACTTTCTCATAAAAGCATATTTTTATTCATTCAGCTCTACAATCTGGTCCCTCTACATAGTTTTCTTTTTGTCAGTCCATCTTTCTCTCGCTGCTTTCTTTTATCCTGCCAGTATTTCAGTATTTTCTACTCTTCCAGTTAGTTTTCTTCAGAAGTTTGAATGTATATTTTCTACATAATTCCTGAAAGAGTTGGGACCAAACCTTTTGTACCTCTCTGTCCGTGACTCGAGAAAGACGGAGAGTAGCGATTGACAAGACCAGGCCTTGTTTTTCTATAAACATCTTGGTCATTAAATCTTGTTCAGATGCATTATTGGCAGAAATCTGACCTCAAAGCGTATTGTTAATGTGTGACATTTGACAAAGCATAATGTAAGGCTCAGCTGGATCCCAGTCACGGCATTTTCTCTATACACTGTGTCTGCGGGACACAAGTGTCTCTCTGTTTCATCAAAGACAGTGCTTTGAATGGGATTAATCCACATAACAATCATCTCTTATGTTAGTGGGCACAGATTGATAGATTCAAGCTGGGAGAGTTTTTACCAGGGTCACCTGTTGCAAAGGTAGAAAGAACTTTTTTGAACTTCTCCACTCTTTTCAGACAAAGAGGGGCAGAACAACAAAAGAAGTTCATTCTGAACAAACAGACGATGAGGGTTTTATTGATCTTCTCAGATTCTCAGCATGAAAGCCAAACAGTTAATTGCCAAAATGTCAATCTGCTGCTTTAAAGTAAGATCTGGCCTCATGAGACCAATCCCAAATGTCAGACTACCTGGATTGGGGAAAAATGTTAGGAGTGAACACAATCCAAGTGGTCATCACATTTTATCTAAAAGGTATTGAAGAATAGTAGTATTTTATTGCCAAATGCAAACGTGATATTCTAATCATTAATGTCTGTGCAGATGGGTACATCTGTCTGTGCAAAACCCCAAATATCTAATTTGGCTATTTAAGATTCTGGTTCAAATGAATGCCTTTAAATGGAATATATTGTTCTTACATGTGCCAAAAACAAAGTGAAATGCCTTCACTAAGATGCTTTTGAGAAATAGGGCCCTGGCCTTGTGACAGCTGCCTCCACAGAGGAAAACCCTCGTCATAGCAACAAACAAACAAGAGTCAGAAGGTTGTGAAACACAACACAAACATTTTTAGACATTTTATACAAGGAATGTTATCTGCAGCGAAGACATGGATCAGTTCACCTGACTTGATTTGAGATAATTGGACTGTTAGTATTGCAACAAAAATCAGTATTTCATAATGTTTCCTGTGTATTATTGTCCATCATGATCTCCATGTTTTCTGCTGACTGATGCAGATGCGGTCCACGGTCTGATTTCTCCTTGTGAGTGTAGTATCTCTGCTCTACAGTAGCCAGCAAGAACAAACGCAGACAAAGGGATTCTGTAAATAACAAGGGCATGCAAAGACAGTTTTTATTTCAGATGAAAGTAAATGTATTTACATATCAACAAAGGTGAAAAAAAGAAAAAAAGAGATGTTTTTTGAACTATGTTATAACATCATACAGTACCAATATGTGTTACGACTACAGAAACTGTGTTACTACTCTGAATGTGTGAGTGACCATTCCTATTCAAATGTCTTGTAATTCTACAATATAATAATAATTAATATGAATATGATTATTGTGCCAAAGGGGTTGGGGAGGGTGTTGCTTATAGCTCGTGGGAAATTAAATGGTTTCATAAAAAAAGTAAAAAAATGTAAACGTAAAACTGTTTCTATTGTTTTGGATATTTTCTATATAAATATTCCATATTTTCCAGTGTTAAAGCAATATTATCCATACGTATACAAGGTGCACATCTGAAACAATGTTTTGGATTGTTTTTCTTTTTCATCCTGCTGTAATATTTGTTGGAAAATTCAGCAAGGAAGAAGGCAGATGGATAAATTGAGATTTTTTTTTACGTAATGAGGGATACATGTTAGTCATTTCTAGTAACAAAGAAGGTGCAATTCCCTATTTTTACTGTGTTTTCTTCTTACTTTGGACTTGTAGTTCCACTTTTTTCCCACTTCTTCTGGATTGTATTCCCTGTTAAGTCTGATCTAAAATTCTAAGTCAGAGTCCAATCCACTGATGACATAACTGCTTTGTGAGGTAGTTAAAGAAATGATTTGTGTGTGCCAATAATTGTTGCTAACTTTTTTTGGTTTGCTGTTTTTTTAAGATGTTCACAAGTTAATTAAGATACAAACCTGGTTAAATGTACACATAAAAAGCATGCAACGAGAACTGTTGGTCATAATTGTTGACATAATTAGTTCCTGTGTGTGCATCATTACATCATCATTACCTCTACATCTACCCATCTAAATTTACTAATGGAGGCCCTGACCTGTTGTCAGAAAATGAACCAGTGCTGCTGCTGAGATGTTATCGGGGGGGGAGTTGTTTTTGTGTGCTGTTGTCACTGACAGTGTTAAAAACATGCTGAGTGTGTAACAGGGAGCTTGCTTCAGCACTTCTGCTGCGTGTTATCAGCCCCCATGGGTGAGGCTTCGACAGTTGTGTGCTACCTCTGCAGAAAAAGACAGGATCAGTGCTCACATCTACTGCTGTCTTATTCTCTTTAAGGGCTCAGTTCTGTGACACCATCTTATATTAAAAGTGGTCATTTAAAAAGGATATAGATCGTAAGAGTACAGCAGGCTTATTATGGTGTTGCAGGTTGAAGTAGCGGAGAGTCATGGTCTTATATATTTGGTGTAAAAATAATAAAGCAGGTATTGACTTGTAAACTCAGCATAAACTCACAGGGAGAGAAAGATGAATTTGTCATGTAGCAGTTTGACAAAATACAATTGCAGGCCCTCTCGCATTTTAAATCCAATCTCTTTGGCTGTCTAGGGATTTATTACACCTGGTGAACTTTCTAACATTTTCCATGAGAAATGCGTAGTAATCGTCTCGGTATGGAAATGAAAGAAGTCGAGCTACCGTACTAATGCAGACAGGCCCTTTTACGTTCTGCACTAATAGCACTGCTCCCAATTTTACCTTAAGGATCAAAAAATCTATCGCTCATATTAATTTTGGGACATTTCAGCTGAAGATATTTTTTCAAAACGTGATGATGAGGATGATGATGATGATGATGATGATGATGATGATGATGATGATGATGAGTAAAATCTTATGCTCACCAGGAAGATGATCTCCTGATGATTTCTACCCAAAATGCTGTTATTTTTGTAAATGCACTCTAAAGAATTGGATTGATAATCCCTGCGCTCAAAAATACTTTTAATCCAGACCTGCTCATCTGCTGATCAGAGCGGAAAAAAGACACAAGGTCATTTATTTTATACAATGTGAATGAAAATATTAAACCAGTCCTGGTTCAGAGCCAGATGTACGTAACCATGTTTCCCTCTCGTGTTAAACTGCATTTTAAAGAAGCCTTGGCTTTGTGGTGCATTATAGTTTACTTTTGGATTGCAGGAATCAGAATCTGTAAGCAGATTGTTGATGTACCGATGAGAGAGACTGATTTATCAATCCCACTGGTGGTGCTGTGTGATTGAGCAGCCTCTCCCACTGCCCTGCCTGATTATTTGTTTGATTTGATACAGAAAACAGAACTATGTTTACTGAGTAAACAACATAAAAACATATGGTTGAATACGCTCTCAGGGCTGGCTGGGAGAAGTTTGTTTTGTCAGTCCACTGTCACAGGCTCTCACGTTATTGTAATAAATAATGTCTCATGATGAACACAACGGTGGGTGCAATTTGGTAGATATCACAAATTGTTTCTTACCTTTTTAATAGTTTTAATGAAATTAGTAAATCACAAGATACTTGTGTGAAAAAAAGAAAAACGTTGGCCTTACGCAAACTTAGGCATGTGTTGAGATGGGCTCTTTATTTCAATTCTTGTATACATTAAGGGTGAGCAGCCAAGCAGCAAATCCCTTCACATTTATGTTAATTTGTTCTTAGTTTTTTTCTCTTTTTGCACACTAATCAAAAGAAACCGATGAGCAGTATGGATAAAATCCTAACGATACACATCCCTAAGGGTAAATGCTTTGTGTACATTACCTGACCCTACTGTTGAGATTGGCTCACTCTTTATTGGATGAATCCACTTTTGTTTCAGCTGGTTTAGTGAATCTTGGGTCTCCGGGCTGACAGCTAGATGTCTTAAATATCAGCAACAGTATTTTTGTAAATTGGTAAGAAGCTGCTAATTTGAATGTTGAGCATGTGTGTTTTAATACGTGGTTGTTTACTCAGCCAATAGAGTGAACTGATTATAGGTGAGTGTAGATTATAAAGCAGAGGTGAAAAGGAGTTTCCTGATAAGAAATTAGGTTTGTATTAAGTCTATATTATATTGATTAGAAATAGAGTTTATGTATGTATTTATTTGGCTTCAGGATTAATGAGAAAGTGGAATAATTTATTAAGCAGGTCCGTGTGTGTCTTTAGGGCATTATGTTTTGCATACAGAGCAGGAAAGTTGCAGTTACATTATGTATTGATGGTTTCTGAAATATATTTAATTAAACCCATGTTTCTGTTGATGAGAGAAACGACCCAAACTGAGCTGTGATATTACACCACATAACATAGAGGTAATCTTGCAGGGCATGATGGGGGATCAAAGAAACGCCAATGTGGGTGACTTCTTTATAAAAAGTCAGAGAACATGGTTTTATGCTGCATGCTTTTTATATTTTTCATAGATCCTCTTGTTTTGATTACTGATTTGGACACAAACATAAACAAAATCCCAGATAATACCCCCTGCTATAAATTCTGATGAGATTCTATTGTTAGTAGAGTGTTAGAGATATCAATAAGGAGATGAATGTTGCCTAGAAGTGATGTTTACATTCCTGCTGCTCACTTGAGATGATCAGGATGATCATTTTTAATTACTGACTTCAGTAAGTGTGACATTTTACGAGCTTGTAGGCAAACGCATTTGTTTCGTGTTTTTCAGGAACACTGAGCTGGATGATCTGAGCCGAAAACAAATTTCACTTATTTTCTCAAAAAAAGAAAAGGCAGCTCATCTGCATTTTAATTAGGGCGCTGCGTTGTATTTCAATCTTTTTACAACCCAGGTTTATCAAAACCATAATTCAGCCGAGCACATTGGAGCGGCTAGTTCGGGCTTCATTTTGAAAAAAAAGAAAATGATGATGGGTTTCCGTAAACATAATTAAAGAAGTGGAATTAGCTGATTTCTCTATAATGAGTATGTAGAATCTAATATATTTTTTCTAAATTCATTTATAAGTATTTATTCACTCCAGGCAGAAAACGACTATTACTGAAATGAAAATTAAGATAAATGCATACTAGTTATTAAATAAAAAATAACAGTGAAGTCAGACTTTAATTCCAGAGGATCCCCAGACCCAGGTTGCGTTTTTTCACCGCATTGTTAACATTGTAAACATAAGCTTCTCCACTCAGTGCCAACTTCTTCTCATCTTATCAAGTGCTTCTACATTTTTTATTTAGGGGTGGATAAACACGACAGTAATTTGATTAATCTGAACACATAAACATGACCTTTTCTGTGTTGGGAATTTCAAAATCAAAATGTTTTTCTTAAGCTGTGAAATAATGCCAACATCTTGTAAATGTATCAAAGATCTTAAATTCATCATCTTTTAAAGGCAGCCTTGTCGTGTTTATCCACCCTCATGGACATTAATAGTTATTGAGTTACTGTTAATGAACATTACTGTTTTTTTATAATAGCTTTGTTGTTGTTTTTGTTTTGCTTTTTTTTTCTCTCTGATGTTCAGAACTGTAGAATGTAATTTGATGCTTTATATTGGTGTGATAATGGAAGGTGGTTTTATATTTGGATATTTTATTCTCTATTTAATATTTTCACTCAGCTCTGTGAAATGTGAGAATATACTGTATGGCTCTAGCTGGAAAATACAGAATGTTTCAAAGTGGCTTCTTAGGGGGGGGCTTAATGATTTGTAGACAACTACTTCAGGCAGATTTTATGTTCGATCACTGTTTTTGCCCACAAATAAGCTTTAGACTAGCCTCAGCCGTGACAAAATGAGATAAGATATGTTTTACTCCAGCAAAGGTTTGGTAATAAAAAAAAACAGGATTCCACACAGTTGTGTCACTGACTCTGGGGCCTCGTTCACAGGCTTTTTGGAGGCTCCCAACAGACCTGGCAGCGAGAACAAGAGCAGTTCTGGCCAAACAGAATTCTTCTCATCTCCCAATTAATGAATCTTTATCTCCTCATTCCAATTGGCCCTCAGCAATGCCTGTGAAGGCACCTCTCTGGGCTGATCTGTGGCCGTTGGGAACAGTAAAGAGAACGGAGAGTGGGCAGTGTTAACAAGATGCTCCCCATGTTTTTAATATAGCTGTGTTTTTGTTTATCAGAGGACACGAGAAATTAAAAGTAGGGAGCTTTTAAGAAGAGCCCTATCCTATGTGGATGTGTTTTATACAATATTTTTAGTTGTTTTGGAGCAATAAAAAGCACATTTAACATTGGAAGATTAAAAGACTAGCCAAATGAAATTCACAAAAAACGTAAACTCTTGCACAACTGTAAATATCACCTATCCATAGATATATTCATATATATTTAATATATGGCCATTACAAGGCTGGGAGTGCAGATGCATTAATGGGATTTGAGGAGAACCAAACGCCTCCAGAAGTCTGTGCATGAGGAGAAACAGTGAGCACTAGAAGTTAGACGAGCATACAGCTGCAGCTCGCCGCACATCCACACACCAGGAAGCAACTCTGTGATTTTCTAACTGTGAAGGGAAAGGAAACACATGAATTACATCTTTTGTCGAGCACTTCTCCTCTCTGCAGAAACACTGTGCTACCACAGCACTTTGGCATTAACAGGTGGATTTTTTTTAAAGTCACCATAGTTTGACTCACTGCAGTCAAACGCCCACACACTGAGCTCCGGGAAGAAGCGAGAGTAGCCTTCTTTAAATGGAACAAAAGAGGTCACAGGGCATTCATTAACTCTAACTTACTAGCTCTTCATGACGACATGGTTCTCTACGTGTTTTTTTCTTACTGGGATGTAACGTAACAATACTGGGACCCTCCATGCAGTGCTGTGGAGTCAGACAGGAGATGGGATATGGTGTGGGAGGAAAAAACAATGAAGGGGTTTTGCTTTTTGATTCATTTTTTGCCGTTGATAAATCTTTGTGTAAGTGTACTACAAAGTACCTTTGAATCATTATGAAATCATTATTAAAAAAAACTAACTATGATCGGCCTCCTTGTCTTTGCTATCTTTTTAGTCCTTATTTATAAAAACAGTCACAATAATTTCAATACAAACCTTGTGTACTTGTTCAACCAATCTTTGACTATGGTCAGTTATTTTCATAGGTCAAAAACATCCGGTAAATTAATCTACACAGATCAAAACTAAACTTTTGTGTATTACAGGATTGTAGAATTTAAGTAAATTGACTGCAACATTAATATTGCAATTCAACATGGCTGATGGTGTAAATAAGTATTAATCATACTCAGGATTTTTGTTGTATAAGGTATTTTTTATAAACTTCAAAACTCTATTCACTCCTGTGTTTTTAACTTCACATGACTGAAATAATACAGCATATAAGCTATTGTACAGAACATGCATAATAAAAGGATGCAGAATATTTGCAGATATCCTGCAACAATGATACATGCATGGATCCATGCAGTCTTTTCCCACAGCATCATTCAATTACATATGAATGAATAATTGTTGCATGAATCACCGAAAATAATAATCTGTGGAACTGTAGCTTAGACTTTATTGTTCAGGTCTGGAGGAAGAAAAGTATTTCACGGCTTACGTTTCCCATTTCCATCGTTTTTTATTTCATCCAGTATTTGGACAAACTCCCAGTTTTATCGCCCACATTAAATGAACTCAGTCTGTGGCCTACATGTTGAACCCAGTCAGTGGAAGCTGGTAGACCACACCTTGATATATTGATATCTGCTTCCTCCTACATCTCCTTCAGTGTTACAGCGTCAGCTTCGCTATGAATCAGCCCTTAAAAATGTTTCATTTAACAGAGGGCACGCAGGTCACAGACAATAAAATCACCCTGTCATCTTTTATTCTCTTTCCCCTTCTCGCCTTGGTCTCCCCACTTTACCCTCTTTCATTTCCCTCTGTCACCATCCTCTTCTTCTCTTATCCACCTCTCTGGGCAGAAATTGCTCTCTTCAAGATGAAATCTCCAAATTGTTGCAAATTACCTGCAATTCAAAATAAATGGAAAGGATGAAACGGCAGTCAGCAAACAGCAGGAATACAAAAAAAGAGGAACAAATAAAGGAAAACGGGTAGAAACTGGTTTGTTATTATAATGAAGGCAATTTAGGCAGCACATGTAATATCCTCACAAACACATTAATCAGCTCTGCTCGGTCATTGACGGGTTTATTCGAGTATGACTGCATCGATATTTATTTTGGTCGTCTCCTGTGGGATGCCAAGTGTGTTGTTTGTCTCTAGAGAATTGTATTGATTTATTGTTCCATGATAACCACAGTTGCCTCTGCATCTCTGGTTTAAATACCTAGTTTCAATGTTGAATTGTTGTGACAATCTTTATGAATGTCATAGGTTGCATCATTAATAACCTTCTTCTGTATGGATGCAGCCTTTCTAAACTTGCTATATTGAACTTGTTCCAGTTTACACCATAAAAACAGACCAGGCTGTCTATCGTTTTCAGTGACATAAAATAGTGATATGTGATATAAATAGTTTTTGTTGCTAAAGTGGAAACTGGAGAAGAAATCAGTGAAAGACAATAAATCAAGCTTGTAGAAATATATAATCTGCTAAAAGCATTATTTGTTGCCATGGATGGTTGTTGGAACATTAAGATAAAAACACTATAAGATAAATTAAGCGAATTTCAATGTCGAACAATTTCTTCAAACGCAATCAGCAATTTGCCACATGGTTATACACAAAGATTATCCATAAATGCTTCATGTCTCAAGTGGATAAAACCCTGAATGGGCGTTACATAATAAGGACCATATACTGTAGATCAAAAGGTTAATATTCTGTTGTCCCAAAATGTATCTGAGGATGTCAGATATGATTTTATACCAGAGCCGCTAAATCCCCTAATTTTCTTCTCTACACTCCCACGCACTCAGCTGTGAGCTGCTGTGTGTTTTATTCCACAAGAACATCTGTGAGTGAACCTTTGACTTCCTACGTTTGCGGTACGACATTTTGCGCGGCATCAGAAAAAGAAAAGGAACAGAATAAAACCAGGTAGCACAGTGAGTAATCCTCGTACAGCGTCCCACGGCATACAGTTACTGTAATCAGTGTTATTTGTTCCCATGTCAATGGCATGGTGTGGCCCTATATATAAAAACCGTGTGGGCGAAGCGTGTCATGGCAGCATGTGGTTAACAGTGAGAGTCAGACTGTGCATGCGTGTGCGTGGAGGTATATATTCGCTGTGTGTATATACATGAGAGCACACATGTGTGGGCTTGTTCAGTCTATAAGTATGAGGAAGACATTTCACTCTGCAGCGCACGGTTCTGCTGTGTGTAGGTGTTTGCGTATGGCTGAGGTAACTGACCGTAGAGGACTTCATTTAAATGTGAAGGATGTAACATTAACACCACAAGGCCCGAGTGGCCAACCCCACTCTGTGATGGAGTGGCTCCACCCACACCTCCAACTTAATGAAACGCTTCTCTGGCATCCTTTTTTGCAGCTGATCAATTTGGGAAACAAAGCAGAGAAAAAGGAGATATGTTCTCTCCCATCAAGTGGAACTGGAACATGATTGATTAGCTGAAGTGATCAGAGCATAAGTGACACGAAGAGTCTAATGGCTTTCAAACAGCATGTTAATATATAGATTAAAGGCAGGTTAGTCACAGGTGTTTCGTATATGACTCAAACAGTCTGAGCTGAGAATACTGTTTCATAAATTAATTTTATTACACTTGCATAAATTTCAGTAATTTATTCAAAGTTAAAACTTAACCTCTACAAAATACAGGTTTGACCAGTCTCCAATGGCTGCTGCAGTTTCAAGAAAGGGATTTTTTTTATGTGTAAGGAGTGAGGAACTGTGCAGAGAATACAAAGAAGGAAAATACAGATGGAGGCATGCTCGCACACATACTGTTAACCTGTAGACGCACACACACACACTCATACACAGGTACCTGCATGAAACAACTTTTTGACAGTTTTTCAAGCAAAAATACTGAATATTCTGTGGTTCAAGCTTCTCAAATACAATATAAATATATATATTGCTGCTTTGTTCAAACTATGTTTTGGACTGTTTTTGGACAAAACATGATTTTAAAAGATGTCACATTGAGCTGTCGAAAACTGTGAAGGACTTTTTTTTTTACATTTTTATAACAAGCTATAAATGGAAAATCAATTAATTAGGGGGGAAAAAATTTAATACGCGTCTAAACAGTCGCACAGACATGCTCTGTGTCACATAATGTCTCTTAGTCTGTACAGTATATGAAGCAGATCCGGGCTTGAGTTGTTTGTGTGTGTGTGTATGTGTTGGGGAGAGACAGGCAGAAGGAATTATATAACGCAAGTCGAAGTATGGAGAGGAGAGAAACCAAAAAGGCACGACAGAAGAAGAGGACGTGTGATGAAGAGAGAGAGAGAGAGAGAGAGAGAGAGAGAGAGAGAGAGAGAGAGAGAGAGAGAGAGTGATGGGTGCCAATATAGCAGAACTGAAAGTCACTTGAGTTTTAATTTCCTGCCAGTGGAAGCGAGAACAATATCAAGATTGAAACACGAGTTTCAATGAGTCACTCTTAGAGGCAGCTCAGTGGGTTCAGGCTGTTAACATTCATAACATCGCCCCTCCGTCTCCCTGCTCCTCTATTTTTGCGTTATTGCATAGGCACACACAGTCACATAAATGTAACATGCACATGTGCCCACACAAATACAGTGTAATGGCACTAATGAGCCTGCATGACTAATACCTCTTCAGTCCCTTCTTCAGATGAGTGCTTATTATGGTCTGTCAAGGAGATGAGTCAGTCTATGTCATGGTTACTATGGTGATCAAAGCCTCCAGCACTTCCCTTAAATGCCCGCTGGAAAAAATAAAGCTCTTTAACCCCTTTAACTACAGACCTATCAGGATGCAGTGACACACACACACACACACACACACACACACACACACACACACACACACACACACACACACACACACACACACACACACACACACACACACACACACACACACACACACACACACACACACACAGGCAAGTTGACTCTGATCTCCCTCAGGAAACAATTAAAAGGAGAATTCCTCTACAGGGATTATTATAATACCACAACATTATAAACAAGATTATAAAGTGGCAAACAAGAGCTTAAGAGCAGAGTCAAAGACAGAAAAACATATCAACAAGACCTTATTGACCTTTTTACACCAACCAATGGAAGAGGTCGCTTTTTGTGATCAATATTTTATACTTCTTTGGTTCCTCAGATCACCTCTGGGTGAGCCTCTCTATGTGAAGGGCAATTTGCTGCCGCTCCAGACGCTGCCAGCTCCTGATGTGATGTCATTTTGGTCTTTCTGGATCATCACACAAGGCCTCATACATAAACTCTGTTGGTGTTTTAAGGTTGCTGCATGACCAAATGACTGATAAAGATTGCTACCATAAAACCTGTTTGTCACATTTTGACTGTGTCTGAAAAAAATCATTAATCTGGTTACTCATTCACTAATGTCTTCCTATAATAGACACTTAGCAGATTGCTCTAGCAGTGAATTGATACTTCTGATCATTTTGCCTCATTACTGACAGGTGTAGTGTCACACAACTGTAATTTCAGTCAGGCACACGTTTAGAAACTGACAATTTAAAGCAAATAGTTACACAATTTGGTGGAAAGGGCTCTGCTGAGGGAGCACTTAAAGAATCTGAGGATTATTATTCGGAGAGCTAATCCCCCATAAGCATGAACAATAAATCTTAGTTGAATCAATAATACAATATACCAGGTTGGCTACAGTAAGCAGTAACTCGGGGTGGTCGAGGGAGCTTTGGCAGCAAATGGCGTGATCATCAGAGTAACAGTGAGAATCAAGATTATAAGATCCAAGCTGCACACCAGCATGAATAGGACTTGATGTTAATAGCCACGCAGCTGTCAATGAGCCAATCATTGTGAAGCATACTGCAAATGCAAAACAGCCAATACTAACGCAACTATAAAATATGATGTGTTACATTGTTGGATTATTTTACAGAAATTATTTTAAAATGACAGTACTTTTCTTTGTGGGAATTTTTGAAGGACTCTAGGTCATAAATTGTTACATTTTGGATGCTCAAATTAGCCATGTCGGTGGGCCTTAAAACCTGCAAACCCTAATCTGAATTATTAATTTCACTTGGCTGTGCTTTTTCTTCTATGACAATGCTGTGAAAAATGCCTACAGTAGGCTATGTGATCACAGATACAAAAGTCAAACCCAGAACCTATTTCAAGCATAGATACTAAATAATGCATATTAGTTTAACGATAAATAAATAGGATGAATATAGTCACATTATTTGTATTTTATTATGTATTTATGTATTTAATAACATTATTAAATACATAATTTGCTGTGGCACATGAGGTAGAGCGCTTGACCTGCAACCACAAGGTTGGTGGTTCGAACCCCTCTACAGGGAACATGCCGAGGTGTCCATGAGCAAGACACCTAACCCCAAAATTGCTCCCCGGGTGCTTCATTGCAGCCCACTGCTCCTCTGGGATGGGTCAAATGCAGAGAACTGAATTTCCCCATTGTGGGACTAATAAAGGCTTATTATTATTATTATTATTATTATTATTATTATTATTATTATTATTATTATTATTATTATTATTATTATTATTATTAACATATATTTATGGCGGTGTCACTTTTAGATTCTTACAAATACATTTTATTTTAAGTTTTTTCTAATATCCTTAACAACTAAAAATATCATAAATAAATAATAATAATAATAACTTTATTTATATAGCACCTTTTAAAAACAAGGTTTACAAAGTGCTTCGGCAGTCAAGGCAATAGATGAAACATTAAAAACAATCGTTAGGATAAAAACTAAACTAAGAAATAAAAATGAAATAACAAGTGACAATCAAATAAACGAACAAAATAAATAAATAAAATCAAGTGAAATAGATAAACATAAAATAGTAACGAATATATTCAATATGCCTCCCTCACATGAATGTGCCCCCCCGCCCCTTTTTCTTCTAGCGTCTACTGCGCATGCCCACAGCTGCTGGGTCATATGACAAGGGAAACGAAACCAAAAAGCGAAGGCAGACAAACAGCGAGAGAAGTACTGATGTGCAGTTCCTTGTTCGCTGAAAATCTCTGGCTCTTTGAGTGAAGAGTGATACAGTCATTATAAGTTAAATATAAGAGCGTAGGCGTGTATATATATAATATACATAATCGGATGTGTTGGAAATACTCTTGATAATAAGTAGGTGTGCTTTAACTGAATGAGAACGTTAGCTAGCCGGCTATATCGCTAGCTTCGTGTGCGCATGCGCGGTGTCCTATTGTGGCGTCAGGGCTTTATCTTGACCGCAGAAGTTTGAATGTGTATCTTTGTAAAAAATAAAAAAAATAAAAAAGTTTCAGTTTCCATAAAACTGCAGACAGAGGGTTTGGTGGGGAGTAGCAGAGAAGTAAACGTGGGACAGGTGGAGCAGAAAAAGCAAACAGGGGTCAAAGAAGCAGATCTGGAAGCAGTTCTTAAGGTGCATGTTTGTGTGTGTGTTTAGGAAGCTGAGCTGTGTGTGAAGATGAGGCTGAGCGGTGTGCTGGTGTGTGTGCTCCTGCTGTGGGTGGAAGGGTCTTTAGGGGACACACCAGCCAACTGCACCTTTGAGGACCTTCAGGGGACATGGGTGTTTCAGGTGTCCAAAGGAGGACGCGACAAGACCATCAACTGCTCCTCCGAAGGTAAATCCCCCATTATAGTATTTAAACTAAAGCACTTCCTCCTTTTGTAACATTAGCCCTGGTCTGGGTTGAACTGACTCTTTCTCTTATAATACAATTAATGTTTACATAGAAGAAAACTGGATATGTAAATACAAATAACCCTTCATATCATGCATGGATCAGATTCTGCATCAACTTTGACATTAAATGATGTTTGAATATACAAGGAGTGAGACTTTCACTAGGCCTCACTCCTAGTTAAGACAGTTAAATTAACATGCTCAATAGTGTAGGAGCATAGGGGTTCATCTTTGTTGTTGAGGACTGATGATTGGAAATGAATCTAAATGTTGAATCATTCCCTGCAGTTAAACTGTTGTCTGTTTTGTGTTGTGGTTTTTGCTCCTCAGCTACCGGTGAGAGCACGGTGACTGTGACCCTGGAGAAGCTGTTTACAGCCTCAGATGAGCTGGGGAACACCGGCTTCTTCACCCTCATCTACAACCAGGGCTTTGAAGTGGTCATCAATGGGTACAAATGGTTCGCCTTCTTCAAGGTATGAGAGGCATATACGTTATTGGTTTATATGAGTGATACTTTAAGTATTTAGTCATGGTAATCCTGCAAAAAACTACCAATTTCCTTGGGTGGATATTATAACTCATAAGTTTGTATTATGCACTGTTGTTCATCTTCCTTTAACCCGGCTGATCACAAACTTTATGCACTCAAAGGTAAATTCATCGTTCAACACTCCCTGACATTAAAAGTTTAGTTTTACTATCACTCAATTTCCTCTCCCCTCATCTGATATGATGATATCTTGAAAACATGCATATCTATTGGTCACCTAAAATTTGGGGGAAAATGCAGCTGCATTCAAGTTTAACCTTTCAGTCATGTGTTATTTCATGGAGCTCACATGACACTGAGTTAAAGGAAGTGTCATAGCCCGTCAGTTGTCTAACCCATGTTATGGTTTATCCACGTCTAGTTCAACTTCCCCATTCCCTGGAATTGATTCATCTTAATGTAGCAATACGAGAAGAAGGGAGAGAGATTTTTGTTTCAGACTTTGGACTCCACATAACTTATAAGTCAACGATTGTTTGAATAATAAACTGAAAATATCTAGCCTCTTATGGAATACTGGATCTTAATTCAATTGCGTTGATTGATTGTGTTTGTATTTGCATAAAATGACATGGCTAAATTGTACTGGATTACAAGCCCTAATGTGATTGTCACACTACACTCTCAGTACACTGAAGACGGCTCTAAGGTGACCAGCCTCTGTGACCAGACCTTGCCAGGGTGGGTCCATGATGTCCTGGGAAACAACTGGGCCTGTTTTGCGGGGAAGAAAGTGAAATCGGTACCACCCCGGGTAGATTACAAACCAGTCTTCAACAGCGGGTACGTAGAAGATGATAGCTTGGTACATTCCTCAAAATGTAAAGTGGACCAACACATGGTACATGGGAAAATGTGTTTGTTCGCAGACTCTCAGTGCAGGCAGTGTGGATGGCCCCTACTTTCAGTGTACTGTGCAGTTTTGACATCTCTGCTTTTATCTACACTTTCATTTCCTCCCTTGATCCTCATCTGATGTGAACTGAGTTAGCCTTACTCAACCTCAATAATCTTGGCAAATGGCGTGACATCTGAGAAATCTGATGTGGAAGCACAATTATTGGTGAACAGGCATCACAAAAATTATTGATTTGGAATTGAACGTTGACTCAGTTTATGGCAACATAAAGCTGCTTCTTGCTCTTTGATTCCAGTCAGATTTTAAACCAGGTTTTAGTGTCAAGTCACAAGTTATCAGGTGATTCAAGTTTATGGTCATTTAAACCATAAAAATATATCTGAAGAAAATGTATTTTCTCTCAGCATCAGAGTGGTTTCATTTTTGTTTTAAGTGATCAAATAATTTGTACCCACTGTGTTGCCTGAACTACCCACCAGAACTGTCAATTTATCAGTAAACTATTTATTTTTTTCCTTTTACTTTTTCAGTATGATATTTCTCAAACACAATTGCATCATAAAAATACTAAAACATTTGTAGTTTCACTATGAAATTGTTCAATTTCCCCCCAGCTTCCTCTTAAGCATTGATTAAACTAGTATTTGCATAATGAGAAGCCTGCACATTATCCCAGCTCTTTTCTTTTAGAGTATGAAAGAGTGTCTTAATGTTGACACTACGCTTGTCCCTCCAGTGATAAAGATGATCAGTGGAATTTGAGCTCTGTCTGTAAAGGCAAAGCTTTGAAAGTTAACCCCTATTGTTTCTATCGTTTGCATTTTAATGCTTAAAGTCTTTTTGGAAAAAGAGCTCTTTTTCAACACAACTTTTTAAGCAATTGGGGGATACATGACAAGAGTCCCATTTCGCTTGGTCAGCGTCTGTGAAAGTCCCTAACTCAGGAATATGCTAAACGTCTCCACACCTTCACACTTCAAACTATATCATGCCTCATATTCCTAACATACAGGACGCTCACAATTGCAAATGAAACGTGTACTTTGAAGTATTGAAATGTGGGTGATACATTCTTTGTGGCTTTGAAACTACAGCGCTCCCGTTAAGGCAGGAGTTGCTGCTTGTCTCTTGGCTGTAGTTTTACTAACTTGAGTAGGATCTTTTCTGCACTTGATTCTGTACTCGATGGTGTGCTCTCTGTAGGTCTCTCTTGTCTTAGTCTGAATTAAAATGACCTGTTTTTGTGTTGGGAGTTGGACTTCCCTACTTAAGAACTTTCTGTTAAATGCAGTTTCTTACTGGAATGGTCTTCATTACTTGAGGGAACAATTTAGCCCTCATATTGCTTTACGAAGCAATTTTTTACATTTGTATCAATAACTGGAAAAAGCCCCTTTTTTTAAAAACAACCTCACACGTGTCCTTATTCCCCTCCAGGATGCTCCAGAAACCGTACAAAAACAACATGGACTTCATTGACGCCATCAACTCTGTTCAGAAGTCCTGGAAGGCTGTGTCCTACCCAGAGCATGAGATGTACACTCTGAAGGAGCTGCACTTCCGAGCAGGAGGCCCCGCCTCCCGAATCCCTGTGTGAGTATTTACTTATTTCCCATACAATTCAGTTAAATTTAAATGGCTTTATTGGCATGACGTATGATTTTATATATTGCCGAAGTTTTTAGAAACATTGAAATGAATCCACATCAAAAAAATGTAAACATAACTTCCTACACTTCAAACACTGGTTGTAACAATACAAACGGGAAACAAATCAAAACGTACAAAAACCAACAACGATAACAAGGTGCAGGCGTCTGTCACTGTCACTCACTTCAAAAACACATGAATGCTCAGCAATTAGTAATGTTCTCCTAAATAAATAACACATTTTTCTCCATGCACCCTGCTGGGCTCTGTCCTATTCATTAGGTTAGGAGGTATATGAAACTTCTTTTATAAACAATATCAGTGCTCCAGCAACACCTTAACAGCTGACTCTTAATGGCAAGATGGTTGTTTCTCCTCCTCATAAGGATTTAATTGTTTTTCAAAACTAAAATGTATAATATGGTTAATGGACCTGCAATTGTATGGAGCCATTCTAAACTTCCGACAACTAAAAGCGCTGTACACTTCATGTACATTTATACACTGATGGCAGAGGCTGCCATGCCAGGGACCACCTGCTCATGCAGATCTAAACCAATGCACCTTCAAGCACACTCGCACACCAATGCCACAGTCTTTGTAAGAGTATCTGGGTTCAGTATCCTGCAGAATGACACTTCGCCACAGCTGCCCCACATATTTGTAATCTGACCTATTGAATTACTTTCAATTAAATGTATGTGTGTGTGTGTGTTATTAGTTTTCAATACATGGTCAATGCAAAATGTCTAACAGAAAATTCCCTTGTGATTTAAAATGTGATTCTTTATTCTTTCCTCAGCCGTGTTCGCCCCATGCCTGTGAAAGCTGAGGTAGCCAGGGTGGCAGCAGCTCTACCTGAGCACTGGGATTGGAGGAACGTTGACGGCGTTAACTTCGTCAGCCCTGTGCGAAACCAAGGTGACATTTGATTGCTGTCCTGCAGAATCCTTGAAGCTTGATATTTTTTTCCTGTTGAGTGCTCACATTAAAAAGTTGGTTCAACCAATCAACTTAAAAGCGACGGAGAGATAGCCGTCTCATACCTGTGCACAAATGATATTAGAGATTTAAACACAATGATCCAGAGGACATGCGGGTGGCAGATAAAGTCGTACTTTAACACTTAAGCTGCTGTCTTTAAGGGCAGACGCTTAACAGCAGCTCGCCGGCTACGTTTACTTCCCTCTTGGCAGGCCTGGCTCTCCTTTTTTGCTCTCCTCCAGTGTTTCTGCACAGCCTAGTGTGTGAGTGGAGAGATTATGCGTGCTGAGTAGTTTGAGTGTCTGAGAGGGCCTCTGTAGGGCTGGGTTTAAGGATCTGGAGAGGGCTGGAGAGTTTCAATAGAAGCGCTCTAAGCCACTGTGCAGTGCTGCAGAGCTTATTTTTGCTTCAGTGTTTCACGCCAGGTGGATTTTGTAGGTTTCATTTTGGTTCACAAACATTGGTGTGATTGAAGATAAATAGATATACCTGCTTCTTAACATCACATGATGAAGCTTTTTTCCTACCGTGCTAGTTACACCTGCATCCTCCCTTTAAAGTCACTGTTGGCTGCCTAAGTCCTGAAAGAGCACTCTGCTGATTAAATCATATATTGTAAAATATTAGGTCAGCAAAGTTTTCCGAATAGCACCGATCTTTCATTTAAATAGTTGTAAAACCAGATTAGTTTTAGGAGACGTTAAGTTTTGGACTCAAATGGAAACTGTTCTGTCACCCTGACTTGAATCATTACTACAATTAAACCATCATGTAAATCCCGACAGCCTCTGTCCTCTGACCTAATTTGTTTCTGCAGAGCATTTTATTAAGAACCTGGTGCCTCACACTATTAACATTAACCGGTGTATCCGTCTCTGTGCCTTACCCGATTATTATGCATTAAAACTAATGCAGATAAGTATACTGGGGCAGGACCTTTACTTCTCCACTCTACATTAAAGGAGCTGATTTAATGTATCATTAAACAAATGTGCTATTAAAGTGCATGGAGTTAACAGTTTATCAGGGTTTTATTTTAGGGGTGCTGAAACAGATCGCATGTGCAGGTGCACCTAAAGTATCTGAAGATAGTTTTGCTTGACAAGGTCAGAGTTGTTGACATTAAGTGGTGTTGCGGGATTGCATTATGTTAAAATTGCTACCAATGTTTTTTCCACTTTATTTAAATGCATAAGGACGATTATGCTATCTAGTGCAAATCAAGTTGTAAAAACACTGCTGTTGTATTGCACAGCAGTGCGATTTAACTCGAGTGTAAATCTGTGATGTTCTGTTTCAGCATCATGTGGAAGCTGCTACTCCTTTGCCTCTATGGGAATGTTGGAATCTCGGATTCGAATCCTCACCAACAACAGCGATACTCCAATCCTCAGCCCGCAACAAGTGGTCTCCTGTTCTGAATACTCTCAAGGTAAACTAACTGTCAAATCTAAAATCTTGTTTCCAGACCATATCAATTCATTTTGCATTAAAAAAAACAGAAAATTGCAGATAAGAGTTGGGCAGCAGCTAGAACATGTTCATGATGTACTAAGTTTAATATTCATATTGTGATACATGATGATCACGGAAAAGTGATGTATTTAATAAAGCTGATTCTTATTCTGATTTATAAAACTCTTGGCTGTGTCCTCCCTAATCATAACAAGTAGTTTAAGTTTGTTTTTTTGGAAAGTGTATTGAGTGTTTTGCAACTCCCCTGATGGTTTATTTTGAAGAGTCCTGGAAACAAAATATATTTTTCTATCTTGGACCACACAAATTAATTTCCCCTAGTTACAAAGCCAAGAAAACCTCTTGAAAAAAATCTTGATTGTGGTTAATGATGACTTCAGACCTATTGAATAACCCTTCTTCCCTCCTCTTTCAGGTTGCGATGGTGGGTTCCCTTACCTGATCGGGAAGTATGTGCAGGATTTCGGCATTGTGGACGAGTCATGCTTTCCGTATACTGGAATGGACTCTCCATGCGGCGTTCCTCAAAACTGCCGCCGCACTTACACCGCAGAATACAGCTACGTCGGGGGATTTTATGGGGGCTGCAATGAGATGGCCATGATGTCGGAACTGGTCAAGAACGGACCAATGGGAGTGGCCTTTGAGGTACAACAGCTGCTCACTGTTTCCTACCTGCTATTTCTTTACAGTATGTGTTCACTAAACAATATAGGTTTTTGCTCTGTCGATGCAGCTTAGAGTTTAAATTGAGTTTAACCCATGTTGTCAGATATTGCCATTTAATCCTTCCTTTATTTTAGCCCAGACGCAGTTGTGTGTCTTGCAGGAATCCACTTTAACTAGACGCCACTTTATTTATCTTTTCTGAAAATTTAACTTTGGGGAAAGATTTTTAAAAGCCTCTTAGGATAAAACTAAGAATAACAAGATGACAATTTTTTTTATTAAAAACCAATATATATGTCATAAAACAGTATGCTACTACGCCACACAGCTGGTCAATTCCATCAACTTATGGGCTTAATCATCAATGTTTCATTTCTGAAGTGTACTCGTTTTATCAGTTAGTGGCATCGATCTTTGCGTCAGGGAAGGTAGACCATCTTGACTATAAAACACTGAGGTTAACTCTGCAAGATATCATTCACCTGCTTCTCTTTTGTATTTCAAAACTTTTAAACTTAGCTTTTTTTTGTGCATTCTGTAAATGTAGTAGTTTTATCAATCTTATTCAATTTACCATATTTAGTATTAATGTCAAAACTCTCAACATAAGTACAGAATTCATTTGTCCTGTTAACCCCAAAGCACGGCTAAGCTAGCGAAATACTAACAGACAGAGCAAGCGTTTCCCCTTAATTTACTCGTTTATTTAAATAAATAGTTCTTAAATGAAACCTTATTTTTTTCTATATGAACTGTATTCCGTAATTTCTCCTTTACATCCCAGCAGACCCTCCTGCTTCATGGGTACAGCTTTGATAAAATACAAAATGAAAAAATTCAAAGTAAATCATCCCTGTCCTTCCTCAGGTCTACCCCGACTTCATGGTCTATAAGGAGGGCATCTACCACCACACCGGCCTCACAGACCCCTTCAATCCCTTCGAGCTGACCAACCATGCCGTGCTGCTGATGGGCTACGGCCGCTGCCACAAGACCGGACAGAAGTACTGGATCGTCAAGAACAGCTGGGGCACCGGCTGGGGCGAGGGCGGCTACTTCCGAATCCGCCGGGGCAGCAACGAGTGTGCCATCGAGAGCATCGCTGTCGCAGCCAACCCCATCCCCAAACTATAGAGGCTGTAGACCAAGGATGAAAGGAATGAGTGGTTTTAATATCCAACCACTGCAGATGCAGTTAAACCAGGCATCTGTAGTCCTACTTACATCAGTTAAAAGCATAAATAGACACAAATTCTCTGTTTTAATGGGTTTTTTCTTTTCAAGTATTGACATATACCCTTCAAAGCAGATTTTAATCAAAGGGAAACTTTTATTCTGCTCTTTTAATGCCTTGAATTGAGCTTGTCAGCCTACAATGCTGCTTCAATTTTTAACAATGTTTCTTGATTTCAACAATCCCTGATTAGCTGCCTATGAATGATTTTAATTCAAGCTGTAACTGCCAACTCCAGTTTTCGATCAAAATGCATCAGCACCTACTGTGACAAATCCTGATTTAAAGGGAACTGGCAGCCAAGGAGTCAGTGTTAGTGTTTGCTCGCCAGGTGCAGGACCTTGATTCTTTGTCTCAGGGAAGCAACAGTGGAGAGTTGTAATATATTCTGTCCTTACATCAAATTGAAACCGTGACTGCCATGTTTTTCTGTGAGGCAATTTGAATGAGCTCCCTGCGGAGCATTTTAAAGGGAATTCTTATTCAATCAATAAGGGGACGTAAGTGATTGTAACGCCTTTTATTCTGATTTGCACTGTTCACTGTATCAACAGAATAAAAGCATTTAAAGATGAATATGTTTTTATCTGTGTCTGTGAAAAGATGGAACACAATTTTAAATCAATCTTTTAGTATGGCTGTTATTATTATCTTTGTTTAGGGCGGCGCAACTGTTTTTTTTTGTTTTTTTTTTCTCTCAAGCAAAGACTCTGACAATAATATGAACAAAAATGCACAACAAGGTTACAACAAACTACAAGAAGGATGAACATTTGATTAAAACAGAAGGTTGATTTATTCACATGGGAGAAATCTGCCTTCAGGACTTTCTGAGAATCTCTTCAGGTTTAGACAACAAACCTTCTTGGTAAAGGTTTAGGAAAAGATCACGGTTTGGACTAAAAATAAACCTTATCTGGCAAAAAGCCCTGAAGGAAAACTTATCTTGTGTGCTTGATTTACTTGGCCAACCCTCTTTATGTGGGTGAGTACTGTACTTAAAGCTAGGGTGGGCGATTTTGGAGAAAACAGCCGTTGAGATTCCGTCGCGTGCTCTCTGGCCTCTCCCTGCCACGCTACCTGCTGTAGCTCCTCCCACCGAACGTCAGTTATGCGCGTTCATGTGAATTCAGTTACATTGATAGGAAGACGAAACACGCAGGGACGCACCAACGTCGTTGCCAAGGTGACCGGACAGTCCCACAGCCAATAAGAACGGAGAATCGGAGCCTCGCTCTGATTGGTCAAAGTGTACATGAGCGGTGGCAATTTTTGGGTGCAGCCCACAGAGGCAGGGGAGAGCAAAGTTATGAGCAGATATTCTCAGAGCACTTCACCTACATATAGCTGACTGGCTATTAGGACAGTTTTGCCAAATATTACAGTAAAGAAATTACCCACCCTAGCTTTAATACAACAGTTTTACTTTTGTAAGTTATCTTAAAGTTCTTCCACTGCTTACTGAATACTAAAACAGAGTTTATCAACCTCTACTTCTGATGTTTTAAAATACACCCCGGCACTCCCAGGCAGCTCCCCCCGCATGCTGCTGTAAAGCCTGCAAATGTCCCCGCTGCGGGACTAATAAAGGATTATCTTATCTTATGCGTCACAAGGTCTAGACGTCCCCGGTCTCCACTCCCCTCTGCGGGCCGGGGCGTACCTCACCTCGCCTCCCCTTTTCTCTCGCTTCGCCACTCAACTCATTTAGCAGCTCTCCCTCGGTCCTCTCTGCGCTGTCCTGTGCTTCTCCCCCTTTCGTCCCCCGGCCCTCTCCATTACGCGGGATTCATGCTCAGCTCTCGCCCTCCTCGGTCGCCATGCAGAACAACCACAATAAGGAGCATCTCTTTAAGATCCTTGTGATAGGGGACCTCGGAGTCGGCAAGACCAGCATCATCAAGCGGTATGTCCATCACAACTTCAGCCCAAACTACCGAGCCACCATCGGGGTGGACTTCGCACTGAAAGTCCTCAACTGGGACCAGGAGACGGTGCGCCTGCAGCTGTGGGACATTGCAGGTACGGCCCAACTTTTACGCACGAATGGATAGCTGATTTATTATTTTTAGAAAGAACAGATGTGTTTATTTTATTATTTATATATAAGACTCACTGGTCAAGTATAGATGGATCATGGTTTATTGGCTAATATTCTCAGAAAAATATTCTTTTTTTTTTTTTGGTTTGTTTTTTTAGACGAGGCTGAAAATGGAATAGACTTTGGTAGACAAATGATATTGGCAGTTAAATAAATCAGCCTAGTTGATAGTAAATTGTCCTTTTAGTGAAATCAGCTTAAGGCTACATTTTTAAATTCATCGTGGCAAGCTATAATCCTGGGGGAAATTATGTTTATAATTAGTATGTGTCTTTTTTTTTTTCCTTTTTTTGAATGTCACATGATTGAATGAATCTACTTCACAATCACACAATGTAGTGGTTATGTAAATCACCTTTTCCCTCCTCAATAGATGCCATTTTAGGAAAGAGACAAAACTTTCCAAACAATATGAAATGTTTATCAGAGGTCGGCTGCTCAAGTGGGAAATATTGATGTTTTTTCCTCAGTCAAGAATGAAGGAGGGAAACTTGATTACTATCCTTCAAAGAAAATGTGTGTTTTAGATACACAGATAGTTTATGGTTAGTGATAAAAAGGCAACCATCCAGGGAATGAGCATGAGACCATGTCGTCACAGTTATTATTAAACCATTTTTTTGTAGGAATATGACACGTTTATCCAGGGTTAATATTCCTCATGTGTACCAGCTGACCTGTTAACATTACTCACTTCAAATCACTTGGCAACGCATTTCTGCAATTACATGTTGCTCTTTTTTTACACTCAAAAGAAACACACTCTCACACACACACACACACACACAAATCTAGAGAAGTTATGAAACTGACAAACTTTATCTCGAACTATGGTGCCATAAATATTATTATGTATATTAGTTTTATTGATATTTATTTCCAAAATATTTGAAACCTTCACCTTTCATGAACAAAATGTGTTTGTGGTCGCATAAATTGTCTTTATTATTTTAAAAGGCTAAGATAGAACTAATGCAAACTCATACATGCATGTATACATGTATTCATTATATAGCAATAATTATGTCTTGCCCCCAGAGGTTACTCACTTCCTCTCTGCAAACTGCTGAACTGCGTGACATTCCTCCCCGGAGGGATAATCTGTATTATTTGTACATTTTTAGATTTTTTTTTGTACTCTGTATGTTGTATGAATTTATTGGGGTTCAAATTTGACTCGCCCACACAGACCTTGAGAGCAGAGCAGTCCTTTTGATAATAAAATAAACAAAACCTTCTGTTAAAAGGAGAAATTCTAACATCTTCTTTTCAGTCAATTAAAAGTAATTTAAATGCTTGGATTGTCTTTAGCGAACACATAAATAATAAAGCCAAGCAAACCTAAAGGCAACAGCAGTCTCATCTCACATGAGTGTCGGCTGAGGTTTAGAAGAATCCTCTGACCTGCTGCTCTCTCCCCTCCTGTGCGCCCTCTCCAGTGAGCGCAAGCAGTCATGTGTCTCAAACTCATGTGAGGGAGATTTGAGGCCCAAGCTCTTGTATACAGAAAGCTTTTATTGTGAACCAAGGATGACGAGTGTCTCCCTCCGAGAAAACTGCTATAGGTCGGTACAGTATGTGTGTCCTAAAGAAATGGAAGACATAAGATGGGAAAGCCTGCAAAGTCTGTCCATTATAATATTATACGGGTTCTCCATTTAGTTTGGACCATAGAAGGGACAAGATTATATGTCCTAAAATAAGTTTTCACTTGGTATTTTTCTTTACCAGGCACTGCTGTTGGCTTGTTTGGGGATTTGATGATGCACTGAAGTTTTCAGATGCAATAAATCACGTTCTGTTTCTGTGCATTTCCCAAGACAAATGATGGCATCAACAGTTCTATTTCCGACTGCCATTTTTCTACGTCCAGGGCTGACAGCGTGGCGTGGCTAGTTGCACGGGCATATAGCAAGAAGATGTGAAGCTGGTTTAGGGCTCATAAGAGAGGCTTTATATACTGTTCAGCCTTTTGAAATCACATTGATATACATGTTGAGCTGAGGGAGTATGTGGCTGCAGACCAGGTTTGACACAAGAAAATGTTTTGGGCTTCTATTCTACGTAACTCCATTGAATTATTACCACATGTAATCCCTATTAGTGAGGCCATTAACACTCTGCACATTAGGTAACCTTAAAGGCCTTGAATGCCTACCCCTATATTCAGCTTCTTACTGAGCACAGCCACTTTAAGTTAAGCTAAACAGTTTTGCTTATTTTACATAATACTTTTCTGTGTTCCTTCTTTCAGTTTAAGGTTGGAAATACTCAGTTTTCAATAAGGTGCTGTCATGTAAACCTCTGCACCAATCAGGATTCAGTCGAATCTGATCAAACAACACCCACAGTGGGTGCTAATCTGATGAAGCAGATCAGCAGATTTTTTAGCTGTTACATTTCTAACAAGGTTGTTTTTTATGAACTTAATTTATTGCATATTTAGTCCTTGATATTTAATGTTATAGAGAAATACTTTAGTTTCAAACCATCATTTTCAGTATTTTTATCAGGTTATTGCCCTGAGAACACTGCACTGTTTGAGTTTGCTTACATTGAAAGCTGGAAATATCTTTCCACTCGATACAAGGTTCTGCACTTCTTATATGTCCTTGAACGAGACGCACCTCGTCCCAGCTGTTGTGCTGCTGACCTCGTGCTTTGATCCACCTGTGCAGGAGAGCAGGTGAATAGCAAATGTTTATTTGATCCTCATCACAGTAGCATGAAAATTATTATCAATCCCTCTCTTCTTCACTACGATGCAAACCGCTTTGGGAAGGATAAACTGAGATTTTTAAGTTCAGTCCGCAGTGTAAAAATGTCTGGTACTGATGGTGCTCTAGCAGACGTTATGGATGGGAAAAATCAGTGTGGATACAACATTCCTACACAGCTTATCGAAATAATTTTACCCTCAGGAATTTCTACAGTTCACAGGCAAGCGCTCACACACACACACACACACACACACACACACACACACACACACACACACACACACACACACACACACACACACACACACACACACACACACACACACACATATACACACCAAGGACTCCTCTCTCCTCCTCCCATCCTGCCTCTATCCGTGTCTCCATCTTATCTCTCTCTTTTTACCATTAAAAACATGCATGTCATTTTGTGTGTATCTGTGATTGTGTTTAAAAGGGTGGGTGAGGTATGTCGGGAATGCTTGCGCGGAAGCACGCATGAGACAGGAGTGTGATAAAATGAGTAAATCGGATGATTCATGCCTCTGCCTGTTTGCTGCTGTGGTGACAGAGCATCACTTGCAGCTTATTTTGGTACCAGCATGTAGCTCATCTCCCTATAAAGGGGTGCAAAATAAAAGGATGTGCTGTAAGAAAGTATAACATGTTTTAACACGTTTATATTGGTACCAAAATGATAATAATTTTTCTTTGTGTGTATACGTCTGTGTCCTTGTCCGTGTGTGTCTTCTAGGTCAGGAGAGGTTTGGCAACATGACCCGTGTGTACTACCGCGAGGCCATGGGCGCCTTCATTGTGTTTGACGTCACAAGGCCCGCCTCCTTTGAAGCCATCACCAAATGGAAGGAGGACTTGGATTCCAAACTGACACTTGCCAATGGGAAACATGTTGCCACTGTGCTCTTGGCTAATAAATGCGACCAGGGCCGGGACGTACTGACCAATAACGGAATAAAGATGGATCAGTTCTGCCAGGAGAATGGCTTTGTGGGATGGTTCGAGACGTCCGCGAAGGTGAGAAAGATTGGACACACACATAAATACAAAGCAGTGACATATCTATGGCATTGTGTTGCTTTGGATCGATGGAGTAGCTTTTAACAGGAGCTCTTAGGCTCAAGCTCTTAGGCGTGTCCTTCCTGTTCAAATCTCCTTTAGAAACATCTGACCCCCTGCCAGCTGGACTGTATCAGACCCAGCACCTGATCACCCTGTGGAGACGCTTCCACACAGACACATTCAGGATGTGAAGAAATCCTTTAAAAGTGCTGCGTTCAACAGACTCTCAGTCTGCTCAGTGTCTGCTTCAGTCAATGAGCAGAGCTGAGACCTATTATGTTATTTCAGGTCACCTGCACTTGTGTCTTTTTTCACTATGATCCAGACATCAGGAATGTAGAGGGATTATATTAGTCCAGTGTTTTCAGATGACTAATCTGACTAAACCACTCTCATATCTGTTTGTTAAATATGAAGCTGGAGCCAGGAGACGGTTAGCTTAGCTTAGCAAAAACAGTGAAAATAGGAGGAAACAGCAAGCCTTAACGGCTTTATCCAAAGGTAAAATATAAGCACTTCTATGATTACATTAATTTAATTGGTTTGTGATGCTGATACAGCCTTAAAGAGTGAATCAGTGCACTGACTAATGTAACAAGAGGCTTGTTTTTAAGAGATTAGTTAAAAAACAGATTTCACTGCAATGTATGTTACTACATATTTATGTTAGCATGTTGCCAGTTGAAGTCTAAAACCAATGGAACTTTTACAAGTATTTTATTGAGCAACAAAGCATACAGATAAATACAACAAATGCTAAAATATAAAACGCTCAAACTTTTATGAACTAAAGTGTAGTATAATTCAATACGTACTGATGCAGACAGGAATGAAAGAATGTGGTGAGTGAATCCTGACAGTGAGATGAGCTGAGGATTCACCCACCTACACACTAACTCACAGAGACACCAACACAAGCTCTGATAGCAGCTAATGGAGAGCAGGAATCTCACAGCTGGGTGTTAAAGGAGGAAAATAGACTGAGACGTGCACACACACACACACACACACACACACACACACACACTCCCAAACGGTTACAGTACTGAATTTGTATATACTGTAGTAAGTGCAGTAAAATTTGACCAAAATGGAAACAGAAGTATGAACACAAGTATGTAAATTCAAACAAAAGTATGAATTTACTTACTTGGATTGTTTTTTAGGAGGTGCACAACTGGGCGAATTTCTTTGAGTCCAGCACAAACATTCTCTTGCACTCAAGGTCGAACTGATTAGAATTGGTCAAAGGTCAAAGGACAAATTCATGTTGCCCTCACAAAACATGTGTTTTGCCATAACTCATGAATTCATATGCTTTTTATGACAATTACACACAAATGCTGACACACAGAGATGGATATAAACTGCAACATTACTCGTTGGCGAAGGCTTACGACCGTTACGTGGTAATTCTGGTTAGTTATTTGATTAACAACTTTTTATATTAATCTGTCGAAGTGACATTCAAATAAGTAAAAAGTCCTTTAGAAATGTCTTGGATCAACACCACAAACTATTCACTTGTTCATTGTCTTATAGGCTTTGCGCCACAATTCATACTCTTGAAATATCCTTCTAAATAACAAACAGGCGATGGAGGTAACTGGAAGTATAAATACCAATAACTGCTGCAGGGGAAGAGCAAAGAAGGTGGCTGTAACCGAGGGAGAAAACCAGTTAAGGAATTGAGAGGCTTTACTTAAAAGCACCATCACCGGTCATGTGACATTTGTTAAAGCTGTAAATTTCCACAAAGTGTGAGCTGGAATGTGAAAAATTCTGCTGGTTGCAGTTCACACTGTAAAGTATGAAGCCCATACAGCTCTTTGTTTTGTGTTTGTTTTCATAAAAACCTGCCAAGTAATCAAATTTGTAACCAGAAATATAAATAGCAGTATACCATAAATATTTAGTGCCTTTAAGTGTCATTTTCCGAAGAAAGTTTACTGTTTCCTTTTTGGCGGAATGAGTTTATTATATACGAGATTAATATCTGAATACCTGCCAGAAGAATTATTTCAAACATTTATCTTAAACAACGCTGCACATGCTCTGTTCTGCATGCACAATAACGCACAGGAAAGGAAGCGAAGTTGGCAGAGTGTAGGGAAGGTTTTTTGTTTGTTATATTTTGCTCTAGATGAATCTTTTGTACTAGATCTAACAGTAAGTATGATAGATCACGACGTGGCTCAGAGAAGCACAGAGAGCTGCTGCAGACTGCAGGAGGTCACATCCTACTGAGCCACACTGTTAGATCCTCTGAATATTCAGTACTTCTACTGCTACTGCATCACATATGAAGACGGTGTGTGCATGTGTGTGTATCTCAGCAACACATGCTGCTGGTCCTCTCCTCATGTGAGCCTTACTTTGACTCCTATGGCTGGTCCATGTCACACTAAATCTTTTGTAAGGGTGCAGTCTCATCTGTGGGTGCTGTCTAGAAAGGACATTTTGCATTTGTGTTTTATTGTGATGGGTAGAATAGTTTTGTGAATCAGGCAAGAAAAGTTTCCCAGGATTGTCTCTTAGCTCCAAAATGTTGGCTGTAATAATTTCATTAACAAGCGTCCTGGTTGCCACATTGTGTAAGAAGCATACCATATAATTGCACCTGGTTCCAGACCATTGCTGCATTTCATGTCCTTCTCTGCACCCTGCCTCCTGTCTGTATCCAATCCAAGGCAAAATTCACTTAAAATAACCTTTCACAATGGCATAACATAAAATAGCAAACATGGAAAACTTTTACTAATGCAAAATAAAAGTTGTACTTAATTTACAACGTGAAGAAAATAGAATAGAATGAGCAGCACTTCATTTATTTATGTCAGATAAAAATCATACTGTTGTTGCACTGTTTATTTAAAACACACTCGTTCACTTTATTCAGCACCGCATGTTTTATATTAATGAGCTGCAGATTGCTGATAAATCAATCACTATATGTAATTTGGGTTAGAATATGTATCTCAATAGTTTGCGAGTGCCTGCGTAGATTTAACATATTAGTTTTTTATTTGACTGCAGGCTCTTTTCTACTGTGAGAGTGTAACCAAATTGTCCGAAATGAGGAGACATTCATATTATTGTCTGCAAGTGCATGTAAAGCATTAAGAAAAACCTAAATATTTATGGTTACTTTCTTTTATTCATTTCTAACACTCCAATGCTATTGCTGTTGAGATTCAACACATTGTACTATACTTGTTTGATCACTCATCATTTACATACAAATTGTGTTTGTATGTAAAGTAGGGATGAGGTAGTATTGTCATTTGTTACTGTCTGAACCACAGAGTCCACTGGCAGCAGCTGGAAGATTTATGTAAAAGTTCCTTCTCACAACGTGGCTGCTGGCTGGTGCCTCATCTGTCCAATCAGTTTAGTAATGGTCCATTTGGTTCACTCACCTGCTCTCACAGGTTTTTCTTGCCACACTTGTTTTATTCCTTTTATAATTTACATTCTCTCTTGCCTCCTCCTGTCTTTTCTTCCCCACCTTTTTCATTCTCCTTTCTCTCTGTCTATTTGTTCCTCCTACCTTTTTCCTCTTCCTTCAGGAAAACATCAACATCGATGAAGCGGCTAACTGCTTGGTGAAACACATCATCGCCAGTGAAAATGACATGCTCCAATCAGAAGTCCCGGACACCATCACCCCCCAGTTAGAGAACGACAAAGGCGGGACATGCTCCTCCTGCTTCAGGTCCCAGTAACAGCCCTCGACAGTTGGACGTCCTTTTGTATCTCATTACACACAAAGTCGAGTTTGTCTGTGAGCAAGAGACTAAGGGAGACTTACTTTGGCTGTTTTTTTTTTTTTGGAAGCATATACTGGTGTCAACTATTTAGCTTTGGTTTGCGGGGGTGGGGTTAGAGGACGACAGACAGGCAGCTGGAGACAGAAAGAGAGAAATAGAGATGGATGCAGCTGTGTGCGCTTGTCAAAGGCAAGGTCACCCTCTGGGCGACTTCAAGTCTTGACACTGCCACTTCGGTTGCCATGGAGACACAGTTAATTAACATGTGCACAAAAAGATTGCAGCAAATCACAGTATATCTGTGTAAAGGTACATAGAGGTAATCTCTATGTATTATCTCTCTTCCTTTTACTCTGCTTGTTTCTTTCTCCTCAACACTCCCTGACAGCCTTTTTTATTTAGTTTTTCACACATCCTTCTGGTCAAATAAACAGCCGAAAAGGACATTCATGTATCGTTTTCCTCCAGCTATAGAAAGCAATTCAATCTCCTGATAACACTACAGTTGTATTATTCTCTATGGTTTCTTTAGATTTGGTTTCATTTTATTTTATTTGGTCATTCATATGGCACTCTCTTTTTTTTTCTTCCCTCATCTGCCGGCTGAATAATGTATAGCAGATTATATTGATAATTAAAGTGCCTTTTGTAAACCATTTTATTTAATGTCTTCGATAGATGTATTCACTACATATTTTATTTATAAGTGCACTTAAAAGTTTGTAGGATGACCTTACTTTTCATCACCGAGGTAGGATTCCACTCATTTCCATGGCAACGCATTCAAAATACTATGCCAAACATTGTGGTTATAAAGAATGACTCCTTAAAGCAACAATAAAGTCTATCGTTCCATTCAGTGATTTTATATTAAATCTGTATTCCACTGTTCAATATTTGTAATATTTGTAATTATGGAATAAATGCATTTATATATAAATATATACAAACATGTACATATTATATAGAATATAATGAGTATCCAGTTTTCAACATGCACTTATGAATAAATCATAGCTTTACTGACCTTTGTCGGAATGTGATTTTTATGTTATAAACTGCACATCCAGGTGTTTTCACCATCACACTGGCTGATTAGACCAACAATGGTAAAAAGTGTAAATAATCCGGCACTAACAGGTGCTACAAATTAACAGGAGAGTGAGGGAGCTGTCTGTTCAACTCAGTTTAAATACGCCCACGCGGCTCTGAGAAGAGGTCTAATCAGGCAACAGAAGTGAGAACCCTGGGTAAATGTTCAACATTTTAGCATCAGTGTCATTGTAATGCAGTAGGCTAAATTAACAAACATACATAAACATACACACATAACATAAAAGTTCAGTGGATTTTGTGTTGTTTTGATCTCACTATAATTTTGTTTGTTTTAAGAAGGCGCTCTTCACCATGTCTGTGTCCCCCATAAACATTTGATCCAGATATGTTAACACAAGTCAAACAACAGAAATTTAGATCAAGCTCCAGAGCAGAAAATGTTGTTTAGAGGGGTCCCCAATGAAAAACAATATGAAGGTTTTCATATCTCTGGGTAGTTTGTGTGTTTTGGGGTTGTGACAAGATCAAACTTGATTGACATTCCCTTGTTAGTTTTCTGGCTTAATCACTATCAAGCTTTGAGCTGTTAGAAAGAATAAACTTGCCACAAACAGGCAGAATGTGATTTCTGCATCACAACAATTCAGGAAAGATGTCTGCTGATGATGTGGTTAATTAACGCACCATTCCCCAAATCATTTACTGTTTCAGTCAGTTAATGTCCAATCTGAATAACAACAATATTGCTGGATCAACATGATAAATGAAGGGGTTCATTATTTTCAAGGTGTTTGGTCGGACAGCAACATACCATTCTAAGTTCACATAACAAATCATATCGATACAATTCAAACTTCTTCTAGCGCTGAACCACAGAATTTATTTCCAATGTTATGTCTGTCTCTTTAAGACATTTCAGGCTTGTGGACAAAGATTAATTTATTCCTGTTAGAAGAGGATTATGTTTTTTTCACAGTATGTGTTACCGGTCACTCCCGCTAATATGCTGAAAATCCGATTTCACAGAGAAAAAGTTCAGATTCCAGTATAATAGTTCTTTTTTTTTTTTTTTTTTTTTTTTGGGTGACCGGCTTCTGACCAACTTCCTACTAGATGACACTAGACATCCATAGTACTGTATCTGAAAACACACTGGAAGGCCATGAGATACTGTACCTACAATTTTTAGATATTGAAGATCATTGCATTGAGATTTAAAAGTTCCTTCCTGTTGGGGTTTTTAGTTGTCAGAGTAAAGAACAGGTAAGCCCGGAGTCGTGTAAACTGCCACATTATTTTCCATAGTTAGTCAGCTAGTTTCGGTGATTTCCTATGTTAATAAAAAGCAATCACACAAATAATAACCACAATTAAGCCAATACTATTTATATTTACTTGTAAATGCTTTTTAAAATTCAGTCACAGATTCAAGTATGGTCTTGCTCTATTCGTACACATACTGTACCAAAACATTATTGTCCTGTTACTCAACCTTTTTTCCGTCTTTTTCCTCCTCCGTTCTTCTCCTCTCTCCTGCCTCAGACAGACACCGTCTAATTAACGCCCTCTGAAGATAACATTTTGTGCCTCGTTTAACACTGCAGTTTCCTTTCATCCCAGTGTCGCAGACACAATCTATTGTTTAAGCAGAGTGTCTGTCGGATATTGGTTCAGAGGTGAGGGCATGCTCTGGAGAAAGATGGCGCCGCTCTCTAATGTGTAATAATTGGATCTGATTTTCAGCATTGATGTAACAATTTGTTAGAGAAAACACAGGGCAGAGCGAGCAGGGAGGGAAGTTATGTGGGAATTATTTTCCACTGCTGTGTGTCAGAAGCCAACCCCCTTCTCTGTACTCCCACACACACAAACACAAACACAAACACACACACACACACACACACATATATATACACAGATGATCAGAAGATTTCACAGATTTATCTCTCTCTCTCTGCTGGTCTCTAAGGCAACAAGCTGCCCAGAGAGTGATAGTGTCGTTTCTCTTGACTAACAGGCCTTGTCCTTGTAGTTCTTCTAGATTCCTTTAAAATGTAACTGGGAAAGAAGAAAAAAGGAGAGAGAGAGAGAGAGAAGAAACCATAACAAGCGACTATAATCACAAGACTTCTCAGTCATACAGGATAAGGAAGGAAATAAGCTGCACGTGATTTCAGGATGACTTACAAGGCTTTCTCTGTCCTTCTTTCTCACACACACACACACACACACACACACACACACACACACACACACACACACACACACACACACACACTGACTCAAACAATCACGCGTAGACATTTTGCACATCAATAAGCACAAAGAATAACCTGTGAGTGCCGTCACGATTCTTGTGTTGTAAAAATGTATTACATGTGTGCAATGGCTGGAGTTTGCAAGGATTTCTTTACATGACAAAACTTTGCAAGAAGAAAATCCTCTTGAGGTCCTAAAGTTTATCCACAGTGAATTCAGCTGTTTGTTCTCATTGAAAAATTAGCCTTTGAAGATAAAGGGTATTCACTTTGCGGCATTAAAACACAGGCATGAATAATGAAAGGTTATGAGTGTGGCAATGAAAACAGCCACAGTGAAAATACAGGCACTGAGTGCAGTTGCAGTGCTACTATATGGTCGATAAACATTGAGAGTGGTGTTGGAAGAGGAGGCTGTGGCAGCCATACTCTGGCTGTGAATTAAACACCCGGTAAAATGGAATCGATAGCAGGAGCCAGGGGAGACTCCAGATGAATGAAAACAGCGGCTGCACCTCCAACTCTGATCGATAAGTGTGAGGCTTTGTCTGTGTGTGAGTCTACGTGTGTGTGTCTGTGTGTGTGACCTCGCAGCAGCAGAAGTCTCAGTGAGTTTTAAATGGAGTGCTATGTTGAATATCAAAGGCCTGCTTTGGATGACTCATCGTTCACAACCAGCTCGGTCGGAGAGAGAATCCGCATCAGCACCAGACCGAAGTCTCACACACAAACGTACCAGTGATTACACTTGAGGATTTGTTTACACTTGTAGTAGTTGCACAGTATAGGACGAGATATTGTTTGTACATTTTTGCCACTAAGACCAGTCTTTACATTTTTTAGAATTGATGGCAATTACATGCCCGATGCATAAATTGAGAGTTTTGTTTGTTTCGAATGTCAATGTAAGTTAGCAGTCATTCTCTAAGAAAATAGAAGATTGTGTAGACACTAGACCCAACATTTGATTCTACGTACGTAACAATTTAACAGGCTTACCTTTTGGTCAACCCCATCACTGCTCTGCCTCAGCATCCTGAGACAAATTGCTCATCATGTTGGAAGTTGCTGTTCTTCTCACCAAACAAAAAAAGAAAGGATATTTATGGTAGATTTCATTTCTATTGAGTGTCTTTCCACCCTATAATACACTTAAAATCCAGAAGCAAAATGTACTACAAGCTGGGCTAAAACACACAACACTGACCATCACCTGACTGAGTAGAAAGGTTGTTCAGACAGCAGAGATCTGCCCACCAAAGACTGCTGGGAGATCTGAAAACAGCACAGGTATGTTTCTGCCTGAGTACTAAATGAGCCAAAGGACAGGAGATCATTTCTTTGAGATGTTACTGCACAAAGGTGTAGATGTGTAGAACAACACATGAAGCGTGTACCCAGGTCCTTTGTTACAATCACACCAGGATTTAGCTTTGACAAGACAAGAAGTGTAGTCGTAGTTTCCCCTGAATAACATTACTGTCAGACAAAAGAAACATCTTACAAACACATTTTGAACCTTTGAGAGAAAACACAGCTCTTAGATCTTAATGTCGTTCCTACGCCACAAGATCTGCCTCCTTGTGTTTTACAGGACACATTATCAAATGAAAGGGAGATAAATGCTATCATTTATTGTTACAATTAAAGACTGAAACATCCCTGAAGAGCTCAGTGGATTATTTGTTGAATAGATTCCTTTCAAGATATTGTAAAGTTTGACTTTGATTCAACAACAAACCTTTAAAAGGTCATCATTTTCAATTCATGATATTCAGTAAACTGTCTTCTATTAATCCTCAGAAAAAACTGCAGGTTGTTGCATAAGTTCAGGTTCACACAGTTAGACAGGCATGCTGGAAACAACACACACAACAAATACTAGTTTTAGCAACTCATCACAGACAAGCTGAGTATGCAATTGGATCTCTGCCTGGTTTGAAAAACTTGGCCTCGTCCACTAAGTCGCAACATTTTGTCTGTTTTTTTGAAGCTGCTACACAGATCACCATTGACTAACAGAGCCTGCTTCCTGTTTGAACAGGCTGTCTGTGTACGAGGTGACACAGTGGTGTCTTGGTGATTAGCACCGTCAACACACAGCAAGGAAAGTTCACACACTGATTGTGCTGAATTTTCGTTGTCTTCAACGTAAGTTTCCCCTTTATAGTACTCCAGTTTATCCCAAAGCTCCATGGCCATCAGAGTCAGGTAGAATGCCTACAGGTGTGTGTGAGTGACCTTTTTTGGGGTGTTTCTCTAGTGCATGTTGGGAGAAGCCCAGGCTTCCATCATGCAGAAAACAAGACGTGAGAAAATAAAAGGAATGCATTCAAGGCCATTTGTTTCTCATCCAAAAGTGGAGTGGTGACATGTTTGTGATGTATCTTGGCCTTGGGGTAATCTTTCTGCATTCATTTCAGAAACACTGAATAATAAACTGATTTATACTAAAAGGAACTACAGCGCAGATACTGAATGCATTTTTAGATGCAATATTGATGGGTAAAAATAAGTGTATTATGTCTTTATGTCTCCTCTGAGGGAAATTTTACTCTATGTTACGCATGTTATGGATCAGCTTGGTTCAACAGCATTTACTGCCCAGATCGCTGTCAGTATGTCAGCAGCTCTGCATCCCTGCCTCTCACGGGATCAGCACCTTGGACAGCGAGTGTGACAAAATTAAGTGCACAAAAAAATGGGGCTGTTGCTTTTTACTAGATGACTTGTTATTGCTCATTGTCCTTTTAATTGCTGTATTTCATGTACTGATTATACTGTATCAATGTGCATGATGCCACATGTCCTCTGCAGAAATAATAGGGTTCTATTTGTGTCACATTATCATACAATTACACCCAATATGTCCAATTCTCTCCAATATGATGCTCATTCCATGGTGGGAAAAGGAAGCGAGAAATGTCAGCGTAATTTATGTCTGTATGGATTTAATGGTTTCCACTTTATATCAAGTGTCTCTCCACTCAGGGAGTTGATTGCTGCTGCATCGTGTTTGTCCCTGGGCTTCTTTGGCCAAGGCCACTGCACACAGGTGTGTGTGTGTGTGTGTGTGTGTGTGTGTGTGTGTGTGTGTGTGTGTGTGTGTGTGTGTGTGTGTGTGTGTGTGTGTGTGTGTGTGTGTGTGTGTGTGTGTGTGTGTGTGTGTGTGTGTGTGTGTGTGTGTGTGGCGGCAGCAGCATGTTTGCTGGCTCTCTTTGCCTTGGCAGGGAAAAGGCTAGGTGGGATATTGGTCAGCAATGCCCTTCCACTTTGTGCCAACTGTCTCTCCTCGAGTGGATGTGTACAGAACACCATGTGTACACAATATCCATGTTAATGTGACCTTGTGCTGAGTGTGATGTGTCCTGTGTGCCAGCATGTGTCCATGAGTGTGTTTCTTTCTTTTTTTAGACACATTCAAAATATGTGCATGGAATTGTACTCTGGAGTCACTGTGAGTGTCGGTGGATTCAGTTTTAACAGCTGCGGTCCTCTCTGTGGTGCCTAACAGCGCTATCTAGCAGTGCGTACTAACACTGCATACCAACAAACACACTCCCACAAAATCCAGCTACACAAACACATCGATATCCATGTCAACAAGAGATGTAAACAGAGATTATAGATAAAGTAATGCTCTGCAAAATTATAAATCAATGATCTAAGACTGTAACACCTACATATTTTGTACATCTGCTAACCTTTAACACTTTTGTCTCTGATATCTCAAAAGAAATCCCTAAAGAAAGGATTGGACTTTCTGGACACATTTAAGGGTGGCAGACAGAGTGCAAGGAAGCATGGATGTAGATAGATGGATGGATGGCTGTAGAGTGGGAGGAGGGAGGAGGGAGGTGGGCGGATGAGAGGTAAGTTGCCAGGCAGCGTGGGAGTTTGAGGGCATGTTCAAGAGTTGTGTCTATGAGCATGTATGCATGTGTGTGTTTGTGTGTGTGTGTGTCTGCGTGCCTCCTCTCTATGTGGGCGAGCGAGCATGGGACCGAGTGATTGCTCACATGGAGGCAGTTGTCATGGCAACAGAGGATGTCGTTTTGTTCCGCAAGATCTCAGCTGTCCCAGAATCCTACAGACCTCTCTCTTTTTTCGTCCGTCTCTGTCTTCTTCCGTCTATTTCTCTTTTATTCTCAGGATCTGTTTTCCTTCTACCAAAACACTCACTCCACTCACTGCCCCCCTACTCTCTTTTCTACCTCTCTCTCCCCCTGCTATTCTCTACATCCCGCTCTCTCTACCTCTTGCCCCGTTTCCCTGCATTCTCCAATGCCCCTCCTCCTCTTACTCAATCTCACTCCTCCTCTCCTCCGCGGCTGTAACAGATATAAATAGAGGTAATAAATTGCAGTGAGGCTGCCAGGGTGTATATTTTTGTGTGTATGTGTGTTTGGATTTTCGCTCTAATGACCTGCAAAGACTGGTGGGATATCCCTACATAGGGAGCTGTAATTCTTCATACCTCCATTCCTCAGCCTCTCTCTGCCTAACATGGTACACACACGGCCCATTAATCTGCTGCTTTAGCACTTAACCGTCAAAACACAGAGGCTGTTTAACTCTGTCGGGCTTGTGACCCTCGGGCATTGTACCGAAGCTAAATAAATGATCATCAAAGTAAAAAGTGAAAAAATAATGTAGTAAATCATCCATCTCTCTGATTTGTATATATGCACCACGGGCTGATAGATAGATAGATAGATAGATAGATAGATAGATAGATAGATAGATAGATAGATAGATAGATAGATAGATAGATAGATAGATAGATAGATAGATAGATAGATAGATAGATAGATTCATATGCTTTTGTAATGTGATATCAAATGGATGTTGATTTTACAGCAAGTCATTCAATGCTGTTTTAATATCAAATGGTGATGATTGTAAAATATCAGGTTGCAAACTAACCATGTAGCTGGTGTCTGTTGTTTTTTGTTGATGCATGTGATGTGATTCTGGCCTCTGACTAAAACCAGTGTTTAACCCTGACCCAGTGCTCCTGGTTATAGTAGCACCTGCAGCACTATTATATCAATGCTTCACATCACATGCGAGGTCAAGGAAAATGCCCTCTTTCCGCCTGGCGCCATTTTTACATTTGCATCCAGTCAGCTGACACTCTGATCCAAATCACACTGCAGTGAAAGTTAGTGGACTCTCATAATAGTTAACAGCTATAACATAATAATGCATAATATAATGATAATAATTCTCTGTGAACAACAGTTCTTTCCTTTTAGGGTGCTGATGATAAACGGATGTTTTCACAGAATAATACATCGAATTAGCTCATTGCACAAAAAGAGGTTTGTATAAGGTTTATCTTTGATTATAAATGTTCATTGTCACACAATTGTAACTGCACACAGAGTGTCTCAGGTTAATTATATTTAAGCCTTATAACAGGGGCACTAAATAGACAGGATGATTATTAATTAGTAGATGAATGATGACTGATAAATACATTCAGCAATTAAAACAGCACAACTTGCCTGAACATGATAAAAATAAATAACCTTTAAAGAAATAAAACTGGCACCACAGCCAGAATCTTCCTTTTTTCCAGGACACCCGGTCATTCTCTCTGAATGTCTAAACTGACATTTACGATGCAGTCACCAATTACATTCAGAAATCTTTTGAAAGCAAAACAATGTGCCTGTTTGTCTCACCTTTACCATTTCCCTGTGCCCTGGCCTTCACTTTACTCTCTGCTTCTTAATCAAGTCTCTCTCTCTCTCTCTCTCCTGCTCTCTCTCTCTCTCTCTCTCTCTCTCTCTCTCTCTCTCTCTCTCTCTCTCTCTCTCTCTCTCTCACACACACACACACATACACAAATAATATGGAATGTGATTTATAGCTGTATTAGCGACAACCTTTATCCCTGGGAGAGGGAATAAGGGAAAAACAGGACAAACATCTGAGACCACCTGAGACCCGACGGCGTAAAAATGAATGATATAAAAGACAGAATATAAAGAAGAGACAGAAGAGAAAAATGTTGAATTAGTGAAAAGAAACATAATAAGGATGAGTGTGATGTTAAAGACGTTCTCCAAGATGGTGACAGAAAAGCAATGCTGCATCCTTATAATGTGAAATATACACCAGAAATACCTTGGGATATCGCATGCAGTTTGTATACTATTTGCAGTATTGGGCAAGTAGGATTATTGGAGAAGCTGGTGCATAAAAACCTTCCTTTTTTTCTTTTACCATGCTCAGTATTTTCCTCACACTGCTTTGCTTGGTACTAATCTGTATGAAAACCGAGTCTCACCAACCGCGTTTAGCAACCCACACTGTAACCGGAGATGATACGAAGAAGGTGAATTAACTGCTGTTTATCACTAAATAATATACTACTGCTTCCAGTCTTTATGTTAAGCAAAGCTAAATGGCTCCATAACTAATTAATACAAATGAAGGTGGTTTTGCTCTTCTCTTCTAACTCTTGGTAAATAACCAAATGAGCTCATTTACCAAATGTCCACAAACAAACCCAATAGAAGTAATTTGATTTGTCCTATTTTCATAATAAGTCTTACACATTGTGGCTTTAAAAACGTTTTACATTTGTCTTAAAGTGGCTCATCTGGGAAAAGAAGATTGTATTTTTTCTGTTGTATTGAAATATCGATTTTGAGCATCACTGTAGGGATCATTGGACAAATTCATAGAAAAGGCTAGAACTGATGCACTGGTCAGTTACTGACAGAAACAAACAGAAACAGAAAAAAACACACAATGTATTTAAACACATAGATCACATACTATACATGCATGAGTAATGGCCACAGAACATCAGAAAAGTGAGTAAATCGGTAACTGCAAAGAAAGCAGTGAGTCTGGGAGAGGAGATGTGAGAGTATGAGCAGCTCTGGAGGAATCGTGAAAGTGAGGCGTGATGAGGAGATGAAGAGGGCATGAGAGAAAATCATAAGAGAGAGAGGGGTTGGCTGAGTTCTGAGAGTCCCAGCATGCCAGTACGGCCTCTCCACACATCTGTCTGTTCATCCCCTGGGGGGGTTGCAATAGCGGACGCAACAGGGCGAGTGTGCGCTCACCTCTCCCATCCACACAGAAACATCTGTCTCCTCACACAGGCCATATGCCTCGTAACACAAGCCCTCTCCCGTCCCCATCCCCCCGTCTCACTTTCATGTCTCTTTCCCTTTTCTGTCCCCGTCTTGTTGTCTTTGATGGAGTGCCAGGGGCTGGCAGACGCTCCTGCTGCACAGCTTCATGGGCACACTGTCTGCTTCTGCTACTGTCCTTTACAAAACCTACTCCCACTTACACACACACACACACACACACACACACACAGATGCCCACAGAGGAGATATAGATCAGCTGTCATGAAATAGCAAAGCTGAATATGTCCATGTCTGACATTACTAGGTTCAGTTTTGTATTCAAATATAGGGATTCCATCGGATCTGCAGGTGGCCTCAGGTGTGGGAACGGGCATGAATGACTGAATATGAACACACAGTACACTTATTACATATTATACTGATGCTAAGCATTAGTCAGTGCGCTGTGGGCCAGCATCTCTTTACCATTTCCAAAAGCATCAAACCTAAAAGAAAAATCCATGTTATGACAGTCAGTTCTGAAAACAGTTTACTATGGATTACAGGACCTAGTGTATTTGTATTATGGGTTCTTGCTGTCATTTCTGTGGTTAACTGCCTAAATGTACAGTAGATGACGTCAAATACATTTTTCACAGCACGGTTAGAAAAAGAGCTCGATAGCAGAGTCTAAACATCCAAAGCTTGTTTTTAGTCTATATAATAATAATAGCTTGGAAATACTCTCTTATTTATTGCATGAATAAAATAGTTTCTTCTCTGGTTAACACAACATAACTTACTAGATATAATCTTAAAACCAGTGAGTGAAGCACTTATATTTGACACAAAGTAAGGTACACTATTGTATTTTACATTTTGTTGTTTGTTGATATTCTGTCTTTGGTCTATCTGTGAGTTTTGAAAAACAATTGAAACTCTGTCAACAAAAAAAATCCTAAACTATAAACCTTGTTAATAGTGTCAGATATGAGGGAAGACTTAACTTAATAGTTTGTGGTTTTGTTTGCAGTTTCAAAACAGCACAAACTACATAGGTCATTGCTATATAGGCCGTATTAAGGATGACACCATCATGGGCTGTGGTCAAGCATAACAGTATTAGCTACATCCTGGCAAAGGTAAAAAAAAAAAAAGGTTGCATCTTCCCCTAACACTGATTTAATGCACCACCCGGCTGGCACACTAAGTGACCCAATGATGTGCAGTCAGTGGTGCCAAATTGGGCCGGTTTCCACTCAATTGGGCGACATGGGATTAAGATGGGCTGGTAAAAAAACGGGTCGGGCTGGTAGGTGAAATTTGAGCTGCTTTTGTCAAAATGTGGCGATGTTTGGAACATATTGTTTAAACAACATTAACAAACAAGCTGTCATTCTATGGTTGCGATGGCTTATTTATCCATTGTTATATCTTTGATTATTTGATGCAGATATGAAGCTTTGAAGGCTTATTGTGTGTTTTCTAATGTGTGTGACGGATTAAAGTTTAACATGTTTTTTTTGGCAATATTATGACTTGGGGTTGGTTTTTATTCAATTTGGTGGGATTTTAGCTGTAATTGGTCTGGGAACAACTACCAGTCCGATTCTGCAACGCTGTGCGCAACCATGTGCGCCACCAACAAACAACAAGGTGCATGCTGGGTGTGTCTATGCTCAAGGTGGCTCTTTCAGCTACGTTTTGTCCAAGACGTGGCTCATGTGATATGCTCGCAAATTGGAATTTGACTAAGGAGCGCAGCGGGGCCAGAGGATCGGTGAAATCAGACACTACTTTGAGAGTAAACGAGGGCAGATTGCGGACTTCTCGGTGCGCTCACCTCACCTTTAAACAGGTGAGTATACAGACAAACAAACTCTCGAAAAGAGAGCGTCAACAACCAAGCTTCACGTGTCTTTGCACCACAGGTGGTCCAACAACTGTGCAGCCTCATCTCTGTTTGTGGGCCGCAGCAGCTGTGAGTTAAATTGCTTACACACCTATGTGTTGTCTGCCGTGATGCTCTGTTCTATGGATGATCATGTAGGACATGCCAGGTTATTTGATTTATGTCACACCAGCCATGGTGTCAATAGTCTTCTTTTTATGAGTTGTTGTACAATTGGTTTGTCCTCTCTTCTGCTTAATCTCCGTGAGGCTGTCCTGAGTATCAAATACTATTATAATTAATAGTCTTCTGTCTGCATATAGGCTGCAAAGTGCTGTCTATGGCAAATTAAATAAGCTTTCTGTCTGTAAAGAAAAGTTGCCTGATGCAGTTTGCGTTTACAAAGTTTGTGGAACTTTAGTTGTATCCAAGTTTGTTTAATATACCTAGAATACATTCTTCGGCTTGCTGGATTTAAATGAGCTCTCCTGCTGTAAAGGTTGTTTGAATAAATTGCACGACAAACATCCAGGACTCGGAGCAACAAACACACACACACACACACACACACACACACACACACACACACACACACACACACAAACACACAAATGTATTGTGTGTACATATGTGACACAAAGAGTGAACCACAGTTGTGCTTGAGCACACACATCTCATATATCTCCGGAATCGATCTAAGCCAGGTTCCTGTCTAAAAGGGGATTTGGACTGGGAGTCTCCAACCGATGGGTCACACTGCACTGCCCAGCGCACATTCACAGACACACGCTTAACCTGTCTGTTTTTTCCCCGCATCCACATTCATGCATAATGCATGCAACTCCTGCATGGTTATTGGAGAGAAAGAGAGAGTGTGTCCGTTTGGCTGTGTGTATGTGTGCCCGTTTGACAGAAACATGGAGCATAACAAGAAGAGAAAAGTTTGAATTAAATGAGGGCCAGAGATCTTTTCCTGTGCTCAAATGCTTTTCTATTTCTTGTCACGCTCTCACTTGGCACTCTCTTTCTCTCTCTCTCTCACTCACACACACACACACACACACACACACACACACACACACACACACACACACACACACACACACAGACACAGACGAAACCTATTTCTCAGTCACAGACTTGTCGCTCCACCTGTCTCCTGCTACCATTTCCCTCTGGACCCAATCAGTGGTGAGCACTGGAAGACTGATTATGGCCTTAAGCGTCACTCAATAGTAGGAGAGGGGTGGAGAGGATGACCAGGACTGAGGCTAAGGTGGAAGGAGAGAAGATGAGTACATGTGGGGATTACAAATGCGGAACAAAAGGTTGTGGGAAATGGAAGGTGATTGTGAAGGAGAGGAGAGTGGTCGATAGGAAAAGATGGGGAAAAGGTGCAGAATTAAAGTGGAAACTGAAGATGAGTAGTGAACAGTATACGGATAAGTGGAAGACAAAGATTGGGAAACTGCTTAGCTGCATTTTTTTTAAATTGCCAGTATTATATCAGAAAAAGTGAGGTTTGTTGTGAGACTGACCTTTCTACAATTGAAATTAAATGGATGAGGAACTTGAATGTACTCATCAAAATTAATTTCAATCTTAGATTCTAAATTATAATGTGTCCGAACTTGGCAATTGGACTTGACGGTGACACTGGAGAACGGCTCTTAAAGTAATGTTAATCCTCCAAGTGTGCTCATTATGATAGTGATGCTATACAAAAACTCACAAGGTTACCAAAAAAACATTAGAAATCATCCTCTTATGAATAACATCAGCAAATTTAATGAAAATGTGCCCAAACCTTTTATTAACGGAACAAAACAATTAACACATTAGTCATTCGACCATAATAGATTCATCGTTTAAATCACTTTTCAAGCAAACATGCTAAACAGTGTTTCAGCTACTGAAATCTGAGGATTTGCTGTTTTTCTCTGTTTTACATCATTGTAATCTGAATATCTTTGGGTTTTGGTGTGTTCATCTTGGTCTTAAGAGAACTATGACGCTATTTTCTTTACTATTTTCTGACATTTTAAAGACAAAACTAAAAGTAGTCATCAGAAACATTGATATGAGAATAATTATTAGCTGCTCTTATTGAGATATGTTGTCATGGACTGTAATGTTGGAGAGATGGACTACTGATCAACTGCCATCATTGTCCTCACTATGATGTAGGGGACAACTACCTGTCGACCGAACCGGGAAGGTAGAGTGAATGTGGCTCTTCTTGACATTTCAGTTCTACTAACATTGAAGCAGAGTCTGACATTTAAACGTACCATTGATTTCTGCAGACTGCTCCGTAGACGTTGCTGTAAAATAAGACTGATCACCCACCTCAGTGTGTTCGTGTGATCATGCATGTATGAGAGGCATTATGTATTCCTCGAGAGTATCCCTTCAAATGCATGAATGCTTGATATATGTAGTTTTACATTCAATGCGTGTCTATGTACTTGAGCTTCTTCTGTTTCAATAGTTTCTCCCAGACTCTGCGATGTGCTTTCAATCATTGTGAATCCCAGTGTGGAGAACATACCAGTGATGAACTGATGTTCACACTACCTGCTTGCTCTGCAGAATAATGCAAAGACTCCCTAAATTCCCAAGTTGCATCCAGGACTTACCATAGCACAGGGAGAAGAGATAATATTTGCTCAACATTGGCGCGGTGAAGAATGATGGCAAAGATAACATGGCAGAGCAGATGAAGATGTTGAACTTAACAACATAAACTGGCTTAGGGAATTTGGTGCATCGTTTCTCTGGTAGAAAAAGAGCCAGAGGTGGAGTTGGATATTAATTACCGATATAGAGCAGCCAGTCTTAATGTGCTACTCCGGGAATTTCCACAACACATAGTTTATTAGTGCAATTTGTGCCACAACTCCTTGGGCTGGTGATCAACTCTGTAGTTGTTAAAAGGGACCTGAAGGCCTATGTTTTAGACGTGAGGATGGATCATTGGGAAAAAAATGTGCAGCGCTGCGTACTGATCACACTTTGGTGGTGAGTCAATTCAGTTCAGACAGCAGGGAGGCTGCCCACCAGGACCGAGGATCCATCTTAGATGTAATGAGCATTTTAATGTCTAATGCTTTAAGATTTAATCATCTATGTGCATTTCTCAAAACAGGCACTGATTCTGTAGAGGTGAAGGTGCTAAATCAACCTGGATTATCAAATGTAGTGCAAATAAAATATATCCAACAACAACAAAAATTTAATAAAAATATAATTTCCTTAGAGTCACAGACTACATTAAATCCGAGCCTGTAGACTGCACACAGCTGGTTAGGCCTTTTAGGCTTCATTTTAATACCTCATATCATGTTATTCAAAATTCACATAGTAACTTAATTTAACTAATTATTCTGTACTTTTCCTTTACCAATACAAATAACCACAGAAGTGTTAGTGTCAGCTTTTATTAGACTGCATAGAACCAGAGAGCTCTCAGCTTCAAGGGCATTTTATTTATCACATCATCACTGGACCAGGGCAGCGCTACCTGACTGAGAGGAGAATTGAGAGGCAGAGCAGACTAGGAGTACATGACTCATGGTTTCACTGCGTTAGTAATTGAACATTTCTACTGAGAATAACATGTCTGCCCATCCAGCCAACTACTCCAGCTGCATCAGTTGTCATTTTGTGTCTGTCAGGGTTTATCAGTCTTCCTTTTCACTGGATATCTAGTCAAAGTGAGTGAAAAGCAGTGCCATAGGAAGGGTTTTAGAAATACTGTGGTCAAGAGTCTTAAGTTCCCCCAGTGCAGGTTTTTTATTTCTTTATTATAAGTGTTTATCTACCCTTCCTAACTGTTTGAATGCTGAATATGATTCTGGTGGAGAAATGTGAAGTTCATTCAGGCCTATTTCAATGTGTTTTTGGCCTATAAATCCAATGTAATTAATCCAGAATTAGGCCTCAAAACTCACCATGCGTAATGTGTGTATCATTAAAAACTCCTGAATCCCTTGAAACAATATTGAGGACATGAACTCCGTAGCTACAACCTTGCCATTTGTCTGAGTGGCTTCAACATTTTGACCAAATGGAGAACGAGTTTAGCAGAATTTGACCTTGTGGGTGTTTTGCACCAGAAGAACACAAGAACAGTAGGAAGCCAGTTGCGTTAAATCATCCAAATAGCACTCAATAAATGCATTTTTTTAAGGCAGAGAAGGATGATTAATGTGCAGCCAACACAAGTGAGTCATAAGTGCTTATGTGTCCCATCACATCAGCACAGTGACTGAGGCCCGAAACAAACATGATATAACTAAACTATAAACACTAAGTCTTTGTATATGATTTATTCAATTCTAACTAGCAGAACAAATGATTTCCATAATAATATCAATATAATTTTATGTTCGCTGTATACAAAGTATATATTGAATAAGATCACCTGAGGAGGTCAGTGATGTTAAAGTACACTATGATGTCTCGTTGCCTCAGCAGAAGTGTGTTAGCTGAAACATCTCATGGTCATAAAACTTGGGTCCAGCTTTGCACTCAGGTTCTCTCCTAGGTGGACTGCAGTAAGTGGTCACAGCAGGGATTTCTTTCGAGGACAGAGCATTCAATCATTTTTGAAAGTGGTATTGCATTGGAGCCTGAAACCCCCTCCTCCTCTGACAGCTCCATGGAGGCATCATTGAAGGATGACAGCACACTGAAGCTCTCACCTGTGTTTTGATATTCCTCTGCAGTCATCGGGGGATAGAGTTTGTTGTCAGACCAGGGCTGAGCCAGTGGCTTTCTTGGCTTGAACACATGCTGCAGTGTGTCAAAGGAAACAAATTGTTCCAGCAGGTGTCCACGTCCTGCACATCTAGCAGGTATTAGCTTCTACTTGGGGAATTCATTGGATAGCATAGGTCGTTGTAGTACTGTACCAAATATAAATTGTTATAAATATATCTGAGTTTAATATTTTGCAGCATCATCTGTCACTATGCATGTGGCCTTTCCCCCTGATGGCCCAGTGCTCCATGAGTGATGCTCTTATTTGGTAGCATTGTTCTTTGGTCATTCTCCCAATCCCAAAACAAAACTGTTTAATTTATACAACATGAAAACAGCAGGTATGCATCCTTATTCACAGTGGTGTAGTATTTGGTGCCCTACATTAGAGCTTAAAAAGGAGGAAATGATTGATTATCCAGTTGGCACATTGAATGTTTTGTCTACTTTATCCTACATACAGATACTGTCTGTGCACTTGCCTTTTGGGGGGGGTAACATAATTAGGGTCCAGTTTGTGCACAACCCCTCTGAGGTCCTCTTTTTTTTTTTACAGCTGTAGGTCTGCAACTAAATATAAACATGGTAGTCTCCTTCCTTTGTGTTATGATCAAAATAAATCTATTATTTTTCCATTTCCTGCTAAATTAGAACAACAGCAATACTGCCACTGACAGTAAAAGAAGAGATTAGCCATCACCTGGACACAGTGGCCCAGCTGGTTTCTGGCTTAATGTAGCATATTTTTGTTATCTTTTCTGGCCTGCTTTGAACAATGTTGGCAGCTGTGATATTTGCAGAAAAATCTGTGCATGATAGCCTTTATAACACAAATTTGATAAAACATAATCATCATTGTTAGAAATAACCTGTGAGCAAACAATTTCCCGTTATCTGTGCTGTACTGTAAATACATTAAAGTATTAGTGCTTCTTTCAGGCCAAAGCTGAATGAATACTTAAGAAAACACATGTGCACACACTCTCAAATGCACTCAGTTATAATAATGTGCATGTGTGTGTGGTTGTATAGAAGTGGCTACACTTTATTTATTTATTTTATTACGTTTTTTCTTGATTTAATCTAGTTTTGTAGCTGCCACTAATACTTTCTCTGCTTTTTCCCGAGGCAGTTTTTGTGACATACTTATCCTCTTAGATATGTGCCACAGGTTAAAAATAAGTCTATCAAATGTCCCCAATCCCAGACCTATCACTTGGTCTTCATGTGTTGGGATTGACTATGTCACATGGGGTTAGTAATTATGGATGGGCATCGAGAGGATTTTATTTTTGGATTCCTTATCGATCCCTTTACAACTCTGCTTGGTACGTGTTCCAGACTAATTGGATGTAAACTGTCCAATTCAACCTTTCATCAATGATTATACTAGGACTGCAATTAGGTGATGATGATGCAGTTTTATAACAATTTATCACATCAGAAAGTGTTTGTATTGTTGGTTTGTTCCTCATTCCACTGCTCATGTAGCCTATAACTTGAATTGGGAGTACAACTAGTTAGATGAAGTTAGTTTTTTGCAGGTTATCAATAATTTGTGATGCACTGGTTATTTTTCATGGAGCACAAACTCTTGGAAACCAGTTATTTATTAGTCACGTGGCTGATAAAACATCAAAGAAAAAGAGATACTATCATTGACCCTCCAGGCCTCCCTTCCTCTCCTGCTTTCTGCCTCTTTCCTCTTATTTGGCCTGCATTTCTATTTCTTATCTGATGACTTTTGATTTGTCACAGTGTGTTTATATGTCTGTGTGTGTGTCTGCCACTTAATTTTGGTATGACAGGGTTGCAGCTGCAGTGTGTTGGACCAGTTCTAATAAGCAGGGCACAGTGAGTCCTGGATCCAAGGATTTAGCTAATTGTCACATTGCTATTCAAGCGTCCAAAGTTTAAAACCGACAGTACAAAGTCCCTGACCCATGAGGGCACACACACACACACACACACACACACACACACACACACACACACACACACACACACACACACACACACACACACACACACACACAACTTACACACTTACACACCCACAAACACTGTCAAACACGAGATGGCAAATAATGTGCCAGCACGACATACAGACACACAAGCTATTCAAACATATATGTTTGCACACAAATCCAACTGTTAACAGTTTAAATAAGGTAATCAAAGATTTTGGCTTTAAAGTGTTTAAGCTCTACTATTACATCTAAGAGTAAATCTTCTACTTATATCTATAATAACTCTTAAGTACAACATTTAGTTCAGACATTCATTTTCACCACTTTGACTTTGGTGATCCTGTGACTTGTCCTGTAGCGCCACCAGCAGGTTGACAGTTGTTGTTGAGTGGAAACAAGACAGGCTTCTACACCGGATTCATCTTAAAACAAATGTGACATTTATTGAAGGATAACAGGGTATATCGCCCAGCAGTTATACGTGCACGGGCCTAGCAGTACTGAGAAGTTCAGCAACTAAAAGGCGCTTAAACAGAGTGCGCATCATGTTATATAGACTTTTATGAGTTGAATATGATAGGTCCCTAATAAAGGAAGGCGGCTCTTGGTTTAGACTTTCTGAGGGCCTTATCAGTTAGTGAAACTGGGTTTCTTTGATCTGGTTTCTCTGCAGCATGAGCTCATCCTTCTTTATGTGTCTCTGTTCCTTTTCCATCGTACGGCCAGGCACTAGAACGCCCTGACCGGAGTATTTGACCTTCAAAGAGAACTCATAACATTTACCGCAATGTGCACAGTGATAGTGTGATGTGAGAGCATGAACAAAATATACTGTGCTCGATATTTGTATGTGTGCATTTATTATTATATTCCTTTATTGATCCCCATGGGGAAATTCGAGTTTATACATATGAATGTAATATTTACATGACATTGTGTTTTTTTAATGAAATGACAGCTATCGGATGAATTGCCATGAAATATGGTGCATGTTGACATTCATGTTGCCCTCAGGATGAATTCTTATAACTTTGGTGATCAGTTAATTGTAAAATATTTGCATGTTAATACGTGTTACGCCCCCTTGGTGGCTCGGAGTAGAAGGACGTAACATAATGCACCAGGTTGAGCAAGTGAGGGTGTAGTCACACAAAACCAGGACGCAATATGAATTAAAGAAAGTATTTATTTACAGAAAAGCAACACAGGGATCAAAGAGGACTGTCAGTGGCACCAAAGAAAAGAACATAAATAAACCCACCCCCATTTACAGGTGCTAAGCACCCAAAAGTACAGCGGGTGGTGCTCACTCTAATCTGGGGTTTTAACAAAAGGTAAACCTACGTGCATGCAATATGTATACCCAGGGTATCTTACCTATCCTCGTTTGTCCCTGTGCGCACAACAAAGAATTAACACAAGACAAAACAAAAGTAGGCTGCTAAAGTAAATGGTTTTAACAAAGGTGTTTTAACTAAAGATTCATCAATGAACCAGCAAAACCAAGCAAAATCAACCAGAGCTCAACCAGAGCTCTGCCGCAGCTCAACCCAAAAAGCAACCACCTTCTCTAACACAAATGGGGGCTATATAAAGGGGAATGGCTGATAGGAGATCCGGAACAGGTGTGGTGATGATCAATGATTGGAACCAGGTGCGCACATCTGAGAAGGAGGAGAATGAAAACAGTGGGAGGAGACAGAACAACAACACAAACCAACAACACAAAACAGAACACAACACAGAGGCGTCGTCAGCCCCTTTTTACTGGGGCACGTGCCCCAGTAAAAGTCTCCAGTGCCCCAGTAAAATTCCATTGATCAGATTCATTATTAAATTAATCTGCAGAAGCGCCGCTCTCGCTATGGAATCGGCAAGATTCATCAAGTGCATCTCCTGCTGCCTCGGGAGTCTTCAGTCGAGCCTGCCACTTACCAGCCAATCAAAAAACGAAAGGGGCTACATAAAAGCCAATCAGAAAATAGCACTACTGTATCTGGGTAAGATTTAATGCAACAACCAATGAAAAAAAACAGTTATTTCCGGATTCGTCCACGTAACTCTGAATGTTTCGTTTAAACCGCGGGAGCTGGAAACAGCACAGAGTAAGTCATCTCCTGTTTTAACGTAACAACAAATTCACAACTTGTTTGACACAAACAATGACAACTTGATTGCTGTTAATTTTGCCCACATAATTAGCACCAGTTTTTCAATACTGAGCGTCTGTAGCCTGAAGTTTTATAGCACACAGACACACACACACACACACCATGCGTGCACGCACACACGCGGAAATGAATAATGAATGAAAAATTGTCTGTCTTCAAAACTTGAGAGTCCTGTAAAAGTATAGGCATTTGTTTTGTGAAGCTGTCCTGTAAAACTAAACATTCGCCTTCTGAAAAACGATTCAGATGGACATCAGGAAATTCTTTACGGGCAGAGGGAGAGGAGCAGTGAGGAGAGATGAGGACGAGGGAGGTATGATAATTGCCCACATTAACGTCAACATTAATATTTATGCTGGTAATAGCCAACAATTGCTAGTATGATGTGCTGTGATTTGATCAATGGTTTATTTTTGCCTATTCAGTTTTGTCTATACTGAAAAGGGTAAGCTTCCCTGTTGTTAATTAGGAAAGCCTATGAAATGCATGCAGTGAGTATACTTAGGCCTATGTGTTTGGATGTTTCTGGCTAGTGGCTGCTACACTGATTGAGGGGCAGAGTGCTGGAGGAGAAGGAGGAGGAGAAGGAATAGAAGGAGAGGAGGAGGAGGAGGAGGAGGAGGAGAAGAAGAAGAAGAAGGAAGAGCAGGAGGAGAGAGGGGAGAAAGAGCACAGGCTGGGGGGTCCAGGGCCAGGCAGGGGGAGGAAGAGGAGAGAGACAGGCAAGGATCGGATGAGGACATGTTGGGGGCTAGACGCAAAACTTTCTCTTTTATCCATTGAAAGGGAGCAACTATGTAAAGTGAGTCAAAGCCAAGTTATTGACCGCTTTGCCACCATGAAAGCGCGGCGATACAGCCTAATAGGGAAAAAATAATCATTTAAAAAGGCTCTATGCAGTAATGTATAGCCTTATTTAGTTTAATTTGATGGTTTGATGGTTCTATTACATTTCCCAGGTTGATTGGTGGCAACGAGCCACCTCACCTTAAGTCCGAAATTTTATTAGTTCTCAACCTTTTTTCTTGCCTTTTTAGTCCATGTCGTTCTGGCAAAATTATGCTGTTTCCACACAGCTTCTAAATAAATATAGATGTGCAGACTTCTCCTGATAAAGAGGAAGGTCATAAAGAGACTTTTTGTTTATTTGTTATTTGTAAATCTTTGAGATGTGTATGTGTTAAAATAAATATCATTGTACGGTACTCATGAATCTATCTTTGAATCTTTACCTTTACCAGTGCTTTAATATAGCCTACTGTACAGTATGACAGTGACAATGATTTTGAAGCTTGCACATACCCTTCTGTATCCATCTATTTCATATTGTGCACACGTAAAAAAAAAAAAAGTATTGGCAGTTGGGGGCCTGTGCCCCAGTAAAACTCTAGGTCTAGCAACGCCCCTGACACAACACATGTAGGCCTACAACATGTATACATACACGACACTGTACGTAACACTCCCCCCCATAAAGAGTCAGCCCATGGCTGACGATACCTCAAACCATCCCCATAACACCAACAATAATAATAAACACCGCCAGTAACCACTTACCAACAAGAATTAAACACGAGAAAGAGCGTCCGCAAATACATTCTCTGTGCCCTTTTTGTGGTGGATTACCAGGTTATAACTCTGAATCATCAGAGACCAACGCATTAGTCGCTGGTTGTGGTTGTGCATACGGTGCAGAAACACCAGCGGATTGTGGTCCGTGTAGATAACTACAGGCTCCGCACTAGATCCAACATAGACCTCGAAAAATTGGAGCGCGAGCAGCAAAGCCAACGTCTCCTGTTCTATTGTGGAATAGCGCATTTGGCTACTATTAAACTTTTTTGAGAAGTAGCCTACAGGATGAACCAAACCCTCAGAATCCATCTGAGTCAGAACCGCACCAGCACCAATACAGCTCGCATCGACTTCAACGGAAAAAGGTTTACTGAAATCAGGAGCACTAAGTACTGGGGCATTACACAAGAGTGCTTTACAGCTTTCAAAGGCGATTTGACACCTATCCGACCACACAAACTTCACCAATGGACTGATCAAGTCAGTCATTCGGGCTGCAACGGAAGAGAAGTTCCTACAGAACCCTCGGTAGTAACCAGTCATTCCGAGGAATCGGCGTAACTCCCGCCGAGTAGTGGGCACTGGGAAAGATGCGATGGCTGCGACCTTGGCTTCCAAGGGACGCACTTGGCCTCCGCCCACCTGTTTACCCAAGTAGGTCACAGTCGCCTTCCCAAATTCACATTTTGCCAGGTTCAGGGTCAGGGACGCATCAGCCAGTCGCTGAAACACGGTCCTTAGCGAGTCCATATGGGCAGGCCACTCTGACGAGTGTATTACTACGTCATCCAAATACGCAGTGCAGTTAGGCACACCACTAAACACAATATTGACTAACCTTTGGAAAGTGGCCGGAGCGTTTCTCATGCCGAAAGCCATCACGGAATATTGTAGAAAATTGTCAGGAGTCACAAAAGCACTTAGAAGCACGAGGTGAAAGGGGAACTTGCCAGTATCCTTTCAATAAATCTAATTTCGTGACATAGCGAGCTGATCCTATTGTATCCACGCAATCATCTACACGGGGCATAGGAAACGAGTCAGGCACAGTGACATGATTGACCTTACGATAATCTGTGTAGAATCTATGGGTTGCGTCAGGCTTTGGAACCAATAAGCACGGAGAACTCCATGGACTGGAGCTGGGCTGTGCTAAATCATGTTCCAGTAAATAATCAACTTCTTCTTTCATCAGAGATCTTTTAGATGCATTTACTCTGTAGGGATGCTGCTTAATAGGCCTGGACTCACCCACATCTATGTCGTGTTGTAGCACCGTAGTGCGGGTAGGCACATCTCCAAACAGACAGGAGAACTCAGAGACAAGGCAGAGTAGGTCAGCTTCCTGCTCCCTGCTTAAATGAGGCATTAAGGATGGAAGTTTCACCAACATTTCTGAATTGGACAACCGAGGGGTCTGTTGCTGGGCTGTGCGTAAACTCAGGCCATCCTCATCACTCACTGTGAGAGAAGTAGTAGAACTCACAGCTACTGACACCGCAGCCGCAACAGTGGCTACAAGGGGCGCACTGCGTGTCTCAGGCTGGACGTTGCCTCTAGGATAGTAATTTTTCAGCATATTAATATGACACACTCTGGTTTTCCGTCTTCTATCAGGGGTCCTGACAACATAATCGGTAGCACTCAACCTCCTGTCAATGGTGTAAGGTCCTGAAAAACGAGCACTCATTGAAGTACCTGGAATGGGCAGTAACACTAAAACCAGGTCACCTGGTTGTAGAGAACGTGGAAGTGCTTTTTTATCAAACTGCCGCTTCATACCCTGTTGTGCCACAGAGAGACTCTCCCTAGCGATACTGCAAGCCTCGTGCAGTCGTTCTCGAAAGCGACTCACGTATCACAGTAAAATTGGCAGTGTTAATCCAACACTTAAAGAGTCAATTTTAACACTATTCCAGATAACATACGTTCCCTATCTACAAAGTGTTAAAATTACACTTACCATAGAGTTACATTTTGAGAGTTAATCCAACTCTGATAAGAGTTAATATTTGGGACTATATAACACTGACAAGTGTTACTGAAGTTTTACACTATGACGAAAATAACACTGATAGTGTTATTAAGATTTCACACTAGTTTTTTTTTTAAGTGTTAATCTGAATTAACTCCTATTAATTTACTCTTAATGAGTGCTAGACCTACTTAACTCTGAGAGATTTGTCCCTACAGTGTTGATTTTTAACTGACTCCTACTAGTGTTAAAACATATATACTTGTGTATTTACTCCCGGCTAGTGTTATTATGCAACACTTATTTTTCTACCCTACCATGTCCAGCTTACACTTAAAATAAATAAAAATAAGTGTCTGCAGGAGAAAAGCAAAACACAACAATATATCCATGTCTTAATACAAATTTATTAAAGAAATAAAGTTTTACAGAGACTCAGGTGAAAAACAAATAAAACACACCAGGATGTCAAATATTAATGTTTATAGACCTCTGAAGAATAAGTCCCGCCTCTGAGGCTCCTGGTTCCATTGGTCAAATGTCTATGGGAAATAACATGAGGTTTTTGAATGATCGTACATAACAAACTCTGTAGGTGGCAAAGAAGTAAAAGCTGCTCACGTTTTGAACTACACACTTTTTCCATCTAGATTCCACTTGGGTTTTGGATTGTCGGTGCCGTTAAAGTAGCATTTATAATAGTTTACTAGTTTAACGGCACCGACAATCCAAATCCCAAGTGGAATCTAGATGGAAATAGTATGTAGTTCAAAACGTGAGCAGCTTTTACTTCTTCGCCACCTACAGAGTTTGTTGTACGATCATTCAAAAAACCCATGTTATTTCCCATATTTGATCAATGGAACCAGGAGCCTCGGAGGCGGGACTTATTCTTCAGAGGTCTATTCTGGGTACTGATTCTACCTTCAAAAAATAAAAACACTGGTCAAGGCTGCATTAGATGGCAATATGGAACAATATAAAGAGAGGAATCTGTTGATCCATACACCATCTTAACATCCAATGGTTTGAAGTAGACCAACTCTTCAACATCAACCACCTTAACTGCCTGGAATGGCTTTAAAACAATTTTAAATGCGTGGTAATGCTCATCGAAACAAACCGTTTCTACACCTGAGCCAGTTAGTGTTACTTGCTCATCCTTCACAATAACAGTCCGGATCTGACAAAATACTGGCATCTCATCAGCTACCTCAACGCACACCAATAGACCAGGTCGATATTCAGTGCCATTGCGTTTTACCCATTTCACTGTCATAACATTAGTAGATAGTGCAGTGTTAAGTTTTGCAGCAATTTCAGGGCCTTCCTTCAATTTGTTTAGCTGCAACATTTTTCCTGGAAATAGTCAATCTACACTGGTTGATAGATTCCAAATTCAAGGCCATGTATCTTTGATGTTTTTTGGCCAACGTCTTAGTGATATTTTTGAAACTCTTAAGCTGGGTCTTGAAAAAGTTATGTTTTGCCTCGTAACGCATATAGTCTAGGTCCTGGGGAAGATTTGTATGCGCTTCATTTAGCGGAGAATATCTCAAATGTTATAGACTAATATTACCCCACTGAACAATGTGTGATGTGTGCCAAAATCTCTATCCGGGACGAAAGTCCTGAAAATGACCACTATAGGTGACACTTTTATCACAATACAGGTGAATGGGACTTTTTTTTTTCCTTTATAGATATCCTAATCAATTTCTACCAGATTAATCTTCAACTTAATAGAAATACTTTTTGTATTACACTTTGTCTCAAAAATAAATAAAATATGCAAATTAGGCAATCTCTCATTAAATATGCGTACATATAAACTCTTGAAGCTACAGATTTTCTTAGGTGATCACAATGTTTACAGTGTAAGAATTCTGGGTTGATAGTTCTAATTGTGTCTCCAGGGTGGATGCTGTGTGTGTGTTTGGGGTGGGGGTGGGGGTGGGGTTATAAATACAATTGTATACAAACACAGGACTTTTTTTCAAAGAAAGAAAACAAGCATTTTATTGATATACAGACATTTTATATCCAACCTTGCTAATATCATAAGAACGTTAACTTAAAGTGAAAACTACAAAGCAGCAGGTTAATTCCCTGTGTTGCAAGGTAACACGTCAAGTCCAGGTACTGATGGAATCCAGGTAAGGCGATGATGATGAGAGCTCATTCAGTGATAGGATTTTTACAACTATTGCCTCCCTTGCATTTGCAGTACTTGCAGCAACGGATACCAGCTACCCGACAGGGACATCCATTCTTGTGTGCACATTTGGCACATGAGCAGGGATCTGGCAACCCTTCAGGTTTTGAGATTACAATCTCAGGGACTAATAAACTGCCCTTTCTTATAAAACCATAAGCATCTGCATTTAAGATTGAGGTGGCGTCTGTAAATGGTGCTTGGACCCAAAGCTGCTGTTGATAATAGGCTCTTTGTATATGTTTTCCTGCATTAGTTGAGGTGCAAGCAGTTCTCTCAAAGTCCATCTTGAGGACATTACTATCGAACGCAGCAATGCGCAGGTCGTCAAATGTCTCCATGTCTGTTGATGGTTTGAGACATTTGACCAAGAATCTTTCAGCCATTTGTATTGCACTCTCTGTTAGCTGTGGACAGTTGAAATTGAGAATCAGAGAAGAGTTGTCTGGTTTGCGGACAGTGTTCAGAGCTGCAAGTTTAGTTGAAATTTTGCTAGTTGTATCACACCCAGTCAGCGCATGTAGTGCTGGGAGGCACTGTGTGAGCTCGTCTCCCAGTGCTTTGCAGATATCATGAAGTGGTAATATTGATCTTTTCACTCCTGAGTTACGGATAAGCCAGAGCTCTTGGAGGCCAAGACTTCTCCAATTGACTGTTATGTGGTATAATAGGCACACAAAGACATCTGTGTCACCCGATGACAGTGTCAGTGATGTAGATCCTGTGCGGTGACTTAAAATGTCCTGCACATGGAACATCATCCTGTCATCAGCTTCCTCGTGTGTGCAGTTGAGCCGAGGGAATGGAGTAGCACTCGCTGCTGACACAATCCATGCCTGTGGTGATATACCAAGGTATAGTGGTTTGGTGCCTTTGTAATTGGTGGTCAGCCACTCAACATAGAATGCCTGAAAAGCAGTTTTGCTAATGGAAGATGACCAAAAGTTCTCTAATACCACTGGAACATTTTGGTTTGGTGATACCACATCAAGGACAACCATGTTTTTTGATTTTCCTCTTCTCTCCCTCTCTCCATGTTTGATGCTGTCCTCTCGGTAAGTGTCGAAAACTACATGGATCTCATCACAGTCGCCTCCAGCTTTGGTGACCATAAATGTCAAAGCATTAGCAAAGTCGTGGAATGTCTTGATGGGTGGATCAAGTTTCTTTAAGGAGACCTTTCTCACCAATGCCATGAAGTCGATAATGATGGCGTGTGTTTGCGGGGGGGTAACTGGACCTTTTATATCTATTTGTGGACACAACTTCAACAGCTCAGTCCCAAGTTGTGATTTGGCACTCTTCCTCAAGTAACCGTCTTTGTCAACCAAGAAGAATGCAGAGTTGGTGATCTCATGCTGGAGTAGCTCCTCAACTGTGAATCCCCGGTGACACCCGTACTCAATAAACATGAGAGCTTTGATTGTCTCATCTTTGATGTCTGCTTTGGAAGCCAAGTTCAAGGTGGTCTTTGGCAAAGTAAACTTGACTTTACTAATAGTCGAGTGTATCGATATCGACTTATTTCTGAGTCGATCATCGGTAAATTTAGCACAAGTAGCACTGCCCTCTGTGATGCAGCACAACAACTTGTCGACATTTACCTTGGTCACAATTTCTCCAGTGAGAACATTCTTAAGCATGCCCTGGTCTCTTAAAGGACTGCATACATTGAGGAGATATTCCTCTATGTCTTGCACCATCTTAACTACTTTAGTTGTAGTGCTCGGGTTGAAGTCATGATGAAGCGAGAGTTCTCCTCCAACATCATCCCTCATCTCAAGGAGATCAACATACTGGTCCTTTTTATGCTTGATGATTCCCCAAAGAGCTACTGCTTCCTTCTTCCTGGTGACCCCAATTATCCCTCCACTCACTTTGGCAGGCCGGTTGTAACACTGCTCTAGTGCCTGGTCAAATGGCACTCCACTACCTTTCTTGGTGGTGTTCACAACAAATCCACCATGTATGTATGAGTCATAGAGGAGTGGGAACTTCTCCTTCAGTTGATAGCAGTCTTGCAGGAATAATGGTGTCCATCGACAATAGTTTGTTTCAAAAAGAAGAACTTACTTTTCTTGATCTCACAAGTCATCAATATTGAACATTATAAGTTGACAGCCATGACTGCTCTGTCTCACAATGACCTGCTATGAGGTTACTATGGCTACCAAGTAAACTTTTGTTGAAAAAAAAGTTGGAGGTGATGACGTGATGACAGCAATATTAAGAACAGCTAGGAAATGTAAGCTTTTAAAGTTTAGGTTAATTAATAACTGGCAATTCCTGTATGTTGCTAGTTGTATGTAATACGTAATAGTTGTAACTTTTTTTGCCATTTTATTTATATCAAATCAAAATGCTTACACTGTTCTTTGACCTCATAATCATGGTCATTGTGAACATTGTGATCACCTCAGAAAATCTCTAGCTTCAGGGGTTTATGTACGCATATATAATGAGATCGCCTCATTTGCATATTGTAATAATATTTTTTAAGACAAAGTGTAATACAAAAAGTATTTCTATTAAGTTGAAGATTAATCTGGTAGAAATTGATGAGGATATCTATAAAGAAAAAAAAAAGTCCCATTCACCTGTATTGTGATAATAGTGTCACCTATAGTGGTCATTTTCAGGACTTTCGTCCCGGATAGAGATTTTGGCACACATCACATGTTGTTCAGTGGGGTAATATTAGTCTATAACAGTTGAGATAGTCTCCGCTAAATGAAGCGCATACAAATCTTCCCCAGGACCTGTACTAATACACCAAGTGTGCAAAATTGGTCCAATTTCCCTTATACATCGAGGATAGTGCGTCATGAAATGATGCTTAGGTAGGAGGTTTTTAGAAGGAAATACATGCTTAAAAAGCCGATGATGCTCAACAATAATGTGTTTCAGGAAGATGGTCATACCATATGTAACAACAGGAGAAAATGCAATATCCATAATCTGCAGAAGCAACATTAAAAGATGCCAGCACTCATCATCTCTCTGCACTAGATCGCCAAATATCAATGGCATGTTACGCAACAAACACCAGGACTGTATGGCATTAAGACCCAAATCGTTGCTTCCATCAAATAACTTCACTGCAGGGGGACGATTTCTCCTTTCAGAGTAGCCATAGTTAAAAGACTCTATTCTACGTGCCATCTCTCTTGCAGTTATAAAGTTCACCTGAACATACTCCAATACAAGTTTAAGCTCGTACTGTCCTACTCCTTCTAAAACGTCATGCATGATATCTACAGAATAATTTTCGACTGTGTGGAAATATTGCAGAGAGTTCAATAAACATGAACGCTTGACACCATAAACATGAGGTAGCTGTGGATTTGTTTGTGCAGTATAGCAATGTTCTTCATGCATGTCTTTTGTTCGGAATATCACACTTTCTTCATCTTCGCAAAACACAGTTTGAAAATGACTTTTTCTAAGACACAAAAGCGACAGCAATTCCTTGCACTGAATGATTCTACTAACCCAAACAAGCCATGAATACCAAGATTATCCCCGGTGACTTGCACAATGCTGCCATGTACAGGACTTTTTAAAGTGGGAACTTTAATCCCATCAGTTTCAAGCACTTTTAGGTCACTGACGATGGGCTGAAGTATGGTGTCAAACCCGTATGTTTTAATGTCCTGGGCATGAAAAAGTGCACACAAATGTATATTCACCAAAGAAGAATTTACCTTTGGGGGAAAATTTCTCAGTGTAAAATATATAGCCCCCAATTTATGTATACCTTTTTTAGATCCCAATGGGTTAGCGGTCTCAAAGTCATCATAAAATAATTGAATTTGCAATGCACAACTTTCATTTGAAAAAAGAGGATGTCTCTTCATATACAACCCATCTTTTACATCAAAATATACATTATCCTTGGGAGTATGGCTAGATGTCAACATATCCCTGAGGTTTGGATTTTCCAGAATAGACTGCAATGTTTGCAGAATTGGAACATAGGCAAATTTGTCTGTTACAACGACTTGATCATATGTTCCAGTAGATTGGTTTCTTCTATTTTCAAATCTGACACCAAGTACTTTTTCAACAGGTTGAACAGTTTTCCATTTTTTCTCAAAAAATACGTTTCGTTTTGATTCTGTATTCAGTGAGGTAAAAGGATTTTCAAGTTTTTCAAACAGTTGTTCTACTTTTTCTTTAGAACCAGTATCCTGAGAAGCTAAGCATTTCAAAGCTGCATCTTTGGCTTGACTCTGCACTTCGAGTACTACCTCTTCCATATTTGACACTAAAGTATTTAAAGTAGACTGGCCTACACCAGAAACCTGAAGATGTGCAATAGCAGAGGCACACATATCATGAATACTCACGTTGGATACTGGCACGACTTGAGAGCCACTAGCTGATACTTCAAAATGTTGTGACGGAGCATTAATTGCAACATCATCACTGTAAACAATATCATCCATTTCAACTTCAGGCTCAATTTCCTTAGCATGTTTTGAGTTTAAGTGTTTTCTGAAACCAGAAAAGGTTCCAAAAACATGACAACATCTTACTTGAGCGCATTTTAAGCGCAGTGACTTTCCTGAACATAAACCATGAATCAATCTTATATGCCTGATCAGCATGATGACACTCACAAAATGTGTCCGGCAAACAAAACAAATCATCCCCATTCTGAGTTAATTTATACACAAACTACTGTAGCAGTCTAGCGCGAATCTCTGCGACACGAGGGCTCTCCCGGACTTTGCCTACGTCTATGTTGAACACAGTGGTCTGTACAAAGGTGTACATGTTTTGGAGCATCTGATTGTACATGATACCAAACACAAAGTGTGTCTTAAAGAGTTCGTCGAAAGCTCCAAGAGAACTGGTTGACCTGCATGGTATGGCCTGCTTGTCAATCACGATGAAGAACTCATGGATGGTGGCCCTATTCATCCCAATGGCAAGAAGATAGGGCTGAGTGGAGCTGGTGATTTGATTTCATTTTTTTTTCATTTATTTATTTCAGACATATCAAAATACAAATCAAACATCGCAAATAACACCAAACAAAATAAAAAACATGACACTACAATAAACAAAAGCGATGTGCCAATTATTTCACTAAAGAAAAAAAATTACATACATTCAATTGATATGTCTGAAAAGGAGTAGGAAGAAGTGTAACACTTATTTAATCCTACCCCTTTTCCACAGTTCAATAATTAATATTTATTTAATTAATATATACTTCCTGTATTCCTCATAATCTCTCTTTATACTATATTTGATATATTATTTCATATATATATTAATATTATTATTTATTTTTTTATATTTTCCTTCTTACTTCTGTCCCTCATCCCTGTACCTTTTGAAAATCCTTGCTTTGAACCTTTTTTTAAACTGGATCATGTTTGGACATTGCTTTAGCTCCTTGTTCATCCCATTCCACAGTTTCACACCCCCAATTGAGATGCAATGACATTTTAAAGTCATGCGTACAGCCAGTGTCTTAAAGTTTAACTGTTCCCTCAAATTGTAACCCCCCTCTCTGTCAAAAAAAAGTTTTTGAATGTTACCTGGTAGCAGTTTATTTCTAGCTTTGAACATGATTTGTGCAACTTGATATTCAACCAGGTCATTGAACTTTATGATACGGGAATGTAAAAACAGGAGGTTGGTGTGATCATAATATCCAGCTTTATTGATTATTCTTATGGCTCGTTTTTGAAGTGTGACTAGTGGTAGCAGTGAGCTTTTGTAAGTGGTCCCCCAGTGATGGCATCAACGTGTTCCTGGACGCTCGTTCCACTCTGATAAAAGATGGGAGTAAAGTTAAACATAGATCAGAATAAAATGCTTTAATCTGGTTCAAGACCGTAATTATTATTAAAGGTATACAATTACGTTTTAAATACATCTCATATATTTTGAGAGTTTGAAATGTTAAGTTTTAAGTGGCATAATAGATGATTTATAGGTTGTTTATCTATGTCCATCAATTTAACATCACAGATGTTGGAAAAACACAAGGGCTGCACAGCTCTGATGACTAGTCCGACAGAAGCTTTTGATTGAGACATTTTAAGTATAATTATACCAGATGTGCCATATTTTTCTTTTCAAGGCCTTGAAAACTTCATTAATTGTCATTACTTAAAAAATGACAATTTCAAAAAAAATAAAACAAAAACATCTCTTGACATTCCGATAACCAACAATACACACACCTTCATGAACACAACCAGATGTTTTTCAGCCTGGGTTGCTGACACCTTGCCAGGTCTTTTTCGGCCTTGGGCTGATGGAGGAATCAGGTGGAGGAGGAGGATAATTGAGGAAAGATCACTGTCCCATCCTATACACAGATACAAAAGAAAGAAAGAAAACCAAAACACATTTTAAAGCTACAGCTGAACCAAGAATAAACCGGGGAATCATAACAGGAAAAAGTCTTAACAACCTACCAGAGCCAAGAGAGGCCTCATCCCCTTCCCTTTCATTTGAGGTAGCTTCTGCACAATAAATCAGTTCCTCAAGTTCACTTGTTGTAGGGAGAGCCTTGCTCTGCTGGATGATCTTTTGTTTGAATGTAGTAGGCCACCTATGTGGACAAATACTTATTTAAACTAATTTTCAATTCAACAAACTGGATTTCCTTTTCATATGTAATGATCATTTATAAAAAATAATAATAATATAGAGTTTGAACCAACCTTTCCAAAAACTTTGCAGCCACATCTTCTCCAAACTGCAAGATGAAGTCTTGCTCAACCTGCATTAGATAAATGACATAGCAAGAGTTAAGAAACATAAAAGTGACAGTTCAGGTTATTTGTAGTGTTGTATGCTTAAACACTCATTTACCAGGCCTTTGACGTCTCGGAACCGTGGAAATTCAGTCAGGACGTCTGAGGATTTCTCTTCATCGAGGACGATCTGACGACGATATTCAAATGTAATCTTCATCTTTTGCTTGATAGTGGCCTCATCAGAAGAATACTTCATGAATGACATGGCCTCCTTGGATTGCTCTTCAGTCAGGGTCATCTCAGGACTTCTTAATGCATCTCTCTTAGCTTTCGGCCCTCCACCAGTCTGACGAGGAGAAGTTCTGGTCGCTGATGTAGCATTGCTCCTCTGGATTGTTTTGAGCCTCCATGCTAAATAACCAGTGCCACTTTCACCATCATAGAAATGTTCCTTTAAATTAAGACAAACAATACTTACTAAGTAGAAAACTGTACTTGTGTACACCCACCACAGTCAATATCTAATTGCTTATTGCATTGTAGTTTCTGTATATTTGTTTGAATGCATAAAAATACTTGCATATCCATTTTTGGAATATGGATCCATCAGGTACGGGAACATGGAAACTATGCCTTTGGCATACATCTCTCTGACATGCCGTGGCGGTGCCATCCTGCAACGGGTAAAATAACAATAACAAAAAAGTCTACTAAGATGGAATGTTTAAAGTTTACGAACTAAGTCTATAAATAAAAACAAAACTAACTGATGAAAGCAGAGAGGTGTGATTGAACAGCCAAATCAGATTTTACTAACAAGAGTCCAGTAAAGTTTCTCTTACCCATGAGTTTCAGTCATGTCGGCAGCAAGGATCTGTCGCCGTGAAGAGTCAGTTAGACCTTTTGTCCTGTTGTATTCTTTCACAATGCGGTCTCCACCTGGTTTCTTAGCCAGGGCTGATTCAACTAACTGTGAAACACAGAAAATACAATAAAAAGTGAGCAATCCCCAAAGGAATCTGCCACATCAAACATTATACACATCAACATACGTGTTTGGCATCTCGGTCTTGTTTCTGCCATTTTGCAGATGGACTTGAATCCTCCTCCAGGATGATGGTGTCATCAGAAGTGCAAGATAAAAGTTCTAGGATGACTGAATCTTCAGGGTTGTAGTTAGAAAGTTCCAGTGCTGCATCAGGCAGTGAACTGCCTGTTGCTCCCTCCAATGCTACACATGAGGTGTGAGAGAAAAAAAAAATCCCATTTGTCAGTTTCCCACAACCTACATTTTTAACCGAGTCTAGCTCAAAGAAGAGTCAGAAAGAAAAAAAGTCATGACAGAAACTTACTGTGTTTGAATCTGATTGTAAATACACCAGCATTTGGCTGCTGTGCAACGTCTTCAAAGACGTCTGCGTCCACCTCCGTTCCCGTCTCATCATACACTGTGACGCCTTCAGTGGGTGGTGGGATGGAGAACTTCATGAAAGCTTAGGGAAAAATACACAAACAGAGGCTTTAAACCCTAAAAACCCTTAGTGACGTGGTCACTGTGTAGGGCACCTAATGTCATCGTCATTATTATTTACATACAATTTTACACTCAATACAAACTCAACAAAGCTGACCACCATTGGTTGCTGTGACCCTATAAAGAAAATACACAAGAGCTAGCTTGCCAGAGAGCAAGACAAATATTTTCAACCATTAGAATATTGATAGCATGAAATGACAATGTCCACTTTGCTTTTGTTTTTACAATATAGTATGACTAATACTTACCAGCATCCAAGAATTCTTCCAAGTTTGGCTCAGTTATCCTGACATATTTTTGTTCCATATTTATTTTAGTTTTTATCAACATGATGGCACCTGTAAAATCAGAGATGAGACAATTTTATCATCTACAGCACAGCACTTTGACAGTAGCATATAGAAGCTGGGGATATGTTATTGATTAACTTAAAGCCCTTTAACATCAAGCAGTTATTCCTCAGAATAATTGCATGCAAATTCATTTTTGCATGAAATCAATTCAGAATCCATCAGATTTAATGGATTCTACATATGCACACCGTTGTGGAACATTCATGAAGGTGAAAAAATATCTGGATGCAACTTGATCAGTAGAAACGGCTAAAAGCCCTTAACTAAAAAAAAATACAAAAAATATAAATACATTTTTTCCCGGTCAAATAACCACGCTTGGTGGGAAACGTCTAAAAGCCTCGGACTAAGCCAATAATTTGACTTTCTTGAGTGTCATGTAAACGCACTGAATGTGCCTACACTACAGTAAGCTTGTTCAGCCAACTCCCCGCACCAGTATTCCCTATGTAATATACTCAGACTGAAAACTTTGAGTAAAAAGAATAAAACACTAACAGTTTTTCAAATTGACCAACATTGCCGAGAGTTGGACGACAGGCCATTAACATTAATTTGCGCTAATTAACGGACTATTGTCCAACTCTGTCGGCAATGTGAAGCTAACTTAAATGTGCATGTTCATGCTAGCTTTGACCTTGGCCGTTAGCCCTTTGTAATTCGGTATTTGAAAAGATACAAACAGCTCAAGTCTGTGTTAAGCAGCTATAACACATTATTGTTAAATGTTGCTGTGACTGCAATGCCAAAACAATTGGTTTAATAACTAATAAAGTAAGTAACTTACCGAGACTGATGACGACCATGGGAACACGGCAATGTGAGCAAAGTGGACGTGTTCCTGAGTTAGGAAGATGCAATGGGGGCGGGGCTTTCCAGAGCTTCAGAGTTATTTCTCAGGAACACCTGCCTTCAGTCACTAGTACTCTTGCTTTTGTTGAAATAACTCTGAAAGAGTCCATGTGCCTTAACACTGTAAATTTTACACTGTACATTTAACTCTGAAATTGTACACTTACACTGGGTGATATCTTACTCTAGGTGTGTTGAAGTTACTCTCAATGTTGTTGTAATAACTCTGAAAGAGTCCATATATTTTGACAATGCCTTTTTAACACTAGGGAATTTGCTGTGTAGGACAGCACGTTTTGCTGGGTGGGCGAACTCTTGCCCATTAGCTGATCCTTCAACACTCTTAAAGGGCCTCTCACTGTGTGACCAAATACCAGCTCTGCTGGACTAAAACCTAGTGACTCTTGCACTATTTCTCTAACTGCAAATAGAGCCAAAGGAACGCCTTCATCCCATTCCCTACCGCTCTCCATAATGTATTTGCGCAACACTGACTTAAACGTCTGATGCCATCTTTCGAGTGCCCCCTGCGACTCCGGGTGATAAGCACTAGAGATCCTGTGTGATATCGACAGTGATGTTAACACCTGTTCCAGAAAGGAAGTTGGTACCTTGATCGGTTTGCACGATCTTAGGGAGGCCGAAAGTAGAAAAGAACTTGATCAGGGCCCTTACTACTGACTGAGATGTTATTCTCCTAAGAGGGATAATAATAATAATAATAATAATAATGGATTTTATTTATATAGCACACTTTAAAATACAAAGAAATCTCAAGGTGCTGCACAGGGTAGAACAATCACAATAATCAAATAATAATAAAACACTAAAAACAAACAAAAAATAAAAATTTAAATTAATTAATTAATTTAATCATAATGAAATCTAAGAATATCTATTAAAACCGAACAACCACCCAAACACAAGCAATCCAAATTATCAAGACCCTAGGGGAAGGCAGAGAGGAACAGGTGAGTTTTAAGACTTGATTTAAAAGCGGTGAGGGAGTCTAAGGCCCTGATCTTCTCCGGGAGCTCATTCCACAGGCGTGGCCCCAGTGAAGAGAAGGCACGATCTCCCATGGTAGCCAGCTTTGTCCGGGGAACCGCAAGGATGTTGGATTTTCCTGACCTTAGTGTCTTGGATGTGGATTGAGGGGTGAGGAGGTCCAGGAGGTAGGTTGGACCGGTACAGCTTATGGCAGGGGCGGGCAATTATTTTTCCCAGGGGGCCAAATGAGCAACTGAAAATATTGTGGAGGGCCGGGCCAAAAGGCTGAACTCAATTCTGCATAATATTAATTATATTTCTTTATAAAAGCAGTATATAGCATTGTTTTGACAAGCTGGTAAGACTGGTAAGAGTACTGCATGTTATGATTAAGTAATGAAAAAGCAAGGTTGCCTTACAAAAAATGTCATTTATTCAATAAAACACCAAAACAAACAAAATGTGAACGTTTTTACCATTTGTGACTCATTATATTAGTGATCATTTTCAGGCACATTCACCCCAAAACACATTTTGAGTTCCATATACTGTTGGAAAGATGTTCTTAGCTTTCTAAAGACACCACAATATTGTCTTTGTACTCCAAATAGTAAGATACATCATATTATAACGATTGTCACTGAACTGTGATTTTGAGAAAAAGGCCTCCAAAGAAAGTGTCCCAGTTCACTGCTAATTGGTGCCTTTACATGCCAGCATTTCTAGTCTAACCACCTCATTTGGTTTTTTTCAGTTCTTTTTTCTTGTTCAGTGAGAGAAATCTAGTCTCTGTTGGGCTTTCACAAGTGCATCAAAGTCAGGTTGAATGTCTGAGGTGGAGATGCGAAGCACAGCTGCCAGATGATCATCAGTGAGAGAGGATCTATACCTGGATTTTGTAAACTTCATCACTGAGAATGTTTGTTCACATATGTAGGTAGAGCCAAAGAGAACCAACATCTTCTGAGCATGTCTCCTTATGTTTGGAAAGTTCTCCTCCTTGAGAGAAGAGTAAAAATCCAGCAGTGATCCTGACTTAAAGTGCTCTGCCAGTACCGCATCAGACTGCAGGTCAATGAGTTCCAGCTGAACATCACTGGGTGCATCAGCCACACTGCAGGTAAAGGGAGAGGAAATCATGTGCATTTCATCCTCGATCATTCTGAGATCTTCAAATCGCCTTGAAAACTCACCATGCAGTGCTCCTAGCTTGGATGAGTACCTGCGGAGGTAATCAGCTGATGGTGTGACTTCTTTCAGGGTTTGCATGTGAGTGAGATTGTTGCTGTCCAGTTGGCTTGAAAGAAACTGCAACTTTCTCATGAAAGCCTTCACCAGGCTGTGCATTTCATGAACAAAAAGGCCCTTGCCTTGCAGTTTGGTGTTCAGTTCATTCATCAGTGCAGTCACATCAACAGCAAATGCAAAATCGGCCATCCAGTCCTCATCTGAGAGCTCTGGGATGTCCTTGCCTTTCTTCTTGTAGAACTCTCGAATCTCTGCTTTCAGCTCCCATAATCTTTTTAGCATTTTGCCCAGGCTGAGCCATCTGACAGCTGTGTGGTAGCCAATGTCACTATGTTCAGTCTCATGCTCCTCCAAAAGTGAAACAAACTGTCTGTGATTCAATGCTCGTGCCCTGATGAAGTTAACTATTTTAGTTACAACATCAATAACATGGTTCATTTTTAGCACTGACTTGCACAACACATGCTGATGTATAATACAATGCAAAAATACCAACTTCTGATCTGGGTCGATTTCAGTCACTTTATCTTGCATACGTTTCAAAAGTCCGACATTTTTCCCGGTCAGACTTGGACAGCCGTCCGTTGTGACACCTACCAGTCTGTCCCATTTCAGACCTAGCGTGTCCATGCATGCAACTACCTCCGTGAAAAGATTGCTCCCTGTCGTTGTCCCTTTCATTGACCGCAGTGCTGCCAGCTCCTCCGTAATCTTGAAGTCCTTTATCCCACGGACGAATACGAGTAACTGGGCTGTGTCACGGACATCGCAGCTCTCGTCCAAAGCCAAGGAGAAAAAGTCAAAACGTACCACTTCACGTTGCAGCTGAAGCTCCAGATTCGCCGCAATGTCCTCGATCCTTCTTGTCACGGTTCGCCTGGATAGCGGGACTTGCTCAAATGCTTCTTTTTTTTCAGGGCATATTAGTGCTGCAGAGTCCACCAAGCACTCTTTGACAAACTCCCCCTCCGAGAATGGCTTACTGTTTTTAGCGATTTTGTGGGATATCACAAAGCTGGTCTTGGTGGCCGCATCCCTGGCTGTGTGAAGCTTGGTAAAAAAGCCTTGCTGCTTTTGTAGCTTAGCTAGCAAAGCTTCCGATGCCGCCGTTTTTTCAGCGTCAGTCAAGTGCTTGTATTTCTCCGCGTGCTTCGTCTCGTAATGGCGACTCAAATTGTAATCCTTAAACACGGCGATCTGCTCTCCGCAAACTAAACACACGGCTTTACCTCCGACTTCAGTAAATAAATAATTAGCAGTCCATTTTTTGTTGAAAACCCTGCAGGCGTCTACCTTTCTTTTTTTAGCATGAGTGGACATTTTTGAGGGCTAAAGTCATTTCGTGAGTTGTGACTGCTCGTACACTTGATTCAATCATGCGCACGTATTTGATTTACGTTTTGCGTCATTACGTGAATAAAACACTTCAAAATAAAAGCACTGCAGCTTTAGTCCATGCAAGAGGTAAAATTAGAAAATATGTTTATTTTGTAATTTCCAATCAACCTCACACGGGCCAGTCAGAATCAACCAAAGGGCCACATGTGGCCTTTGGTTGTGGCCACACAATGCCCAGGTCTGGCTTATGGCCTTGAATACTAGCAGAAGTACTTTGAAAGTGATGCGTTGTTTTATGGGAAGCCAGTGGAGGGAGTGGAGGACTGGGGTGATGTGTTCGGATTTCCGTGTCCTGGTGAGAACCCGGGCGGCACTGTTCTGGACATATTGTAACCTCTGGATGGTTTTGGCTGGTAGACCTGCGAGCAGAGAGTTACAGTAGTCAATCCGAGAGCTGATAAATGCGTGCACCAATTTTTCTGCATCACGTTTGGGTAGTGAGGGTCTTAGCCTTGAGATGTTTCTCAGGTGGTAGAATGATGTTTGGCAGACAGATTTGATGTGCGCATCAAAGGACAATGATGAGTCCAGCTTGACGCCCAGGTTTGTGACCAGTGAGGAAAGAGGAATGGGGTGGCCATTGATGGTGATGTGGGTGAGACCGGCCTTTTTTGTCTGAAGGGGGGTGCCAATGAGAATGGCTTCTGACTTGCTGCCATTTAGCTGTAGTGAGTTGCTGCTCATCCAGTGCTGGATGTCATCCAGGCATTTGGTAGCCCGGGATAGTGCCAGGTGTTTGTCAGGGTTAGTTTGCAGGTAAATTTGTGTGTCGTCAGCATAAGAGTGGAATTTGATGTTATGGCTCCGTAGTATTTTTCCCAGGGGCAGCATGTATATTAAGAAGAGCAGGGGCCCCAGGACTGACCCCTGGGGGACACCGGAGGTAACGCATCTGATGCTGGAGGTGACTTTGCCAAGGGCAACATATTCCTGCCGTCCTGTGAGGTAAGAATGAAAGAAGTCCAGGGCAGTGCCTTTGATTCCCACCTCCTGGAGGCGCCGATACAGGATGCTATGGTCCACCGTGTCGAAAGCAGCGCTTAAGTCCAGCAAGATTAGCAAACTGGGGGATCCTGAGTCTGCTGCCCTTAGGAGGTCATTTACCACCCTCACCAGAGCAGTTTCAGTGCTGTGGAAAGGTCTGAAACCGGACTGGAAGGTTTCATAGAGCTGGTGGGAGTGGAGATGGTCATGTAGCTGGATTGTGACAACCTTTTCCAAGACTTTCGCTAAGAAAGGCAGGTTAGAGATGGGACGGTAGTTGGAGAGGACCTCAGGATCCAGATTGTGCTTTTTAAGCACAGGTTTGATGGCTGCCAGTTTGAGGGAGGGGGCTACTTTACCAGTAGACAGGGACCTGTTTATTATGTATGTTGCACTGGGGACAATGGCTGTGAGACATGCTTTCAATAGTGATAGCTTCAGGGTACCGGGTAGCTACGCACATGATTGTTAAGAGGAACTGGTTGCCGGATTTCGTTTTTGGCAGAGGGCCAACACAATCAACCAATACGTGTTCAAACGGTTCCCCTATAGCCGGGACCGGGTGAAGAGGGGCAGGCTTAATAACCTGATTAGGCTTCCCCGTGATCTGACATACATGACACGTACGGCAAAACATAGACATCTCGCTTCAAACCTGGCCAGAAGAAATGTCGCAACACTCGGTCATAGGTTTTCGTAATACCTAGATGACCAGACCAGAGATGGTCATGAGCCAGGGATAAAACGTACTGTCGGTATTGCGTAGGCACAACGATTTGAAACACATTACTACACTCATTATCAAAATTAGCGTGAGATTTCCACCTCCGCATCAGGAGATCATTTTCCATATAATAAGCCATTTCTTTATTTTTAGCGCTCTCTGGAGCAAGAGCCGCAGTAAAACACTTGGCTAAAGTAACGTCCTCCTTCTGAGCAGCAATAAGACGATTACGAACCATAGGTAACCTAGTTGTCTCTGAGGTGGGAGTATCGCACTGAACCTTAAGCTGGACACTCGGCTCAGCAGTAGACTGAGTAAACACAGGTGGTAAAGCAGTCTGACCAGTCAACTCAGTCGCGAACAAGGTATCCGACAAATCAACTGCTTCACCCAAACTACGTGTTTGAGCACGGGTGACCGCACACACTGGGAACACTTCAGGGAAGTCCTGAGCCAACACATCTGGCTGCAAAATCTCAGGTCGTTCTAGAACCTCTAAAACTGGCATAACTTTGCCACCAGCGATGTCATTCCCTAGCAGAAACGTAACACCTCTAACTGGCAAAGACGGGCGCACGCCCACTTTAAACACTCCATTTGCTAAGTCACAGGTTAAAAATATCTGATGGAGAGGTACAGACACAAAACCCATTTCGATGCCTTGCACCAGCACACTAGAGCCACTAAAAGTGTCATTAGAAAAAGGTAACACGTCGGACAATATAAAAGACTGTGCTGCTCCAGTAACCCTTAGTATGCGCACTGGGCACTGGTTCAACGCATTTGCACTAAAAAATGAAAACATAAATGGTGCGTAACAGGGTTCAAAAAGTTTCACCCTCCATCTAGGGAATCAAGTGACACTGGACCCACAAACAGTGCATAAACAACATACAAGTGGAAAAAATATCAGATATGGCTGTGACAGCATTGAATTTTAACATAAAACAGTCAGCCTTGATGATCCAATTTGGTGAAAATATTAAGGATAGTATACAAATACGTGGTGGAATAGACGGCATTCTGGCCGGGGCAGAAAGTAAAAACCACTTAAGAAAGTCCCAAATGTTTGTTTGTGCGTTAACAGAAAACTCATCTAAGAAACAGCAGCTTAAAACTCCCAACTTTTTGCTCATTGAGATATGTCAATAATGTCGATCGTATGCAGATTATTCTTGAACTATTTTAGGAGAATTAATTCTGATAGAGAATCAAAATTAGTCGCGTTGCTTGCCTTGCACCATCGATTAAACAGAGACTCTTTCAGGGGCGCCGGGCGAACTCCATGATAGAAAGTTCTACCAGGCGATGTTTTATAAGTTCGGAACTTTGTCTATATGCCTCAGGCACTAGTGCGTAACAGGGTTCCGTGGCTGTGACAGCTTGCGTTTTAACATAAAACAGTCAGCCTTGATGTGTCCGATTTGGTGACAATGTAACACTCCCGTTCCTGGCACGAAGCACAGCTGTCTTGATCTTCCATCAGCAAGCACTTCCAGAGAGAGAGCAGATACAATCTCCTGGGCTTTACCCGTCAGTTTACACTGGAGCAGTATAGACCAGACCTCTTTTGGCCATTTCAGGGAGGTAGCAACTCGCTCAAAAGCAATAAAATACGAGTCTACTTCCGCCTCTCGAAATTGAGGTACTAACCCTACATTTCTACTCGCATCGAAACCTCCCGCAGCCGCGGAGGGATCAGTATGTATGGACCTAGTAGGACCAGGAGATTGACCTGAACTCACAGCTTTAGCAGCAGCTTCTATTTCTAGGCGCTTCATCTTCACCTCTTTATCCGCTGCTATTTCTAACTCTATTCTGCGGTTGGAGGTGTCCGCCTCCATTTCTAATTCCATTTTCCGTATAGCCAACCGGTGACTATACTCAGCATCTCTCTCTTTCTCCTGCGCCTCAATCTGCAAACGCGCTCAGTGGCGGATTTAGTAATTTGGGGGCCCAAGGCGAATTTAGCTAGGGGGCCCTTCAAATCCGTTCTTTTAACACAAAGGGACCTGTCAATACTTGCACTAAATAAAGAGTAGAATGTGAGAAATAAGTCTCGGATATAACACCAGTGTATGTCAAAATGCAAAATATTTATTTTTTCAGTTTACAGTTACTTCTCACCGGTCTTCATACATCAGTGATGTGTAGATATCTGGAACTGCACCTTTAAAATAAACAACAAAGAAAATAAATACAAAACATATTAAGAGTTTAACTTTTTTCATATACAATATGATATAAAGTATGTACAAAAGTTCATACTGTATATCATCTTGTTTATGAAAATAAGAATACCTTTTGTCCACTTTTTTTGATAAAATGGGCATCAATTACCTTGGTTATCCAGCAGGACTTTTCTGGTAGATGTTAATGATGGACTTCTGTCTCTGTGACAAAATAACAGCAGGTTACTCAAGTAGTTACAGGAATTATATTGAAATGTACTGTAAAATGATTACCTTCTCTTCTTGTCCCTGTCTTTGTGCTCTCCTCCTTTCTCTCCTCCTGTGTCCCTCTCCTCCTTTCTCTCCTCCTGTGTCCCTCTATTTCTCTGCCTCTTCTTCCCTGTTATGCTTCTCTCTCCCTGGAATGTTATGTTCATGTCTTTCTTGTCTTTGTCCCTTACTTTCTCTTCATCTCTTCTGTCCCTGTCCTGCTCCTTTGTTCCTGTATTAGTCATACTCTTCTTTATTCATCTTCTTCTTATGAACAGGTGGCACAGCCGAGATCATACTCATACAAATGTAACCTTTCGTGCTTTGGCCTCAGCAAACCTGCCTATCACTGAGTCCATATCCAGTGTTTTTCGGACCTCATGTTCTATAGCAATGGTTGCGAGGGCAGACAGCCTGTGCTGAGACATTGTGGAACGCATATACGTTTTCAGTCGCTTCAGTGTTGAAAAGCTTCTCTCACCTGAAGCTACAGTGACAGGGAGAGTAAGGAGGTGTCTTAGAGCTATGCTCAGATTAGGATAAATGTCTAAGACGTTCTCCTTATATATATACTCTAACATTTCAAGTGGTGATGTGATGTGTGGGGGAAGGACCGAACAGCTCCTTCGATCTCCATCTTAAGGTCCTCTGCATCCACATCCTCCACTGCTTGCTCCAGTTTTCTGCAGCACTCTTCAAGCTTTCCTCCCTGAACGGTGCTTTTCAATAGCTCAGATGAGTAAAGAAACCCATAAAGGTCATAGAAAAACTGCATGTTAGAGAATCTCTCTCTTAAAGTTACAATGGCTGTGTCAACAAGATGGAGGAAAAACTCTCTTTTAAAGAGCTTGTGAATCGCCGACCTTCTTCGTTTTTGGGGAACTCTAGCTCAAGCTGAACAGGTCCTTTCATCACTATGTCGCATCGTTCTCTGTCGTTCAGAAACGTTGGCCACAGCGCCGGGTCATCTCCCACTACTTCGAGCAGATCTACATCACTTTCGTGGTGGTCAGAAGAAGGGGGGCTACTCACCACCACATCGTCTTCAGAATCAGTCAGCTCGTCGTCCACCAATTGGTAATTGTCTGCGCTGTCGGAAACAGCGGATAGCTCATCACATACGGCTAGCTCCTCTGAATCTTCAACGACCGGTTCCTCGTCCTCAACGTTGTTATTATTAGTGTCAACCGGTGTTGTTGACACATTAAAAAAGCTTGTCAATTTAGGGAGTGTAGCGTTCTTCTGCTTCGTTTCCTCCCGCTTTCTCCTTTTAATCGCCCCACTTGGATATTGTCGCTTCATTTTTACTGTCAACACAAATCGTACGTAGCACTTCACTTCACTTCCGTCTTTCGCGGTCTTTCGTCTTTCGCGGTCACTCATGGAATAGTCCATTATAACACGAAAGGGGAGGGGGGAGCGATAATACGATTTGGGGATTTTTATTTTTTTTGTCTGTTTTTTCTTTGTTTTTTTCTTTGTTTTCAGTTTAGACATACACAATTATAATTTACAAACACAATGGTGGGGGGCTACTGTCTGGAGGCCCCAAGCCCATGCTAAATGGGGAGGGGGCAGCTGGTTGGGGGGCCCCTGCAGGTTGGGGGCCCCAGGCAGTTGCCTACCTTTGCCTTAATGGTAAGACCGCGCCTGAACGCGCTAAGCGTAGCCTATGGCGGGCATCATCGCTTACCCTAGGACAGGAAAACGGAGAAAATCGGGGCACAGTACGAGGAGGCTTAAGCTCCAAATTAGAGGCCCCATCTGAAGGAACTGAATCCCTGTTGTCCTTCTCTGCGCTAGAAGACAAGGCAGGGGTTGGAATATCGGGCTCACTAGCAGTCACACTGCTGCCCGTACTAAGCACTTTATTGTGTACTAACATACGCACCACAGCTTCTTTCAGTTCGGCTTTTCTCAGACTAGTTGAAACTGCCAATTCAAAGTGTGCCGCAATGGCATACAAATCCTTTTTTTTACAGCGGTCAATCTGCTCCACAGAAGGATCACTAAGAAAACCCTCAATATCAAAAGTGCTCCTGATTTCTCAAACAGCCTCAAGCCAAACCTCAACCAATCTAACCAATACTACCAGCCTACTTGACGTGTGCACTGCAACACTCACCAAACCCGGTGCTTAAAAGGATCAAAGATCCCGGACGAGCCCCCAATTTATGTTACGCCCCCTTGGTGGCTCGGAGTAGAAGGACGTAACATAATGCACCAGGTTGAGCAAGTGAGGGTGTAGTCACACAAAACCAGGACCCAATATGAATTAAAGAAAGTATTTATTTACAGAAAAGCAACACAGGGATCAAAGAGGACTGTCAGTGGCACCAAAGAAAAGAACATAAATAAACCCACCCCCATTTACAGGTGCTAAGCACCCAAAAGTACAGCGGGTGGTGCTCACTCTAATCTGGGGTTTTAACAAAAGGTAAACCTACAATATGTATACCCAGGGTATCTTACCTATCCTCGTTTGTCCCTGTGCGCACAACAAAGAATTAACACAAGACAAAACAAAAGTAGGCTGCTAAAGTAAATGGTTTTAACAAAGCAAAACCAAGCAAAATCAACCAGAGCTCAACCAGAGCTCTGCCACAGCTCAACCCAAAAAGCAACCACCTTCTCTAACACAAATGGGGGCTATATAAAGGGGAATGGCTGATAGGAGATCCGGAACAGGTGTGGTGATGATCAATGATTGGAACCAGGTGCGCACATCTGAGAAGGAGGAGAATGAAAACAGTGGGAGGAGACAGAACAACAACACAAACCAACAACACAAAACAGAACACAACACATGTAGGCCTACAACATGTATACATACACGACACTGTACGTAACAATACGCTTAACTAGGATGGTGTACATGTTCTACATTATATTGGCTAAATGGCCGCATGTTAGCAGCTAACTTTAGTGCCGCTAGCTTAAGACTCGTATTCCCACTTGCCCACATCTGATCTTCTCCTGACTGTAACAGAGTCCCAGGAATTTCAGCTTCTTCTAGGATGTTTACATGCTGGTGTTACATGAGCAGTAGTGCAGTAATGGTAGTCAGGTGGCTGACAAAAAAAACAAAAAACCTTTTTTGTTAGAAAAAGAAAGCATAACAGAACATTCAGTTACATTAATTTAGTTTTTGTTCTGGATTTTGTATTATAGAAAACAAGATGGGGAATAAAATAAAATATTTATAGGATCTGTTTGATATCAGTTAAAAACAAACAGATAATTGAGGAACTACTGAGAAACAGAATTTGAAAATATTAATAACAGCCCAACATTTAAAAAAAAGAGTAGTAAAGCTCAAGTGTCTATTGACAGGAGAGAATGAACAGTAAAAGAGGATTTGACCGCCTCACTTCTTCATCTTCTTAGAGACTCACTTTGACATTTCCAGGTCTCCACTCCCTTTTGAAAATTGTCCCGTTCCTTCTGGTTTGCAGTTCTACAATCGGCTCTATAAGGGCACAAATAAACACAGTTAGATAACCGACATTACATCTTCACGTTGTAATTTTTTCATTAACTTTACTTAAGTTAAATTTGCTGACTGCTGGTTACTTTAACTCGAGCTAGCTATCATTACAGAGCTTGCTTCACCAATTTTAGCAACCTCATGTAATGAAAAAGACATAATGAATTATTATCGAGGATATTAACAGTTCAGTAATTATGAAGACAAAAACATTACTGGACACTGTCAATTTTGGGTTATAAGCATAACTTTACCTCGGCTCCTCTGTTGAGCTCCACATGGACTTTGCTCAGAAGGATGACTATCAAAGCTGTGCTGTCCAAAGTCGAGTTCAGGAACAGCTGATCATGTCTCTTTGCTTAAAAAATGATAAGATGGCTATGAGCAGTTTGATTAATAAAAATGCGCTATCCTCATTGCAGAAAAATGTGCATATTATTAATAGTACTATGTTGATGGATATTGATTCACTGAATTTTCCACCACTTCCACACACTGTGGTATCCGGGAATGAAGAATGCGCCGGGATTCAGAGAAAACACGTGGCAATGGTTGGTTTAAGCCGACTTCGGCGTTTATTTCAATTATCAGACAGGACAAGGGTACGCTTGGGTCTCCGTGAGCCTCAAGCCTCTGCAGTCCATGCGTGTCTCTGCCTCTCCCGTCCATGCGTGTCTCTGCCTCTCTTATAGTGGCTCCGGGCCTTCCTCCTCCCAGCCGCCAGGTGTCCCCCATCCCGCTGATTGGGGGGAAGGACCCGGTGCTCTCCGTCGCCGGCTGGTGGGTGGGGGTGGTACACCCCGTCCTTCACGGTCCCACGGGACCGTTCAGGCCGAGGCTTCAGGGGCGGGATGCCACACTCCCCCCCCGTTTGCTCAAGCCCCTGGTCTCTGGGGAACCCACCCAGACAGGCATCCCGACGTGACAGGGCGTCGGCGTTGGCATGCTCCCGGCCCGGTCGGTGGTCCACCCGGAACCGGAAATCCTGGAGAGCCAGGAACCACCGTGTCACCCGGGCGTTTGTATTCTTGGCCCCCGCCATCCACTTCAGGGGGGCGTGGTCGGTGACTAAGGTGAACTCCCTCCCCAGGAGGTAGTAGCGCAACTTCTCCAGGCACCATTTAATGGCCAGGGCCTCCTTCTCCACGGTGGAGTAGTTGCGCTCATTGGGGAGGAGCTTCCGGCTGACGTAGGTTATCGGGTGCTCCTCTCCGGCCCGGACCTGGGACAAGACCCCCCCAAGTCCCACCTCTGAGGCATCTGTGTGAACAATCACAGGGAGATTAAAGTCAGGTGTGATTAGTACCGGTTCTGAGCACAGGGCCTCCCGGAGCGTCTTGAACGCCCGGTCCGCCGCCTCTGACCAGGTGACCCGGTCTGGCAAGGCCTTACGGGTTAGGTCGTTCATGGGGCAGGCCAGCGTGGCGTACCCGGGAATGAAGCGCTGATAGTAGCCCACCAGCCCCAAGAACGCCTTTACCTGCTTCTTAGTCCTGGGTTGCGGCCAGGCCCGTATGGCGGCTACCTTGTCTTCCTGCGGCCGCACTGTCCCTCTCCCGACCCGGTACCCCAGGTACGTCGTCTCCTCTCTCCCGAGGCGACATTTGGCCGGGTTAGCGGTGAGGCCCGCCTTCCGCAGCTCTCCCAGCACGGCCCTTAGCTGGCGGACGTGGATATCCCAGCTGGGGCTGTAAATGATGATGTCATCAATGTATGCCGCCGCGTAATCCTGGTGGGGCCTCAGGAGCTGGTCCATCATCCGCTGGAATGTGGCTGGGGCGCCGTGTACCCCGAAAGGGAGGACGGTGTACTGGTACAGTCCCCCGGGGTGGAGAACGCCGTCTTTTCCCGGGCCGCACGGGTCAACGGCACCTGCCAGTACCCCTTGGTCAGGTCCAGGGTCGACAGGTACCGCGCCGGGCCCAGGCGCTCGATAAGTTCGTCGACCCGGGGCATGGGGTAGGCGTCGAACTCCGATGCCTCGTTCAGCCGCCTGAAGTCGTTGCAGAACCTAAATGTACCATCTGGCTTGGGCACCAGGACCACCGGGCTGCACCAGGCGCTGCGTGACTCCTCTATCACGCCGAGCTGCAGCATTCGGCGCACCTCGGTCCGTATGGCCTCCCTCCGGGCCTCTGGGATCCTGTAGGGCGGAACCCTTACCCTTATGCCTGGCGCCGTCCGGATGTCGTGGTGGGTGGCGGCAGTCCTCCCCGGCAGGTCGGAGAACACGTCCCGATGCTGGAGGATGATCTCGTCCAGGTCGTGCCTCTGGGCCGGGCTGAGGTCCTCCCCACCGGGACCTCCGGGATCTCCTGCCGGGCCGCCAGGGACAAGGGAGCGGGGTCGGCGGGTGTCTGCTCCCCCCCCTCCACTGCTTCAGGAGATTGATGTGGTATAACTGCGTCGGCTTCCGCCTCCCTGGCTGGCGGACCCGGTAGTTCACCTCGCCCACGCGTTCCACCACCTCGTAGGGTCCCTGCCACTTGGCCAGGAACCGGCACTCCGCCGTGGGGACCAGGACCAGGACCAGTTCCCCTGGCTGAAAGGTCCTCAGCTGGGCTCCTCGATTATAGACCCTCGCCTGGGCCTGCTGCGCTTGCTGGAGGTGCCCCCGGACGATGGGCCACACCCGGGCCATGCGGTCACGCACCTGCTCCACGTGGTCCACGGTGGTGCGGTGGGGGGACGGCTGGCTCTCCCAGGCCTCCTTCGCGATGTCCAGGATCCCGCGGGGCCTCCGCCCGTACAGCAGCTCGAAGGGGAGAACCCGGTGGACGCCTGGGGACCTCCCGTACTGCGAACAGTACGTGGGGTAGTAGTTGGTCCCAGTTCTTCCCGTCGGCTTGCATGGCCTTCTTGAGCATCTGCTTTAGGGTCTTGTTGAAACGCTCGACCAGGCCGTCCGTCTGGGGGTGGTACACCGAGGTCCGGAGCTGCTTCACCTGCAGGAGCCTGAGGACCTCCTTCATCACCCGTGACATGAAGCACGACCCCTGATCGGTGAGCACCTCCTTCGCTATCCCCACCCGGCTGAAGAGGAGCATAAGTTCACGGGCGACTGCCTTGGCGGTGGCGGCGCGCAGGGGAAGGGCCTCGGGGTACCGGGTGGCGTAGTCAACTAGCACCAGGATATAGCGGTGGCCCCGGCTGGTCTTGGGAAGGGGGCCCACGATGTCTAAGGCCAAACGCTCGAAGGGGGTCTCAATGATGGGCATGGGAATGAGGGGGTGTCTAGCGGTGGCCCGGGGGCTACCCGCTGGCACTCGGGGCACCCCTGGCAGTGGCGCTCAACATCCCGCTTAACCCCGGCCAATAGAACCTGGCTAGGACCCGCTCCCGGGTCTTGTCCATGCCCAGGTGGGCCCCCAGGAGGTGGGTGTGGGCCATAAAAAGCACTTTACTGACGTAGGAACGGGGCACCACTAGCTGTTCCCTCACTCCCCCCTCCCCGGAGGCTACTCGATACAACAGACCCCCCCTGGTGCTGAAGTGCGGGTGTGGTGTGTGACTCACCGAGTCTCGGGCCTGCCCGTCATGAACCAGGACGTGGCTCCAGGCGTGCTTGAGGGCCTCATCCTGGAGCTGAGCGGTGGCGAACTGGCCGGGTCGGGACGAGCCTTCCCCCTCTGGTAAGAAGTCCGAGAACTCAGTAAGGGGGAGCTCTCCGGGTCTTCCGGTGGGTCTGGTTGCTCGGAGGCTGTGAGGGTCTCCGGGGTGTCGGGGGTAGGTTCCGGTGTCTCGCTCCGGACGGGTCCTCTCGCCGTGCGCGCCGGGGTCCCCGGTGGGGAAGGCCCGTTCCCCTCAGATCCCTCGTCCTCCGCCGTCAGCTCTCCCGGGGACGATGGACGCCGGGTGGCCCCGTAGGCCTGCCGAACCCCCGCGCCCCTCTGCGGGGAGGGCCTCTCCAGCTCCGTAGCTCCCGCGTCGGGTCCCACAACCGGTGGAAAATCGGGCAGTCCCTCCCGATTAACACGGGGACCGGTAGGTGGGGGACAATCCCCGCCCGGATCGTGAATACACCGTGTGTGGTGCGGACTACCACGTGGCACGTGGGGTATGTCGGTGTCCCCGTGGACGCAGGCCACCTCCATCGGGTCCCCTGCCTTCCCGCCCGCCAGGTCGGGGCGAAGGAGGGTAACCGCACTGCCGGTGTCCAAGAGGGCCTGCGTGTCCTGGTTCATCACCCGCGTTTTCCGGGATGGTCGGACTACCCGAGGCGTTGCCACACGCCCTGCGTGCCCAGCAGGTCGCCAACATGCACGTGTGGTCCGCCCCGGGTCCGCGAGCCACGCTGACGGCATCGACACATCACGTCCCCTCGGGCAATAGCGAGCGATGTGGCCGGGCTGGCCGCACCCAAAGCAGCGCCGCACCTCCCGGTTCTCCGGTACTCCGCTCAGTGGGGTGACGCCGGGAGCCGGGTTGCCGATGGGGGTCCCCTCGGGGCTTGGCGGGTCTCGGCGCGCCGTGGGGCTGGGGCGGGTCTGGCGTCCAGGAGCTGGGCCACCTGCCAGTTCTCCAGCTGAAGGACCAGGTCGTCCACGGTGGCAGGATGATGGTGGGCCAGCACGCGGCGGGCGTCCGGCGGGAGTCGCCGCAGGGTGTGGTCAATAATCACCCGGTCGATCGGGCTGGGGCCCTCTCCCGCTGTCAGCCACCGCTTCACCAGCCGGCTGTGCTGGGCGATCTGGGTGCGCACAGCTCCCTGCGCGTCAAACCGCCAATCCTGCGCGCGTTGCGCGCGCCGCGAGGTTGTGGCCATAGTAGGCCAGTATGGCCTGTTTGAGCGCCGGATACTGGCGGGCGACGTCCGCCGGCAGGTCCTGGCTCGCCTGCTGGGCGGGTCCGGTGAGGAACGGCGCCACTATGTGCGCCCACTGCTCCTCTGGCCAGCCTTCCCTCTGTGCGGTCCGCTCGAAGACCTCGAGGTAAGCCTCCACGTCGTCTTCCGGTCCCAGCTTCGTGAGGCGGCTGGTCGGGCGGCGGTCGGCGCAGCGCGGACGGCGTGCTGAGTCAGTCGCAGAACAGCTTCGCGGAGCAGGGCGAGGCTCTCGGTGGTCTCCCGCTGGTGTTGCTGGGCAGCCAACGCCGCGGCTCCGTCCGGGTTCGGCATGGTGGGGTAGTAGTAGTGGGAACGCTCAAGGTGCCCGCATTCTCCACCATATGTGGTATCCGGGAATGAAGAATGCGCCGGGATTCAGAGAAAACACGTGGCAATGGTTGGTTTAAGCCGACTTCGGCGTTTATTTCAATTATCAGACAGGACAAGGGTACGCTTGGGTCTCCGTGAGCCTCAAGCCTCTGCAGTCCATGCGTGTCTCTGCCTCTCCCGTCCATGCGTGTCTCTGCCTCTCTTATAGTGGCTCCGGGCCTTCCTCCTCCCAGCCGCCAGGTGTCCCCCATCCCGCTGATTGGGGGAAGGACCCGGTGCTCTCCGTCGCCGGCTGGTGGGTGGGGGTGGTACACCCCGTCCTTCACGGTCCCACGGGACCGTTCAGGCCGAGGCTTCAGGGGCGGGATGCCACAACACATAAATTACAGATATCTGCCGCTATGGCATTAACAGCATTACATGTTAATTTTCATGCAAAGGATCAATATTTAACTGTATCTTACAGTTTTTATGAAATAACGTAAGAAGCTGTTGTAAATCCACCATACATTTACACCAATTCATGACAGTATAGGGTTAGGTTGATGGCGGGCAGATGTGAGCATCAACAAACTGACCTACCAGCAGCAGGTCTTTTCTGTTCATTCTATTTCTGCTCTCTCTCTCTAAGCACATACTCAGAGGAAAGAAACTATCAGGAAACAAGCCGAGACGGGCTCTTGGAGATAGATTATTGTTTGTATGAGTCATTTCCAGTCATTTGCCTTGCCAAACTGGCTTTCTGATTGAGGAAAACAATGGAATGGATCTGCTCTTCCCTCCATCTTCTTCTCTGACTTTTCTCCATAACCACTTTTCGCCCTCCCCCTCCCTTCCCCCCACCAGCAATCTCCTCTCTCAATCTCTCTATCTGTGTGAGTGAGGCGGAGAGAGATGAAGCGGCTGTATTGACCGGTTGACATTTCTAAAGTTGACAAATGTCCTGCTGAAATAACATGGAATAACTCAGCCTTCCTCCCACATGGTACCACATGTATTCGTTGTAACACATCTGCTTCACCTCCAACAGTACAGCCTATGAATTTCACCCCTGGGTGCGCTTTATGTACCTTATGAGATAGATTAATGCATATTATTTTATATTAGTTATTATATATTTTTTTGTATTAAAAACTTAAAGCCCCTGCACACCCATTGTCCACCCCCAGTGTTTTACCTAATTACACCTCTTCTTAGGACTATGTGGGTGTGTACAAACTGTGCATGATTTTGATTTTTGATTTGATTTGATTTAAATTTATTTCGAACATGTAAAAGAAAACAAAAAATATATATCATACACAAATTATTGATGTTAAACAAAATAGAAAGCATAATTCGATACATAAATGATAAATACTTGATAATTGTAACATGTTCGAAAAGGGGTGGGAAGAAGTTTACACTTATTTAATCCCATCCCTTCTCCGTAATTCATTGAAATTAACATTCCTTAGTCATAATAATTATTAACATTTTCATTTATTAATAAATATATATATATATATATATATATATATATATATATATATATATATATATATACATACTATTCCGTAACGTATCCAAACATATATATTATTATTATTATTATTATTTTTTTTTTTTTTTTCCTTTTTATCTTTTTTTTTTTTTTTTTTTAAATAAAATGTGTAACTTATATGGTCATATCAGATATATACTATAATTTCTTACACATTTGTCAAAAAAAAAATAAAAAAAAATTAACAAATAAATTAACAAAATAAACAAAAATAAAAACATTCATGAAAATATATAGATATTATCTCACTATTGATAAGTTTTTGTATCCAAACAATATTTTTCATTCAGAAAGAAAATAAATACAAAAAAATAAAGAATAAATAACAAACTAAATAACTAAACAATTAACACCCAAAGAGAATCAAACACCTTCATCCTTGTACCCTGTGAGAATCATTTCCTTTGACCTTGTTTTGAATAGTTTTATGTTAGGACATTGTTTGAGCTCTTCTTTTAACCCATTCCACAATTTTACTCCACAGACAGAAATACAAAAACTTTTTCTGGTTGTACGCACCTTTTTCATTTTAAAATTAAACAATCCCCGTAAAAAATAACTCCCTTCTCTTTGCGTGAACATTTTTTGAATATTTGCCGGTAGTTTGTTATTTTTTGCTTTAAACATTAACTGTGCTGTTTGAAATTCAACCAGATCTGGTAATTTGAGTATTTTTGACTGCATGAATAATGAGTTTGAATGATCCCTATACCCAACATTGAAAATGGTCCGTATTGCTCTTTTCTGCAGAATAAAAAGTGAATGTAATGTACTTTTGTAATTATTGCCCCAAACCTCTACACAGTAACTTAAATAAGGTGAAACCAGTGAACAATAGAGGATTTGTAACGACTTATGATCCAGAACCTGTTTAGCTTTATATAATACTGCAATACTTCTTGACAACTTCGAGTGTATATGTTTTACGTGAGATTTCCAGTTTAATTTCTCATCAATTGTTACCCCAAGGAATTTTATTTGACTAACTCGTTCAATGTCTAAGCCATTAATCTGTATCTTTATTTGTTCATTTGTTCTGCCGTTTCCAAATAACATAAATTTTGTTTTGCTCAAGTTTAACGATAATTTATTATTATCTAACCATAATTTTAATTTACTAATTTCAAAATTGATCGCCTCTACTAATTGATATAAATCATCACCTGAAAAAAATATATTTGTATCGTCAGCAAACAGAACAAGCTTCAACACATTCGATACATTACATATATCATTTATGTAAAGAATAAACAATTTTGGGCCCAACACTGACCCCTGTGGGACACCGCAAGCAATGTCCAAACACGCAGAGGAACAATCACCAAGTGTCACAAATTGATATCTGTCACTCAAATAACTCCTCACCCAGTTGCCCACTATACCCTGATGCCGTAACGTTCCAGTTTTTTTATTAATATGTCATGATTTATTGTGTCAAATGCTTTTTTTAGATCTAGGAATATCCCTATTGATTGTTGTTTTTTGTCCATAGAATTTGTGATTTCTTCAACTGATTCTAATAAGGCCATTGATGTAGATCTATTTGCTCTGAATCCGTATTGATTATCAGTGAGCAGTTTGTGTTTATCTATGAAATTGTCCAGTCGATTATTGAATAGTTTTTCAAGAATTTTGGAGAATTGTGGCAGTAACGAGACCGGTCTGTAATTTGTGAAGTGGTGTTTGTTTCCAGATTTGTACAAAGGTATGACTTTAGCTATTTTCATTTTGTTTGGAAATGTACCCGTTTGGAATGAAAGGTTACAGATGTATGTGAATGACCTTTCCCTCACCCTTCTGTTGGTTCTGTTGTAGCTGGTTGGGCAGGACAATTTACAGTTGTATCATTCATATTAGTACGTAGATTATGGCGACGTTACTGTTCATAATAATCTGCATTGCTCCATGCATCTTAGACTTGACTCGAGGTCTAATAAGCCAGGGTAATTCAAAACAGCTGTTCTTTCAATAAATCTCTGTGCAGAGAAGAACATTTTATATAATTAATAAGAAGCAGCAACAACTGATGAGTACGGGGAGAAAGGTTGTTAAAAAAAATCTGAAGTAGAATTTTAAAGTAGTATCACAGAAAAGTACTTCTGTAAAGTACCTCAAAATTGTACTTAAGGGAACAGTGTGTAACATTTAGGTGATTAATTGGCAGCAAAGCAATACAATCTTCATTATTATGTTTTAATCAGTGTATAATCATCTTAAACTAAGAATAAATGTGTTTTCGTTAGCTTAGAAAAAGCCCGCCAACTTGCACCGACATGTTTCCTTAGCAGCCCAGAATGAACACTGGCTCTGGCGAGAGGAAGGGATGCGTTCCGAACCCGATATAAAACGGATCCCTGTGCTACTGGAGTATTGATAAGCCCTGTAGTAACTGGTTTTCATTAATCTTTTGAATATTTTGATGTAATTTATTATCACACTCCTGAGAGGCTGAGACATAAACCTAGGATGAATGGGAACATAATGGTGTTGTCTGGACAAAGAGGGACATCTAGTGGTAACAAAGGGCACTGTTATATTGTGGTGTAACTATGATAAAAGGAGCACAGGTCACATATTAACATACATTTTTCATGTGAAGTGCAGGTTTTATGAGGTTCAGTCCAATGTTGTTGGGACTGAAAGTTTCAGAAATATTATGACTTATGTGAGGAATATAAATGGTGGAAATCTACTTTGATACATCACATACACCACAGTCCAACAAACATTAAAAGCATGCAGATAAACGTCTATGTAAAACCAGAGAACTACCTGACTGGTCAAATCATGTGCAAATATTGTTCTTTCTAATCAAAACATAATACTTAATGTGCAGTAGAGGTAGAAAAGATTACATATTTTTCCTTGACATTAAAATGATATACAGTACATATGCCTGCCATGAAATAAATCCAGTTCTTTACACCCCGGTCAAGTACAAAGAGCTCTCTGTTTCAGCTTAATGGTGAATAATTCCCCAATCCCTCTCTTGGCTGCGTTTCTGGTTTTCAGTCTCAACTCCTTAGCTTGTTTGGCCGCAAAACTGGGATTTACAAATCCTTCTTGGACCAAATTGGCTCTCGGGCCAAGACGACTACGTCACCCAGAATCCCTAGTGGTTGGCAGTTACTCTGAACTATTCATACAGAGTAGACGCTGAGCAGAATGGGAAAACGATTTCAACATTGCTGAGAGGGAACAGCTGCACTGTTTGCTGTTGGAGGATGACAGATTTCACTTTCCCTCTTCCTCACACACAATCTCTCTCAATTTGCTTCTCTTTCTAATTTCCTCACCATATTTTCTTTTTCTTTCTCTTCTTTTCTTTGCCTTGATTGTATCTGTTTCTCCGTCCATACTTCAGCATATTACCCACTCTTCTCTCATACTTTTGTATTCTGATCTCTTTCTCCCACAAACACACACACACACACACACACAAATGCACACACACAAACGCACACACACACACGCGCACACAAGGGAGCCGAACGCTGAAAATACATTCCCAGGAATATTAGTCCAAGGAATTTCAATAGGGTCCTTTCACATTTCAGCTTCTTAAAAAACAGGAAAACTAATATGCTGTTGGTTACCAGAGTGGATCAAAGTGTGTGTTACTGAGTGTGCATGTGTGCGTGCGTCTGTGTTTTTAGAAGGAACTGGTTGTGTCCGAGTGTCACTGCAAGAGTGGAAATCCCGAGGTTTTATTGGGAAATCTGTGATTTGATGGCAAGAATTTAAGATTGAGCTGTATTTCTCTTTTTATTGCTAATCAGCATTTAGGGTGAGTGGGTGTTAAAGATTTGTAAGTGTCACAAGTTACTGAATCTGTAAATAACCACAGAAAAGAGGATACTGCTGCCTAGAGTGAGAAGCCTTGTGATAAAATGACCTGTGGCATTTAGCTATGTGCCTTGACACACACAGACACACACACAGAGATGCACATACACACTCCTGTACGCAGAAACCACCATTTAGGGTATGAATTTCAGTGCACTGAATTCCTTTAACTCCACCTCTCTCTCTGCCGATGTATTTGTGTGAATGTGTCAGTTTGTGAACATGCTTGCTTGTGCATGTACTGCATGTACTGCATGTACTGTGTGCGTGTGTGTGTGTGTGTGTGTGTGCGTGTGCGTGTGTGTGTGTTAGTAGAGCCACATCTGGAAACAATAGAGCAGTAAATGCTGTCACTTTCCCTTTCCCTCATGCTTTTCAGTGTGTCCTTAAACAAACACTCAATTCCCTCACAGTAAATTACAGGAAGGCAATCTGAGCTGCAGACTTAGATATTTGGCCTCTCTCTCTCTTTCTCTTTCTCGCCCACATGCATGCCCAGAATTCATCAGTTTCTCCAGATGCAATTTTACCCCTGTACTGGTAAATTACAGTCTTGCATGCATTATCTGTAATTGGAAAAAACGAATTACAGCTAATTTTGAAGTGAGAGGAGGTGTGCGTGTGTTTCTGTGTGTACTGTAGGGGAGCTTGTGTGTGTGTGTGTGTGTGTGTGTGTGTGTGTGTGTGTGTGTGTGTGTGTGTGTGTGTGTGTGTGTGTGTGTGTGTGTGTGTGTGTGTGTGTGTGTGTGTGTGTGTGTGTGTGTGTGTGTGTGTGTGTGTGTGTGTGTGTGTGTGTGTGTATGCGTGTGTTGGGGAGGTTGTAAGTTCATATCTGATTAGATGTGATCGATGGTACAGTGATGTTTACACAGTATAATCACCGTGTTTCCACTGCACATTCAAAACAAATTTAGCGGTTATGGAGCATTTCTCATCCTGACCCAAAGTATCTGTTAAAAAGAAATGCAAGAGAAATCAAAACAAAGTTGCTGCTGTATAGACGTGTGGAGTTAGTCACCTCCTGATGAAGCACCAACACTTAATTTATCTTAGCAGACAAAAGGTGGCAGCATTGTTCAACCCATTAAGTGAAAACAACTGAGAGGAAAGTAGTTTCAGATGCAACGGGACCCAGAAATGAACTTAGTATTAATTAATGAATTTGAATTTTAGAAGGCATACAGTTGTCTATGACATACTGAAGCAGGATTACTCATTAACCTTCTTATGTTTGATGCCTGCTCTGAATCTATGACACCGGATGTTAATTATATTAAAAGCTTAAGAAATTAGTTGATTAGTCAGTTGACAGAGAGTTAATCAGCATCTATTTTGATAATATATTAATCATTTTACAAGCAAAGATACCAAACAAATGTTAGCATTGTGACGCTAAAGTCATATCTTTTGGTTTTGAATTATTGGACGGACAAAACAAGACATTAAAAGTCATTTTGAAACAAAAGAAAATTACGGGGAAGAAAATCTGTAGATTAATTACTAATAAAAAACATAATTAATTGCTGCCCTATTTCTATTGTGCTTATTGAAGTTCAAACACAAAAATGCATCCCACATATTGGAAACCAAAGAGTTTTTATTCATCATATTCTTCTGATACAAAAGCTTTTTTAAATAACAAACAAGTTTTACATTTTTTTGTCACTTTTTTTTTACAATGATAAATTAGCAATTTCTTTATAATACATTGATGACATCATCAAGACATTGAGTTTTCTACACAGACGAACAGTCTAGACCTTAAAAGCTAAGATCAGGGTAGGTGAACTGACCCTGACATTGATGCATATCTGGGCAAAAATCGTTAACTAGCCTGTATATAACCAGTGCTTCTCAATCTTCATTAGGCCATGGCACACATTCAGCAAGTTTTAAGGCCCAAATGTTCAGTGATTGCTTGGAAATGTCACCTGAAGCTCTGCGTGAGCATACCACAGGAGACAGCCAAAACATTGAGACTGTTTTAGAGGGAAACTGCATTAGTTGAGAGGGGAGGTGGTCAGACGTTAATTTAATTCACTTTAACTCAATGTAATGTTTGTTTGACTTTGGAAATTTAATATGTGGGCCATGGATGCTTGTTTGAGAAACACTGGATTTCAGGGTTCTAGGTTTTTGCCCAAAAAACACCAAAAGTATCTTTGAATGCAATAAGGGTGCTGTTACATTTAGGTTTTGGGGAAAAAGGCAGCCCATACTTTAAAGTTATTTTCTGTCCCATTCTAAACATTATGTTAAAAATACCTGTGACGGGCGATCTGAGGCACTATCTGGTTTCAACTGACACACGGGGCAAAGCTCCAAGTCATTTAAGCCCTTATACATTTAAACAGCCTACTTAAAGTAGAAGGTGTAACGTGACACACACCCCGCATAGTATACATTCAAAGACTCACTGAAACGCAAGCGCTTTGCAAAGATAGATTGTCAGGCAAATATACGGTGCACAGGAGCAGTTGCAGAATTTGGTAAGTGCAGCAGTAAGACCAGGAAAAAAGTATTGTAATTACAGCTTATAGTACACTCTATAAGCAGTAATAGAGGGGAAATGCAGGATTGAAATGTTGGGAGATGCCTATTATCAATCGATGCCCCACTAAAGACAACGAGTAGAAAGCTTGTCTCCATCATCCATGAAATTCTGAAATGTAATCTTTTGCAGGGACGACTTGATTGTCTGGGAAACGAGCCATGATGTAGTAGGCGAGGTTAAAGAGAAACAGGCCGGCAGTGGACCAATGAGAGCGTCCGACAGACAGACACTAATTAAAAGTGTCATTCTCCTTGTGCTTCTGTGATGTCCTTATTGAACTGAAAGGTTTTTTAAAAGAAACTAAGAGTTGAGTACAATCAGACAGAAAGAAAACACAATTTTGCAGTTATGGGCTTATTCTTGGTTGTATTGTGGTCATGATCATATCTGCTGGTGGATGAGATTTGTGGGAACTACCTGCTATATGTGCCTGTGACGGCTCTTTGTTATTTCGTAATGTGTCCTTTGGCAAGTGATTGTCTAAATAACCTCTAATTCTTTAACGTGCCTCTGGTCCGATGTTTGGAAAGAGAGGGGAGGGAATTAATTTAATTTCCTGGATTTCATGGTAACTCAAGAACACATGCAGTACAGGGTTTCCCACAAAGACTGCACACATGATTGGAAGTTAGCTGAGCTTTTCATAGACTGCGGAGTTAAACACACAGGCCTACATTTCCCAGATGCCTTACCGCTTCTACATTTATGGGCCAATAAAAGGCACAGCTGGGGTTCTCCCAGGATCCATTGCGGTATGACTTTATAGCAACCACAGACTTTACCTAAATGTACAACACACACTAAACAAATAATCTCACCTTATTTTTCTTTGTCTGCTCCTGCCCTCGCAATGTTTTTTGGAAGAGATATTGTGGATTTAACCACGTTAGTTATTTTTTCTGCAGCGTTTATAATGAAAACTGACCGAACTGTTAAAGGCTCTCGTCACGGCCATCCCTGGTAATGCACTTGTGACAAATACAGACACTTCACATATTGTATACAATTATAGTGCATTATTACAGCTTAGAGCTGGTTTCCCCAAAAAATTCTGAGCAATAAAATCACCTGCTCTTTTATATATTGTACAAAAAGTAATAATTTACAAAAATGTATAATATTGTCGTTCAAATGTAAACGCATCACAGATTTAAGGCCATATTTAATATGTTTTATCATCCGATTTGAATTACTTTTGGTCTGGTATTTCATTTGAATTCTCCTGTGTGGAAATAAAAAAAACAAAAAAACACAGGAGCTCAAGTTGTCAGATGCTTTTGGGAAATGTCAACCTTCACCTGTATAATATCTGCACCAGGACCCTCCAGTGTAAATTAAAAAATTTCAAATGACCCTAAAAAGACACAACGGTATGAGGGTTACTGTATCCAGCAGGTTCAGTCTCTTCTGCTCAAGGCTCTGGAGAAAAGAGAGGCAGAGAGGTAGACGTGGTGCTACACAGCTTATTGGTGTGTCTGGTCTGCATATTGATGCTTCTGTTCTGCCCTTTCGATCTCTCTATCTCCTTCATTAGTCGCTTTCTCTATCTCTCTGGGCAAAGAAAGTCTAACAGAGGTAGAGAGGCTACTGTTGCTACTTATGTCCGACCCCAATCCTCCACTTCTCTCCTCCTTAACCCCCGTTAGAGGCAGTTAGAGGGGGTGAGGCATGCTTGCAGACTCTCAGCGAGTTTTTGTGATGCCATTACATCCAGCGGCTTCCTTGAGAATCTCCTGCTACTCCCTCTCATCACGTTTTTGTCCTCTCCGTCTTTAGTTTGGCAGAGTGAGTTTCTGTAAGTGAAGCAGGTAGAAGTCCATTCCTGTCTGTTCTCTCTCTCGCTCTCTCTTCCTCCTCCTCACACCACCGTCTCGTTGCCTTTCCCCGGCTTGATCCAGCCCTCGCCCGGTGCCCTCTTGCCCCCCCGGCTCGCCCTGCTATCCCTGAGCAGGCGGGCAGTGCAGCGCTGCCAGGTGTGTAGGGTTTTTGCAGACCAGATCCACATGCCCGATGTAATGCCTACGAGCAGTGACATGAAGATTCGGAGCATCTCTGATGCCACATATGAGTCCCGCGTGCTGGCCCTGAACTCCCCCCAGTGAGAGAGCTGGTAGAGGTAACAGCCAATGACGGTGGACGCTGGGACAGTGTAGAGAACGGAGAACACGCCGATCTTCACCATTAAACGCTCAAGCTTGTCTGTTTTGGCACCGTCCTTCTGCAGATTGGAGCGGATCTTGAAAAGAGCCACTAGGCCAGCACAGATGAACAGAGTGCCTGAAGTTCAGAAAAGGGAAATAACAGTCATATAAGGACCACCAGAGAGAGAAAACACAATGACAGTTGCATTATGCATTAAAATAACCAATGATTAAGTCTTTTTTTTTTTTACAAGGAATGGGTCGATTCCCACGCACAAAACTGATTGATGATGTTATTTTTACCTATTAGAAGGTATGTGGCCAGAGGTGCCACCACAAAGCCTGTAAGGGCCTCCTGCTGCTGGTTGCCAACGTAGCAGAGTCCAGTTAAGTCGTCTGCATCCACCAGTCGCATTATGAGGATGACGATGGTTTTAACGGCCGGGATGGCCCAGGCTGCTATGTGGAAGTAGGAGCTGTGCATTTCTATAGCCTCATGGCCCCACTTCAGTCCAGCAGCCAAGAACCAAGTGAGGGTCAGGATCACCCACCTGAAAGACGAAGAGAGAAAGAGAAGAGTGAGAGAAGAGCCAAAAACACTGCTCATATGTACAATAAACAGTTTGTCTTTCTGAACTGCCATTCATATTGGTAGTGGATAACAATCATGTTTGCTGTAACAGGACACTAAAGCAAAATTGGGCTACTCTACTGCATTGCTCAACAACTTAACCCCCTTTATGACTTTTCCACAAAAAAAATCCCTTGATTGAATTAGATCATCATGACTAGTTACATAACAGAGGGTTGTTATCATGTTGTAGTCCTTGGGCTTTGCCGTCTGCTGCTCTTCCAAAAGGAAAGAGTGAAGACAAACAGGAAAACCAGGGCAAAGTGAAAAGGAAGAAAAAGAGCTGTGACAGCATCTGTATTGCAGCACACACTCAAAAAGTTTTTTTTTTTTTTTTTTTTTTTTTTTTTTTTACAAAGGCTGCCATTGTATGTGGAAATGAATCCATCTAGTACAGAGGTTATGAGACAGGATAGTTGGCCTTTAAAGAAAACAGGATGCAAGTCTGGTGTTCAAATTGTTCCACCGAAGTCCATTCACGACAGCTGATGACAATGGGACAAAGACCTGGAAGATTGATACGATAAAAGGTGTGTGTGAGTGTTAGTGTGTGTGTGTGTGTGTGTGTGTGTGTTTGTTGTACTAACCAGAGGGAGGAAGCCATGCCGAAGAAGTAGAGCAGGAGGAAGACGATGGCACAGCCGGTGCTCTTTAACCCTTCTTGTACTAGGATTGGTACTGCGGTGGCATCTAGGTCACAGGAAACACGCTCCCTCCCCAGAGTCAAGCGTACCTGCAGGAAGGAAAGTGTCAGCGTAAAGAAATTTATTTCATAAAAAGAAGTCAACAAATTCTCATTCAGCCATTCTCATTACAATCAGACTAAAAATATTGACTTTTTTTGATCATTTAGATAAATAGTAAGTGATTAAACCTGTGTATTTAAGGATAAAAGAAAACAACATGATTAAGGAACTTTTTTCATCATAACAAATATTCACAAAATAGTATATCCTTTATTAACTACTATCCTCTAACATGTGATGTATTGTTTTCATGTCACTGTTTTTTTTAGATTATTTTTTTTATTCCTTCTCTCCTAACAAATTACCTCAATAGGTAAATGTAATACTCATACTCCCACTTACCAGGTAGGCCACGCTGTACAGATTACAGCACATAGATAGGAAGATGATGGGTCTTTCCGGATAGGAGAAGCGCTGTGAATCCAACAGAAAGGTCAGGACCGTCAGAGTGGTCGACAGGAAGCACAGCACAGCCCACACCGCCATCCAGGCGTCCGTGAAGACTTTGGCCCCTCGTCGGTAGAGTCCGCTGTCATAGCCACACTGTAGAGTACAGCTCTCAGTCTGTTTTAACCAGGTGTACTGCTCAGGTGCAGATCCCAGTGCCTGACAGTCCTCCTGGTGGGGAGGATGGCGGACGGTCTGGTAGGGCGGCTCCTCGTCCCCGGGGCCTTCCATGCACATGTGGTTGTGGTCGTTTTGAGGTGGGAAGAGGCTGCAGTTGAGCACCTGGAGCATGATGGGAAATGGCGTTTTGGTTTCACATTACGACTGTGATACATGTTGTGCTCATTTACACACAAAAAATTGTCCTTTTTAAAGAGAGCATTTGGTTTCATACATCCGATTTCCCACATCAATCATCCGCATCCTGGTACTTTTTAATACGTGCAGGGCGTTTCTTCGGATTATGTGACTCACCTCAGGCCAAATGAAGCCAAACTCATGGAGCACCGGGAGGCATTTCTTCTTGACGGACAGACACATGCTACCACACGGACCGATGGGGATGGGAACCTTGTCGGTGCACATTGGCACATAGACTGAGCACAGGAAGAACTGTAGAAAAACGGAGATAAAAGATCACAAGTTGAACATTTAGCTTTGTTTGAATTTTTTACAAAAATCTGCAACATGGATTCTTCAGTGACATTTCACAGCACACAGTAAAAAGCGACTGTAGAAAAATGTCATTAAATTAGTTTAGACTAATGCAAATATGTTATGTGTGCATATTTTCAAATAAGAGCTAGTTTTCTATGAGTGAAGAAAGAGAAACAAAGTGAAAGTGCAGTAAAGGGTGCAACAGTTATCCAATATGTCATATTTCAGTGCACTGCATTGTAAGCTTTGTTCCAGTGAAGATAAAGCATACTGTGAAGCAGAAGGAAAATCATGTCAGTTGTGAATTTATTGTTTGAGAAGTGGAAACATTGCTGTCAGTACCCTGTGGGCCACTCTTTCTATATATTACAACAGGATTACAGCTGGTAGATGGCTACACCTTCTATTCCCACATGTGGATCCTCCATCTATTTGCATATAAACCACACACCACTGTTGCATTCTCTCTGCCTTTGCTTTCAACACATTGCATCATCTCTTCTAGTGGTGGGTTTCTATTTTCACTTCTAATATGAAACCCCTCAACTTGAGTCAAGACACCAAGGCCAACTCCAACCTGCTCCAAGGTGACGCACAAACAAACACACACACACAACTCTACATCTTTAAAAACAATCTGTGGACTTGACAACACTAAGGGCATGTGCCATGTAATGCTCCATAATCCCCCCTAATCCAAGGCTCAGTTTTCTCTGTCCCATGGCAATGGTTTTGAAATAGATATCTAAGTCCGAGTTATAAAGATAGTGAGCAGTCTTAAGTCACGTATGACTCTTTGAGGTGGTAGTGATGTGAGGGAGCAAGTACTCTGGGGTTACAAAAGGTTGCAATTTTAGGTGATTTCATGCCTTTACAGTAGATTTGGTTGAAGCCGGAGTGTAAAATTGTGCTGGGCTCACGATATGAGAATACACAGAAGCAGAAAGCTCATCTTACTCTGCTTCCTTCAAGTAAAGGAAACAAACACACGCTCCAGGATCTTGGACAGGCTGATTTAAAAATGTGTTAGATTCGGTGGGGGGAGGGGGGGTTTGCTCCCATTTTCATTTCAGAAATACCAACATTTTTAACCGGCTATAATGGGAACAAAATGTTTTGGACTTGCGGTCTAGATCCAGTGATGGAGAAATCCCAGCTTGAAATCAGCCCTTGAACAGAGCCCAAATGAAACCTGAATCCAAGAATGGTGTCAAGGTTGGGAAATAAATACACACAGAAACATTATGCAATTCTTATTCTGTGAGAATTGATTTGCTAAGTAAATGAACCAATTAAAGATATAGAATCAGTGAGTTACTTTTTGTGCTTCCAGATTTGCAAAAACAAACATACTTGCTTTTGATTAAGAGTCTAAACCATGACACAATAACTCCTTGGTGTGTAACCGACAGCAGGGAAGTTTGTAAGTCAAACTCAGTTATCTGAGTTAGAGGGAACTTCCTTCAAACTTAATTTGTTACACTGTTCTGCGATCAGTATCTGGGTTGTAGCAGCTTTATCTCTGCAAATAGAGCAGACTGGCCGATCTGAACAACGTATTAAGTTTCTCAACACAAATAGAGATTCTATGTTCCCAAACTGAACCACGCATATTGGAGTTGTCCTGAGCGATTTGCAGTTCGAGTAAACAGACTAACAAAGTTGCCCCCGTGTGTGAGAGGGAGTCGATGTTTTGTGTTTGTGTGATTGTACATGATTCAAATTCACAAAGAGTTCATAACAGCAGTAGATATTAATACCATAAGAGATATTTCTCACAGTAAATTACACCAGCGACAGTAATGTAACACATTCTGGGTGTTTCCCCCGACCGTTGGTAACCTGAGTGTTGTCACTTCACTGCTAAAAGCTGCTCCGGTTACTTGTCAGGAAGCCTCCCATTAGAGCAAATGTTAGGGGATACGGTTTCCCTTTCCCAAATCTTCAGTGTGTGAGTGAGGGGGGTCGGGGTTGGGGTTGGCTAATCTTACATTACAATTTTCAGCTGGAGGAAGACAGTTTGGTTTTATGCTGCAGTTGCTCCTTGCTCTGTCTGGCTGTCACACACACACACACACGTGTCTCTTAAGCACGGTATCAATTAAGCATGGAAAAAATATAATTTCACGTCTATTCCCAAACACTTTTACGCTCAAAAGATCACAGAAATGGTAAAAGAATAATTAAAGAAGTATTCCCTATCACACACAAATCTCCAGACAGGACAATTGCCACCAACTTATTGTAGTGACACAAAGTAGCATCAGGGGAAATGTTTGTTTACATATTCGGATGTCTAGGAATGATAATGTGTCTGTACATGTGTGACGCAACTCCAAATGACTAGATTCCTAATTCCTAAAAAAAAGGGGACTCCATTCATCGTCAATTTGATCTCTGCCGTGTGTCTAGTCTGGCAAATTACAGGATTTAAAAAAAAAAAAGAAATCTTCCAGACGAGGATGACGACCAATCAAATTTTTTTTCCTCGCATGGTGCATCAGGCAAACAAGCAGCATTTGTCTAAAGGCACTGAGGGCACCATTGTTAGCAAGAAGACAGTACAGTATGGGCCCATAGCACCGAAGACTCAGCTGTGTGGGGCATGAACTCAGAATGTCAACAGACAGAAGGGGGCATTTTCATTGAAATTAGCATGACAGCCTGGCACAACAGGAGGGAAGGAAGGGAGGCAGGCGGGCCGGGACCCCCTCCACTTATTTTAACTCACTGGGGTCCAACCTTTTATTATGCTCCTCATTATCACTGGCACCATCAGTCTGAACAGTTCACTGTTGCTGGTAGCTCCCTGTCATGTGCTCTGGGACCACACTGTTCCTCCCTCTCTCTACTCTCTCTCTCCACACACACACACACACACACACACACACACACACAAATATAGCAGACTATGTCGACAGAGCCATGCCTTTTTTCAGTCCAGGATCAGTGTTCCTAAATGTGTGTGCTGTCTATTCTAGTCTAACACAGTCTAGCATGCATCCCTCCCATCAGTGTACCTTGAGTTGGCTGGAGCAGCCGTACTGTATGAGCGGAGTGAACGTGGTCAGCTGCAGCTCCGCGTCCGACTGCAGCACGTTGCCGACCAGATTGGGCATCTTGGTAACATTGTAACCGAGACCCTGGCACATGCTGATCCGGATCGGGTCGCAGGTCATTTCCTCCACCTCCTCGCCGAACCCCTGCACCAGGCAGAGCGGAGCGACCAGCCCGGACAGGACGAGCAGTGCTGCGCCGCTGAACGACCCCATCATCCCGGGCATGGTCACCGGGCTGCTCCTCTCTGCTCCTCTCTGCTCCTCCTCTGTGAATTGTTGGCACCACAGTTATTAATATCCTCCTCTAACCCTCTTAAGTTTAAGTTATATGTCGCCCAGGAGACCGCAACGCGTGTTCAGGCTGTAGTCCAGCCGGACTGGAGCGCGTGTAGTCCGTGCGTTATGGAGGCTATCGTATCCAAGTACGAGCCATTCAGTAGACTAAAACATCCCGAAAGCAGCAGTGAATCATTGTGGGATCTGTGCGCAAATCAAAGGTGTTTTCAGTTTTCAAATAACGTCCGCATCTGCAGTTTCCAAAAAAAAAAAAAAAAAAAAAAAAAAAAAAAAAAAAAAAGAATCCCCCAAATTGTGATAAATCCCGTAGTCCTTGTTGCGTCGTTGCCCGTCAATAACTCCGTGTGGAGCAGCGCAGCGCACAGATACAGCGGTCTGGGGTTTTTGCGCCTACTGCCTGCAAGCGCCCAGCTCTAAACTTTATTGTGTCTGTGAGGAGAGACTGTTTTGCCCGTCCAGAGGAGAGCCGACCAATCCGTGCGCGGGAGTTGGGTTTCCCCGTCCAACCCCTGACCAGGAGGGCGGGATCCAAGAGGAAAATAGAAGAGCCTCGTGTCATCCCCTATCCCCTTCTCCCCCTTCTCTCCTCTCCTCTCCTCTCCTCTCCTCCAGCCTTTTCTCTTCTCATGTCTTCTTGTTCTTCTTTCATCCTCTTCTGGCCTTTCCTCACTGTGTTCCCTCTTCTCCTCTCCTCCTGAAAAAGAAAATCAAGCAAGCATCCCCCAACTAATTCTGACAATATCCAGAACCTGTATTTATACTGGCAGATGTGGCTTACATATGTTTTTATTGGCCGTATTTTTTTTTTGGTTGAAAATAAGCATCTGAAAAGTAGATTTTTCAGTGCGAGTGTGTTTTTGTTTTATATTTAAAGTCCCTAATAGTCTTTTAAGCCAGTCTGGAACTTCACCACAGGTTCCACTCTCCCTCTCTAAAGGGCCTGTCAGCTCTAAATGCTCGTGACATTGTAATTGAAAGTAGGGCATTAAGTGATGCTGAAGCATTGGAAATCTGTTTTGCATTGCAATGAATGCACATTCTGGACAGGTTTTGTTTGCTCGTGGCACCCTGGTAGAAGACTTCTCTTTTACAGCATGAAACCAGCAGTGAAGAGTGTTGTTTTGGCTTTTCTGTGTTGTAAAAGTGGACTTGGGTTTGTTGCAAATATTTCCAGAGGACTACTTGATTTGTAAGGGATTTACAATTCTGAGGCTGTCAGGTGTTATCAAACTCAACTTCAGAGCTCCACAGACCTTTTCAAATACCACAAATACCATATTCTAATGTCATTTTGCCCAGAGTATTAATTCATAGAAGATTCAAATTAGATTCAATTTCAGACTTTAAAGAAAGTGATGCTGTATTTTATTTACTTTAATATATTTATCTTAATTTACATGCATCCAGAGACTGAGTGAGTAATCTCAAATTTAGCTATTTCTGCATGTCCTGAGTACAGCTGCACATCAGTATAAGTTACTGAAGTTTTGAGCCTTTTTTTAAACAACTGAATTTTGGCCAAAATAATTTGGTTTTGAAATTCCACGTGTGGTCCACAAACACACGGACATACTCTTGCACACTAACACAATGAGAAAGTGCGACTGGACCTGAAATGTGTGTCTTTTCATAGATAAAACCCATCTATCTTCTTCTGGCCAAAGACACAAGACAGATAAACACGAAGAACAAACACAGAAGGAATTGGAAGCAGACAAGACAAGAAAAATGATTAGAACCTCACATCAATGCTTAAAACATGAAAACATCAGCAGCAGTCTGGTTGGCTGCTCTCATTGTGCTGCTGCGTTCTCCCTCCTGGATTATACTGTGATGTTTAGGCGAACCCGGTGTGACAATTGATTGGCAGCAGCAATGACCTCGCCACCCCCAACCCCCATCACACACACACACACACACTTCTCTGTGCTCACACACACATGCGCATATGCACCATCCCCCCCTATGCTGCTCTTTGGGTGGAACGGGGGTCAAGACCTGAAGTAATTAGCACTGAGCTGAAACAATAGATTGTGCCCCTGAGCTGATGGTTATCAGGGGTGTGGTGTGGTGTGTGTGTGTGTGTGTGTGTGTGTTTGAGTGTGTGGGCGCACAAAAAAAAGCAGTGAATCAATGGAAACAAGAAATAGAGAAAAGGGAGAACCAAATCAAGCTAAATTATCAGTTATACTTTATCCAGGATTTACACGCTTTATCAAGTCAATTAATTAACGCAATTCAATTTAACAGTAGAAACAGAGAAGAAGAGTTAGGAAAGCAGAGAGATAAATAAAGGTGAGGTAAGGAGCTGCATCAGCACATTATCAGCTCGAGCCACCAGCACACTCTGCCCCCTCTTGTTTACTTTCACGGTTGAGTGTGAATAGCAGTGGTGAGCAGACAACGTGTTGGAATTGACAGACTAATGACCATCACACTGAGAGGATAATGACCACAGTTACCCTTTAAGCCATAAAACCACTGAGTTAACGGTCAAACAGGCTTTCCCATTAAAATGGGCATTTGCCTGGTAAGCAAAGAAGAGGCAACTGCAGGTTTTCAATCAGTTTGTACGATTGGGGTACATTTAAGGTCACAGATGTACACATGAATACAGCTGAAACAGGCTGTTTCTAATAACCTATTTTAGTACTTTGGTGCTGGTTAACGTGGATCCACAAGGACTTTATTTATTGGCCATCCTTCTAAGCACGACCTCTTCTCCGACCAAACCAGCAATCAGCTGCAGGAGGAAATCAGGCTGCCAATATTCGGGTTACAGCAAGCATAACATAAACATTTATGCTGACTAGTTAATTGATGGTGACGGTTTTGGAAAACAGTGTCTGCAGGATGGGCCCTGGACCCAGTAAATATCCAATCAACATGTATTGAGCACATGTTTTGGATAGCTGGAAATGGGAGGTTGAGGAGGGTTTAGGATTTTTATTTGAGCATGTCAGCGACGGCAGTGATTGGACCAAATACAATGATGAAATGTAATTTACGTGCAGTGTTCCAAAAAAGTTGTACACATTTGTACAGATCTAGAGCAAAGACAACCAACGCTTTGAGATTATTAAACTAGATTGTAATATTTAACGCAGGACATGCAGCATGACGTCTGTGTGAGAAATTCTTTCTTTTTTCCTGTTGCATTCTAGTAAAGCTGCTGTAGGCCAAGCAAAAAAATAGTCAGGGCTTTCTAATTATCTTCGCCACACAGTTTCCTCCAACACAACATTCATGTGATGATTTCAATCTGTCCGTGCCAACAGAAAGGACTCAATGGTGTGGTTTTCCTTCCCAAATAACCCACCCTTGCTAACATTTTGATGGTTTAATGCTTATAAGAGCCCTGCCTTTGGAAAGACATGTGCCCTGGCTGGCCCGGGATCAAACCTCCCCACAGTCTTAACCTCCCTAATCCACGCTCTCCATCACTGCCACCTTTGTTACTTTCATAATAACAAAAAATGCATGCAGAATTATAGGTACCACATGAGGTAGACTGACTGGGCAAATACAATAAGTGAACAGCAACTTTATTGTTTGATACAGATTTGAGGGGCTGCTAGTTAAAGAAATACTTACATCTTGTTTTGGGATTGAAATATCAACAGACGCCCTGAAATTGGACCTTGTTGGAATGTTGCTACATTAATTTATGATTATTAATAATGCAGTCTCACATGAGCCGACAGCTGTAATGCTCAGTGATGCTAAAATCAGCAACAGTACTGAAATGGACAGGGACTGCGTCTCTCCTTAATGGTTTAATACCAGCTGTTCAAAAATGATTTCATATTTTGTTACTAACGTCCTCTATTTTTGGCATTGACATAACTATTTAATATCACATATTCAATTTATCACAAAAAAACATTCCCTAGTTTAGATTTTGTCTAAAGATGAGATACATCTACCGTTCTGTATCATATAAACTCTTTTTGCTACACACAAAAATTGCAGTTGAAGTACGCGGTTTTGAAGGGTAAAGTCAAAGTGCAACTCTTCATTCTGAGTATACATTTTTCTTCCGTGTGGAATATGGTGGCCGCCTTCTCCATAAATTAATTCATAAACACGTTCGGTTGACCACAGCCCTGTTAAGGCCAGCGCGGTCTCACTGTGGGAATGTAACCAGTCTAACCTTTCAGCTTGGCAGGCAGAGTGAAAGGCAGTACCCCGAGGACAGAAAGAGAGACACAAGTGTGTTTCAGTCACCAGATAGCATCTTAGGGCTCGATTCCCAATCCCTCAGTCCTTGAAGTGTGGTATTAATAGGACTGCCAACTCCTTGGAATGGTGTCAGTGTGGATAACTGCTAATATTCTCCATGCAGGGGTGTGTGTCTGAAGATGTGTGACTTTAACTTCTAGGAATTTGGTACTTTTAAGCATCTGTGTATGAGAATGCAGGTGACTGGATGAGTTGTGGGGACAGCATGTGTGGGAGTAGGTGCTTACCCCATTATGGGGGTTGGGGGAATTTGATAGGAAAGAGTGGGGGGTTTCTACAGGTGACCCGTCCCCTCTGGGACCGCAGGCTCACGTTACCCTGCTGGAGAGTACCAAACGGAAACGCACACACTCTTTCTTTTAACATCCCTCTCCCGCTCTCACTACATCTCTAACCTCTCTCACTGCCATCTCCCACCCCGCCTATTTAAAGCAGTCAGTCATCTGCTCCTCTTCTGTCTCCAACTGTTGTTGTGCAGCTTACTGGAAGAAACATTTTCCCACAATTTCCCGCCTTTTTATACATGTAAAAAAACAATGGAATAACCAAAAAGGTTAGGACCTAGAAATTGATGTTGTTCTCTACAAAGTAAGTCCTGCTGTTTTGCTAGTGAGACGCTCTCATGGGATCACTAGGTATGTGTATGAAATCTTACGAAAAATGTCCTTGTTATTCCTTGTGCGTTCTCCTACAAATGTCCAGCAAAACGAACAATCAGCGCAGAACCTGTTTAGGCAACAAAACTTACTTGAAATAACTGCGTAAAGTAAAATAAGTCAACATTGCTTAGCCACAGGAAACAAACGGCAGTCTTCTGGGTGAAAGTCCTGTGTTAGTTGACCCACTCCTTACAAAGACTTTGTCGCTCTTTATGCTACGACACCACGCTGCATCTAAGAAAGTCAGTAGTATAAAGACGTGGTTAAAAGAGCAACAAAGATACTTATTAGTGACATATCCTTACCTACAAACAGCGAATGAGAACAATAAGTATTCATTTCTGCTTTGATAGTAAATCTGTTTTTTATCATGAATGTTGATGTCCTGTTCTATACATTTCTTCAACTTTCTTCAACTTCAACTATTTCTGCTTTTTGAATTACACTCACAACCACATATTGTAGACTTACGTGTCATCAGTGAACCTTTTACTTATCCCTATTTACCATAAATAAGCTCCACTAATAAGCTCCACTTACAGTCATGGGGTTTGATGTGAAATTTAAGATCACTGTAGTGTTACTCTGTGGGAGGGGGAGTTTCCTAACAGTATCTACACCTTGACAATCCTCCAGAATCTCAATGCTGAGCATGCTTGACAAGTCAATGTTAGAGGGCTAACAAGGTAATTGCATAAGATTTATTAACATAAAATACCATAGCTGATGTAGTCTGCATTATTTTATAATTATATAATTCTCAACAAAACCCACAAAAAGACCCTTAATGTAGTCACATTTTCTTTTGCGCATTGAAATGAAGTAATATGTAAACCAGTGCAACTGTATGGCTCTTTGTTTTAAATACTGTTGTAACATATTTTATACCATCAGATTACATTGGATTTGTCCCTTAAGCTAAATTTGTAGAAACATCACATTAAGGCCTTATTGTCTATCTAGGAATGCCACAGAAAAATACCAAGAAAAGCCTTCCTGTTAAATCTATTCCTGGCTCTGACTGTTTCTCGCTTTTGTCTCTCTCTCTCGCTTAACCACAAACAGTGGATAGTAGTTCATCGTGTGCACTAAATATTGGATAAGTAGATAATAAAAATCATCTGGATTACTTGTTTTTGTCTTATTTGCTCGTTTGCTTGTGGTTGTACACCACTTACACACTATAAAAGCATATTCATGAATGGTCCCAGATGGAGCCTATTTTAAGGAATATCTTGATGTCTTTAAGTTCAGTCTTTGTCAATTTTTTTTTTTTCTTAAACCAATGGCTTGTTGAAAAAAATCTCCCAAATGGCTTGTCTTCATAGATAATAAACCACATAAAAATGTCTTTCATATCTGCATAACAGCATTGAGCATCATTGGCAGGATACAATGATGCACCAGGAAGTGTCTCCTCTATTCAATTTGTATTCTAACAGGCACTTTTCTTTGAGCGGTGACTTTGGCCCAAGGCAGCGTGCTCTGGCCTGTTTGGTGACAGTCAACAGAGTGCTGATAGATGGTTCCTATCCGTGGCTGTAAATCGGCCTCTTGTTGGACAGTTAACCCCTGTAACCCTGCTTTTCTATAACGGCAGTCTCCCCTCACAAAGCCTACGGCAGCTGATGAACTGTTCCCAGAAATCTGATGAGCAGGTGGTAGCCGGTCCAGTTGGGAAGAGGACTGACTTGTTTGCCTCGAAAAAATGTCCAAATTGCTATATATGAATGTGTGGGTGAGAATTTGGCTCACAGAAGAAGAAATAGCCAAATCAAGTCATCTCCCATCCATCGAACATCTGCACCGCCAGCTGGAGGCAGCTTCCTGTGATTATAGAATTCAGTCAGGACAGAAGGGTTTAACAGTTGAAAAAAATGTATCTTAGAATAGAATATCTGCACAGAGGTCAACCAAGAAGACTGGACAAAATAATTAGGTAGCTGTTGAATGTGTTCTTTGTGCCGTGACTGTGTCCTGTTGTAGTAAATATTCAGAATTACCCAGAATGGAAATATATCACGTACAATCTCAATTACGATAACGTTCACATACATGCACACATATTCATACTCACAGAGCATTAGGGAGTAGTTCTCCTCCTCCTCCTGACCTTCTGCAGACACAGCTGTTTCTCCTCTCCTCTGACTGGTGACTGGGATGAGTTTTATTAATGTGCTGAAACTAAGTAACCAGATAATATGGATCTCTGTAGCCTTGCTCACAGACTGATTTATCTCCTTGCTCGCAGCGTTTGCGTGTGGGTGGGTGTACTATGCATGCATTCACTATATGTCTGAACTGTATTTCATATATGAATACATGCATTTTTCATACACTGATGCAGTGAGGATTTGTTTCTGCAAAGAATTATTGTGGAGCCTTCAGTGTTGCCTGAGAGGGATTAGTGACATACCTCAACAACCAAAAAAATTTTTGACAAAGAAATGAGTGGACATAAAATTTCGAGATACCAAACCTGCACTTACAACCTGCTCTTTGAGTGGTAGCAATGCAAACGTATATTTGCTATTGCTAGAATTTCATCTGTGCCTGGAAATAATGTGATCATTTTTCATAGTATGGGATTTTCTGGCAAGTTTGAGAGGCCGTTACAGTGTTCAGATTTAACTGAGTGTGTTTCCATGATCCATGTTTTTCACTGTGCATTGCACAAAGCAAAGACACTGAACCTTTTCATCAAAAGCATGTATATTGACGTGTAGGATTACCACTTGACAGACAACTTCTGGGAACCACACTAGCATGAGTGTGTGTGTTTGCGTGCATGCGTGTCCTTGGACAATAATTCAACCATGGACTCTGCAGGACCACCGTGACACCATCGGATGAGAATGTAGAGCTCGCACATACATTATACATACATTATACATACATTATACATGTGTTTTTGGCTGGAAAATTGAAGTTTTTGAGTCCTGGCAAAATGTATTGAAGAGATAAGAACGTGTAATGAATATATGTGTGCGTTTTCTGTCAATGAAGTGGAAATGTTCTATCAACTGCTGCGTTGAAAAAATTGAGGCGCCGGCATCCAACATGCAGCTGTGCTTTAAGAGAGATAGAAAGAGAGAATGATTTACTGCACATAGAGAAGGGAGGTGGGCGCTCTGTTTTTTCCGACACAGTGAGAGGTATGTAGAGAGGAAAGAGGGAGCGGACGCTTAAAGGATGTAAAGTTAGAAAGAGATGGGACTGTGTGCTCACGGAGAGATTACAGGAGAAAGCAAAGAAGATGTTCATCAAATCTCCTTTATGTGATTTGATGGAAAGAGTAACTGAAACCTACAAAAAGTCAAAAGTGAATCATTGTTTTCCTTGTTGTGTTCTCTGCTAGCGAGCTGCTTTCTACTGCAAACACTCACTCATCCGTTCTCCTTCAGTTTGTTATTCATAGACCTCTGGGCTGACTTCCTTGGCACCTGTCTCTTCCCCGTCTTGTTGCTCCGCTCCCTGAAATAGAACTCATGTCTCCAGAGGAAAAGTAAACACTGGCTCTGCCGTGGGATTACTGACAAACACGCACACACTCACACACACGCACGCACGCACGCACGCACGCACACACACACACAAGGTTATCTCTATAGTAATATACTAGTTTTTTTATGATCACACAGAGGGCAAGTTTGTGTCCTATCGGTAGCTAACGTTTTGCATAATACCAGACTTTTACAGTGGTTGATATTTAGCTATCCTGCGCAATTCTATGAGCACTGCTTCTCATAATTCCATTTTTGTGAAATAAACTGATTAAATCAGCATAAAGTATGCTCATGCCCCATGTGATAAATCTTGCGTTGCATAAGGTTAAGAAAAAGCTCTTAAAATACTTTTTCACTCACCTTCACCTCGAGTTTATCTGAGCAGCTGATATTACAAAATTACATTTTTGGAATTACTTGATGTATTTCAGCTTTAGTGGTTTAGTGGTATTATCATTAAGATGGGTCGTACCGTAAAACCAAGAAAAAAAAGATAGCAAGCAGTTATACAGGTGCCAATGTAACTTAGAACGGACCATGCGATGTCTCTGGGCAATGACAAGGACAAGGCCATCACAGAATCGTCCTGAAACAGCTGGTTTAATAAATGTTTGTTTGTATGCTGACGGCAGGCTGAGACGCCCTTCAGCAGTGCACACTGCCAAGATCTGCCCCAGCCTTGGACCATAAGTGCTGGGGAGTCCAAGTTTGCACTTAAACTATTCTCAATAAATCATTTTGCACCTCATTCAGATGTCATTTAAGTGACGAAGCGTCTACTTTTTTAGGTAATGTTCTCTGCAAAAGACTTGGCAAACAATGAAAACGTTCTGTACAAAGAAACTCCTGAACCAACCACGGCATGATGAGTATATTTTTTATCTAAAAAGTTGAATTTCATGATAATATGGGGGGAAGAACGTGATTATGATAAAATATGAAATGGAGTTATACAAAAGTAATTAGTGTAATGCATTAAATATTAACCAGGTTAGGGTTCAGGTTTTGCCAGCCCAGACTAGCCTGCAGAGCCCAGTAGCACGAGCTGGCAGCCTACATGGTGTCCTATGACTTAATCACTGAAAACACTCACACAGTGTATGTGTGTGTCTGGTAGAGAGAAATACTCTAGTGTAGAAACATAAAACCACAAGATGGACCAGTCCAAATATTTAAAGTAGGTGTTAAAATCAGGTTTTCCATCGGTGCGATTGTATATGTTAACTAGATAACCTTTGTACTTACTATTGTAAATGTCAGATCCCCTGTGTGTGTGTCTGTCTGTCTGTCTGTCTGTCTGTCTGTCTGTCTGTCTGTCTGTCTGTCTGTCTGTCTGTCTGATGTGTACAGTGTATACTGTTTCATAAAACTGTTAAAATGAAGTGTACACAAGGAGTGTAGGGAGTGGCTGTTTGCCTTAACACACATAACAGATATCAAACCAAACATGAACACACACACAGCTAGGGGTGCAATGGTACAGAGAAGACATGGTTTGGTTTCTAAACTGGTTTATCCCCAAATGGATAAGGATACATTTCTTTGCGTTTATTTTGAATAGACAGTGGTGCAGGTGTCAAACACAGACAAAATCCTCTTGCTGAGGACTGAGTTCGTGTTTTGCCCCTTGGCAACTTTGGTAAAACGTTACAATATGAATTCTAAAATAAGGAACATTTCAAACAATTTTTTGTATTGCACTGTACGAACACTGAACAAACACTTTCCCAAAAGGCAAAAGGTCACAACACACAAACACACACACTGTTTGATATTTGGTTAGTCTGGTGGACTCAGCCCCGGGCCTCAGTTTACCGCTCTCACATGAACACACAAACAATTTTCATTCAACAATCAGATTCCTGTTTTCTTGCCGCTCATTCAGAGAGTCTGGACAAGAATAACCTTGAAACAATGCACATGCATCGCAAACACTCCTACACACACACACCTGAAATTATCCCAGTTCTTTTGATTTAATAGTTTTCATCACAACTTGATTTCGATGATAAAGCCTGCACATGTAATGTTTGTGTGTACAGTATAAGCCGGGTGTAGGTGTTTTAGTTTTGATACGCGATGTGGGTTAACAGTCATACATCATCCAGCATATGGCGTGTGTGTCTGTGTGAGTGTGTTTGTCTGTGTGAGTGTGTGAAAATGCTTTATACAAATGGCTCATTCAACTTTGTTGCAGCAGTGGGCGCCCACCGTAGCATTCTCACCATACCAGGTCCTCTCAGCCCAATGTGGTTTGACGTGTGTGTGTGTGTGTGTGTGTGTGTGTGTGTGTGTGTGTGTGTGTGTGTGTGTGTGTGTGTGTGTGTGTGTGTGTGTGTGTGTGTGTGTGTGTGTGTGTGTGTGTGTGTGTGTGTGTGTGTGTGTGTGTGTGTGTGTGTGTGTGTGTGTGTGTGTGTGTGTTTATGTGTCCATGTGTCCCCTCTTTGTCCCACGACTACTAGATTTACCACAGACAGCGGCTGACAGACATAATCAACATGCAAGCTGAGTGTATCATTTTCACACACACACACACACACACACACACACACACACACACACACACACACACACACACACACACACACACACACAGGCTGGAAGACAAATGGACCTTGCTGACACACAGACAGAGATGTGGACAAGCTGCTTTTCCGTTTGAATGCTCAGCCAAACCGCAAGCCACAATTACACTTGTCCCTGTCTGTTTGACTGCAGCAGAGATAGAGGGCTGGGTACTCACTGTGCAGTGAGCTGCATGATGATGATGATGATGTGAGACAGCAGGGGCTTGACACTGTTGGTTTGTATTTGCACGCTATTCTTTAAAAGTCATTGTATGGTTTAACAATAAACAGAGGACAATTTACACAATTTTTTATGTTTTTGTAACTAACTAAGATTCTGCTTCAAAGTTCTGTATGCCGCTTCTGCTGCTGGACATATTTTACAGATGCATATTATTCCATACTTTTCTTAATACAAGATTTCAGTGCTTTATAGACCATTGCGTTAAAATTCAACTGCTGACATGACTGAAATCTTCGTCATTTTCCTCCCCCCCCGCCATGCATGACGCATTGTGGAGGCTCTGTGGAATGTGTTAGGCAACATTTTTTACGAACATGGTTAATAGTGCTGTTGACTCCTTCTCAGGTTTCCTGCAATTGATTGCATCCATCTTAAAGGAGTTTAAGATGGATGCACAAAATGTACTGAAGTAATTTATAGAACTTGTGTCTCAAGTGGATTGAAGAGTATGTGAGCAAAAACGGTCCAATAATTCAAGATGGATTAGAAGATACTGCCTTGAATCTGGAAAATGAGTTTAGTATTTAATCATCAAACCCATCGTCTTTAACATACTTTTTCCATTTTAGGTAGCCGCATAACTGTTCGAAAAATATGCAATCTCTGACGTACGAAAAGATGATGAGGACATGATGTTAACTTCCTTGTTATTTGTTCCTGCAAGTTATTTGTGAATATGATGATGAAAATGTCAAGATGTCTGCCTAGGAACTGATAGATTCTGTTCCTACTTGATGATCACCAATATATTTCCACAAGCTGACATCTTGGCCAATGGAAGAATTATAAAATACGTAAATACACATTCATAAAAACACATTTTTACATTTTACAGATTGTAAAAGCTTTTTATCATGTCTAGAATGTAGTGACAAGTCAGGAATTATTATTCTCCCGTGGGCCCTCCCGCTACGTCTTTCTCTATTTTTTTTTCTCTTGCTATTTTTTTCAGGGTGTATGACCCTTGACCCTAATGAGGTCATTTGTGGCAAATCGTCATCTTGTTTTTCTGGCTGCTGTCAACAGCCCCCCTGAATTAATGTTTTTCCACATCCCTCCTTTTCCTTCCAAGGGGAATTTTTTTTTTTTTTCAACCATGTGCATTTCAGGATGTAAAGTTTTCAGTTTGAAAACTCTCAGTAGACATTCAAGGATGAATCTTTGTGTGTGTGTTGCTGTGTGTGAAAACGTCCAGAGGGGATTTTTGGCCACAGATGTAAAAGTCATTCCTGTGCTGTTTCTCTCCTCACAACATTTTATGCCTTTTTCTTTAACTTTTTTCTCTGCTCTCTCCTTCTTTCTACCCCCCATTTCACTCTACTTATGTTTCCTTTCTGCTTTTCTGTGCAGTTTTAACATTTTTACCTCTCACATTTCCATTACCACCCCCACACATTCACCTATTTTATGCTTTTCTCTTATTATTTCCATTCTTCCGTCCCTTCTTTTTCCATAATTCTTTCCTTTTTTTGTCTCTTTGTCTCCCTATGGCCCACTTTATACCTCCATCTCTGTTTTTTATCTTTTTTCTCTGCTCTCTGCTCTCCAAGGACTACTATAAGTGTATGTACCTGGCTGAGTTTTTTTATTGCACTGTCAGGGGTTTGGGGACGACTAATTTCACCCATAAAAGCAGCTCGGAACAAGAAAAAAGGGGCGGCAGATGGGAATTGGGGGCCAATTTATAGGAATAGTTTTGTTTTTTTAAAAACTGTGAACAGCTATTATTTTCCCTCTCCTCTTTCTCTTTTCTTTCCATCCTGGCAACAGAATATAGTTTTGGCTTTGGAGCTACAGCTGAACACACTCACACACACAGAAACCTTCACACATGCTTATGCATTTAATCCGTACAAATACTAAGATACATCAATGCATGCGGGGATGGAGAGACTTAGCCTTTAAGTAATAATATGCAGACACACACACACACACACACACACACACACACACACACACACACACACACACACACACACACACACACACACACACACACACACACACACACACACACACACACACACACAAACACCACACAGTCTTTGAGCGTGGTGGTGGTTGAGGGCTGGTTTGTTTGTTTGTCTTACTAAGTGCTACAGCTACCACAGACCACAGTGTATTTAGCAAGGCTGTGGCCATTTTGTCTGACTGTGATTTGGCAGACGGCCTGCAATTTTTTTTTTTCTCAACTCAACACAAGGGTGTGTGTGTGTGTGTGTGTGTGTGTGTGTGTGTGTGTGTGTGTGTGTGTGTGTGTGTGTGTGTGTGTGTGTGTGTGTGTGTGTGTGTGTGTGTGTGTGTGTGTGTGTGTGTGTGTGTGTGTTCTCCATTAGCCTGGTTCCCACAACATTGACCAGCCATAGGCTGAGCTCCCAAAGGAACTCCACACCCAAAAAACAAGCTGATTAAATGGAACAAGGTATTGTTAATTGTATCCGATACGCCATCTCTTGATTTATATATGTGTCGGTTTAGTCCCATGAATCTGTCTCTTTTCAAGGCTGCTACTGCTGATGACTCCTTTTTGTTTCCTTTCTTTCTGTTACACACAGTGCTTCAATATGTCAGTATACAAACGTTCAGTACTGTAACATGAAAATAATTACAATAGGGGTTTCATTAGCATGGTTTTAAAAGCAATTGTCAAAAAATATAATTAATCATTCCCAAGGTGCCTGGTGAGCTAGACCTCCAAAATGTTGAAACTAAGCTGGAGAATGAGGTAAAATAGGAAGGTATTAAACTATGAATTGGCATATGTGACAAAAAGTCAAGGCAACAATCAACTGGAAGAAGGCGGCCTCTCCAAGGTGTTTTACAAGTTTAACGGCATCTTGAAACCCATCATTTCTACCGCTATGAGGATGCAGCTGTTAGTGAGTTAGAGTTTAACAAGTTCTCCAAATGAAACGTTAAGATCTGATCTCACAGCCCTACTGGCAGGACCACTTCATTTGTTAGTGTCTTCCAAATCTGTTACAAATGACTGTTGTAAAAAAACAATCATTTTCTGATCCCCCTTAGTTATTTGTTACTCAGGTTTTGTTGGTTTTGGCACAAAACTGACTTGGTTAAAGTTAGGGAAACAATGTGGTTTGGAGGAAAAGTACTACTTTGTGAGAGTTGGGGGACCTTTTTCACCATGAAGACAATATTAACCCTTTCCTCCTCCCTCTGCAGTTCCTGGCTCAATAGCAACGTCACACAGTCTCTGACCAGTGGACAGGAGTCATAATTCCTACAACAGCTAGAGGGCTTTGTCACTTGACAGTAGCCATTACAATTCAATTTTTGGGGGGCTGAAATGGCTGATTCTGTTATTTTTCTTGGGAGGACCGTCAACAAGCAGAAGTCTTGCAAGGTCACTTAATATTAAGGTATGATTAAAGCAGCTCTAAATCCCATCTATAAAAATAAGACATATGTAAAAACAATTCTATAACACACTCATGGGTTACTGTTTTGTGATCAAAATAATCAGTTTATCCAAATTGGTAAAATGTGCAAGCCAGTTGCATCAGGAATGAAAATAATGCCATCCACCATTATATTTCTTTCTAAGGGTGTTTGTATTTACCTAAAGGCCTGTTTTGAACAAACACAGCATTGTTTACCCCCTACTTTTGGGAACCATAAAAATCCACGATGAACTGATTAGTGGGAGGGAGAAAGAAAGCTGTAGATGCCAGTGCACAGCGTGAATAGCCACCCAGAAGCAGGAGTGCTGATTTAAATGAGTGTACATGCAGGCATCGGTGTGTTTGGGTGGCCAGGAGGTGGAATAAATTCTTTGTTTCCAGGCGTATAAACAAGCACATGCAGTATTTTTTCTTTTGTGCAGCTGATTAGTAACTTTATATTGCTGTGGTTCATGGGAATAACTTCACAGCTCTCTGGTTGGTGCCTGATTGTTTGTACAACATGTGTGCAAATAAATGAATGTATTTTACTGAGTATGTGTTTGTTTATGAAGGCTCCTTCATGTTTGAATGTGCACAAATTCAAGCCTAATGTGCTTGTGTATGTTTTGCCCTGCTTGTATGTTGATGGTGTGCAGCATCCAAATAACTTTCAGAATCATTCGGACACAGAGGAGACACAGGGCCTTTTAAAGCGTCCAGGGGCTTCCTTTAGTGAAGTAACTGTATAATGAGTCTGTTCTCTGATTACACTTTTACCTCTTTCTATATATTTTTTTTATCGCTCTCTCTCTCACTTTGCTGTAAAATACTTTAAGAAACAAACACTGCCTTTGTCCGCTTATGGAAACCCTCTCAGAGCACATTTACACACTTTCTTTACTTACAAAGTAATTCTTTGAAGAATGGAGAGTAAAGATTTATTTTATCCTACGGCAAATTACTTTGAAGCCTGCAAGGGCTAAGCCTACATTTTCTGTGTGTATGTGTGTGTGTGTGTGTGTGTGTGTGGTTGGGTGTGAAAGGGGATATCTTTGTGTGTGTGTAGTGGTTTCAGGTGTGCCGCTATAGGAGCCTGATGTGGGGGTTGTGAAAGGGGATATCTTTTGCTGCATAGAGGTTTCAGGAAATGCCGCTATAGGAGCCTGATGTAGCTGTAGGGTTTACTTAGTACACACACACACACACACACACACACACACACACACACACACACACACACACACACACACACACACACACACACACACACACAGTTTGACGGGCCAGTGTTTTATGGTCACCAGTTGGCTCAAGTTCTTTTTCCTTTACATATGCCACTTGTAAGTGTGTGTGTGTGTGTGTGTGTGTGTGTGTGTGTGTGTGTGTGTGTGTGTGTGTGTGTGTGTGTGTATTCGCCTATGAGGTCATTAGAAGCAATTAGCTGTGGCTTTGCGTAGCTTGTTAGGGGCCTGGTGATGGATTGGAAACATCCAGGCAAACACACTTCTTCAGATACACCTTCCTCTCTTTAACAATCCTTCGCTGTGCTCCCGGACAACTCTGCATGTGTGAGTTTGGATAAAAGTGTGCTCGTTTTGGGGCGTCTTTTGATGGCTGCTGGTGTGTGTTGTGTGTGTGTGTGTGTGTGTGTGTGTGTGGGAGTGTTCACTTTTGTGTGGTTATAAGTGGATTTGATTTCAAAGGTATGTCTTAGGCCCATTTGAATCATTAAGTGTGATTAGTGGAGAGGGAAGGAGGCCTCCTACCTTCTCTTTACCCACGGACAGAAAATGTGCTGTACTACCAGCTGTGCCTCGGCCAAAAAAATGGAAACAACTCTCTCTCTCTCTCTCTCTCTCTCTCTCTCTCTCTCTCTCTCTCTCTCTCTCTCTCTGTCTCTGTTCTTTGACTTTCTGTTCTTTGGACTTTCTCTCTCTCTCTCTCTCTCTCTCTCTCTCTCTCTCTCTCTCTCTCTTCTTCGGACTTTCTGTCTCTTGTTTCTGTCTTTTTCTCTGTTCATTTTCAGTGGTGTGTCCACTAATTTCAAATGTTTCTGTCCAACTTATTTTTCTTATTTATTAGTGTTTGTGGGAAATTTTATGCGGAAACCAAGACATTATGTCAAAACCACTACTATGTATGATTGACTATATTCAAGGACAATATCACAGAAAGAGACAGGGGCAATACAGAGTTTGGTCTTACTTTATTCATGTTTTTTTTAAAGTTGCATGCCATTTACAAAAAGATCAATAAGGTGGCACAAACGCAGATTTTGAGTGAATGAAAGGCCAATAAACTATGAAAAAACTATGAGAAAAAGGGAGAAAAACTGTGTTTTCAATATCAGCCATATTAGAATGGACATTAGTTTGGTCTGTGTTTTTGTCTTTGTGCCTCTTCCTCACTGTCTTTGTAACCAACTCTGCTTCTCTGTGTGTGGGCGAGATTGTTATCAGTTAAATTGTGTTGTTTTTTCTGTGTAGGATCTAAATATCTAATGTACAAGAGACTCAGTTGGTCTATGTTAAGGTACTTACCCCTACTAGTTTTTGTTTAGCCCAGTAGTCAAAACCCAGGTGGCTGTGTTGGAAAATCTGTCAAAAGGTGAAAGAGGTAGACACACATTTGTATGTGTAGCTTCCACAAAAGTTGCGTTTTTATCTGAAATTTCTGATAAACCCTAAAGTGTTTTGCAAAACTCGGTTCTTCAGCTTTGCCTAAAATCATGGTACTTTCTCTCTATGATTGACAATCTAAATCTCTCTGGTTGCATATCCACCCACGATGGATGGAGTCATTTTTTAACAATGTGGTATGGTGCATGTTTTTGTTGCTCCCCCTGAGTCGTACTGACTTTTCCTTGTCAGTCTCACCTCAGAACGCTACCATAAATCTACAGGCTGGGAATCTGTCCAGCTGGCTCTGCCTTCTCCTCTAGATGGAATGGGTTATTATTTGTTCCATAATGACCCTCTGAGACCTTCTTCTCTGTCTCTCTTTATCTTTTCATCACTGACCCAGACTTTTCAACTGATGAACACATGTCCTACCCTTTGTCTTTACATTCATCTTGTACATCATTTTTCATTAAAATCATGTCTACAGCTGCATGTTTTAGTATTACAAGGTGGATAAAAACATACCCTAAACACACACAGAAACACAATGCACAGAAACACAATAACTCTGACTTACACTACACATCCATCCACTACCAAACTCTGCCAGCTCTCCACTAGGAGAGCAATTATATCCAACATTGTCTAAAGTGGAAAAGAATCACAACAAACAGAAAGTAGACATGACTGCCAGGACTACCGCCATCCCACCATCTGCTCCAACAGACTGTGTGTGTGTGTGTGTGTGTGTGTGTGTGTGTGTGTGTGTGTGTGTGTGTGTGTGTGTGTGTGTGTGTGTGTGTGTGTGTGTGTGTGTGTGTGTGTGTGTGTGTGTGTGTGTGTGTGTGTGTAGTTGTGTTATGTTCATGTGGGTTTCTTGTTCTCACCTTAGGAGCCAAAGGGAGCATTACAGGGCCTCTCAAACCCTGCAGGTATTTGGCTACGTGCCCCTATCTCTAGTTTTTCACTCTAATTTATTCAAGACTTAAAATGATCTTGTTGTTTTTTCTGCAGTAGATTTGAGGTTGTTGTGATTCTTCTTTGATTTGTTTTGTCACTGTCTTCTCTACTTACTTCTGCTTCCTTAAAATGTTCCTTCTAGGGGGCAAAGCATTAACTGGCTCTTTTCTTTCTTTGTTTCTCTCTTTTTTCTTTCTCTGTCTTTCTCTCTGCCGTCTTTCTTTAGGCTCTTTCTTTTAACTTTATTTTGTAAGATGTTAATGTAACAGAGTTGCGCTCAAAAGCAGCAGGATGGTGAATTTCACCCAGCTCATTTGGTGGCTTTGGAAGTTTGCGTCTTTTGTTTTGCCAACAAATAGACTACATTAAATGTTGAATATGCAAAACATTAAAATTAGATGACTTTTTTCTGCATAGCTTTCCATCGTCACATTTAAACCTGAGCACAAGTTGCAATAAGTTGAATCTAAGTCTGATCTATTTCTGTGTTACAAAGGAGGGGGTTGCAAAGTGAAGGAGCTTGCACCCAATGCACTCCTTGTTTTTATTCCTCCTCTTCTTCCTCTTTCTCCCATTCTTCTTCCCCCGTTTGTGTCAGACTCTACTTCTTTTCCTCTCTTGCCCTTTTCCCTCCTGTGTGTTGTCTCACTGTCTGGTGTTTGTTTTAAGTAACAGTCATCTCTTCTCAGGGCTTATCCCACACCACAAGTAATAGTTGTTTTAAGACGCTATCTGGCTGCACTTAGGCCCGTGTGTTTCTTCAGTGTCTGTGTGCATGTATGTTTTTCTGCTGTGGAAGTGTGTGTGTTTATGTGTCAACAGCCGCAGAATTGCACTCCCAAATTAGTCTGTGGTTTGTCTGAGCTTTGGAAAATAGCTTTCTTAAGCAGCTGAAAGATGTGGTGGAATGGTGAAGAGAGAGTGTGTGTGTGTGTGTGTGTGTGTGTGTGTGTGTGTGTGTGTGTGTGTGTGTGTGTGTGTGTGTGTGTGTGCGTGTGCGCGTGTGCATGTTTGCCTGCTAGCTTTCTATGTTAACCTGATCCTAAGCTTGTGTAAAACTGTGAACGCTGAGAAATCATGCAAGCAATGAGGTCATACTATGCTCTGGGCCACATTCTCCTATCAATTACACACACACCTACACACACACACACACACACTCGCACAGTCTCTGTCTTTTTCCCTGCACCCTCGCTCTCTCCCTACGCGCTATTAGTTTCATCTTGTTTTATCTTTAAGGTTTATTGTTTTGGGATTTTTATAGAAAAATAATGATTCATTTGTAATAGCTCAGATTTGTTGAGTTTTGAATACATTTTCAACTGGATTTTATTTCCCCATGCATTCAGACTTTCTATATATTTTGCATTAGGACGATGTACAGTAAACAGGGTCTTTTTGCATTGAGGGCAGCTCACAATATTCATTCTGATAATAGACAGTAAAGAGAAAAATGCGGAGAAGATGCAAATGAGCTGCTAAAACTGCACCAGAATCCCTCAAAGTAAAACAGAAATCATGTTTTTAAAGATCCAATAGTCAACCAGATTATTTTATAATGATTGTTCTTAACAGATGTTCACCTGGTTTTAATAATCAAAGGAATCCCTGATAAATCACCGTATTTTTATAGATAAAAGGCAAAAACAATGAGCCTGTTATCTTTCATCCAGGAATACTTCGAGGCTCCTATCATTCTGTAAAAATGTGTGCGGCATTTTTTAAGGAGTGTGAGTGATTTTTATCTGTCAACAAGAGCAACTTTGTTTGTTTACTCATAAAGATAAAAAAGTATGGGAGGGGTGAGTGGAAAAAGCTGAGTTTTATTGCATGTCAACCAGGCCCAAACAGATTTCTGCATTTTACAGCCTAGTAATGAAGGAGCAGTGCTGCTGATTCTGCTGTGTGACTTGTTTGTGTGTGCACGAGAGAAAAACGGGGATTGTAGAGTAAAGGCGCCATTACAGCTCGCGATGAAGAATGGGCAGAGGCTTAAGTATTGTGTGTATGTGAATGTGTATGTGTGTGCGTGTGTGTGTGCGTGTGCGTTTGTGTGTTTGAACATGTGTTCCAGTAGTATCTCATGGCTGCTTCATCTGGTCTTCATTTGGCTATAAATGTTTGGCTGCTTCTGTATATTACTGTCTGCCTGTATGTATGTGTGTGTGAGACGGAGAGAGAGAGAGAGTATGTTTAAGAAAAAGAGAGAACATAATATGAATGGGCAATTTCTGCTCATAAGCATAAATATGTAGACTATAATAAGAGCTATCGCAGCTGGCTCATCTTTACAGGTACTCGCCCTGCACCATCTGTGAACATGAGGTTGTCTATGAATGCCCTGAAGGTCACCTATTGGATGTCTCCTGCCAGTACTGCACCTTTCTGAACTGAAGGGTCCGTGTACTCATTGTCCAAATTGAAAGTGCTCAGCCTCATTGCCAGAATCCCCCCAATAGTTTTGTCTTCCAAGATAATGAAGGAATTTTTTGGTTTCTGTTTTTTCCAAGCAATCAGCCTGATTCCTGAGCCTTTCACAATGTTTATATTTGTTTAGAATGCCATTTGGCCCTGGGGCTGATTTCCCTCTGACCCTTTGGAGAAAGTTGTTGTTTTCCTGCCCGCTTGGTTCCTCTACTATGAAGAAGATCGTTGGTTCAGCTGGTTTGATGAGTCTCTCCATCTCCTCCAGGCTATTGTCCCTTCTTGGTCACTGTGGGCTTGATGGAGATTCTCCTCTACTTAATCTCCTATTGCCCTTAACTCCCCTGATCTTTGTCACCCAGGAGTTTCAACAGATATTTGAACGGGTTCTTTGTGAAGACAAGTACACTGGCTCTTTCCGGGCATCTCCTGCGCATGTGTTCTGCCAAGGTTGTCTTGTATCCTGAGCATCTTCACTCTCCATCTGCCACCTTGTCTCCTTTGATACATCAGCATTGCTGTTCCTGCCCCCCTCTTTCGAAACATGCCTCGAGATTCTGGGGACTGTAGTTTGACTCCTGCCCCGGCCTCTCCTCCATCTCAACAAGTGCTTGCAGGCACTTCATCTTTGTCTTGTGTATTTTCAGACCCCTCATGTCTTTGCATAGCTTCCCACATCTGCCGACACAGGATAAATCACTTAGCTGTTCCTAGTTCTAAGTTGAGAAGCTCTGCAGGTTTTCAAATGGGCACCCGCCTTCTTAGATGTTTGATCAATTAAGCCTGTTACATCTCTGGGGTGCTTGACGGTAGAATCAGCATCCTGGTACTACACCTGCTGTCCATCACTCAACTCTATGATTTTGTTGTTAGCCTATCACATCACCCTGTCTCCACTTATTCTGCTTTATCCAGATCCACTGGGATGCTGCCTCTGCCTGTGTATGAAGGTTGCTTCGAGCCGCTTTCAAGCCGGTACTTCAATCCCAAGCAGTCCAAGAGCACTCCAGAGCAACTGCCCTGCGAAGCATGGAGAAAGTGAATATAATTCTGATGAGTCTGAGGTAAGAACAGGTATTAATTATGTAGATCTAGGTATGTCACAAGGCCACGCAGGTAGCTACAATGTACTACCTGCTCCTGATTTAACAAACCTCTCGTCTGATGTATATGTGTTAATGTAGGAAAGGGTGATTATGCTTGGAAAACTATCGGTGTACATGTGCATGGTCACTACACTACAGCCTTTGGACAAGCCATAAACCTACAATAACAGTTCTTAATGAAAGCTTTTTTGAAAGCTGTAAACTGAACATTGACTGATCATCACCTTTGAAGTTGACATGGCAAATTTGGAAGCATGCAGTTTACACATCCAGCAGGTTTGGAGCAACATTAATAGTAATTTGGAGTCATGTTTGTGTAAACCTGGTGAATGTATTCACTCCTCTTTTAGTTCTGCTTTTGGTCTCCGCAGGCGCTAGAGGGAAGTATGGCTCTAACTACTAAATGCTTCACTTGGGTCACCTGCTAGTTACTAGCGAACATTAATTTTATCAGAGCTTTTTCACTGAAAACAGCAGCCTGCTGAAGCCAAACACACCGCTGATGAGAGCAGTGAGAGTTAACCAAACAGTAAAATTACGTACTGGAGACCAAAACAATGAACCGGAATATACTAATACACTCTATATACATTTGGGTAGTCACTACAAGCGGCCCTTTCACTTAGAAGTCATATTATGCTTTGTTCATACAACAATACTCTGTACAGCTTCTTTCATTAGTATCTGAGTCTACAAACAACTATGCACTCATGTTATTGGGGCAAAGTTTTAAACCTAGAAATGGGCACTTTTACCTGTTCATGGACCTGGAAGTTATTATAGATACTGATACTGATATTTGGTAGCCTTGGACATGCTCACAAACTGACTGTTATGATTTACAGGCTTACCAAAATAAAAGCTAGACAGCTGGCAAACTTTAATTCCATCTCAGTTGCTATCCAACACAGGCTGTTTCTCTACCCGTAAGCATTGAAGAATGTGTATTTGAATCCTGTTTGCTTAAAGGCAATTGGTTTATTTCAATAGAGTAAAGCATTTACAATGTTTGTGTGTGTGTGTCTGAATATTTCATGAGGTGTGTCAGAAGTTTAAGCGCGCTCATTTCTATTTCACCTCTACGCAGATGCCCACCTACACACACGTACACACACACTTGCAGAACAGAGGACTGGTTCTCAGGCTCTGTAGTAATTTGGGGTCAGAGTTTGGGCCCCTCGTCAATCAGCGGGTCATTAGAGCTCTTTAATGACCCCCTCCTCCTCCTTCTCCTCTTCTCCTTCATTCCCTTCCACCCTCCTCCTCATCTGTTTGTCCCCTCACTGCATGATATCCTCCAAACCTTCTTGTCTTCCACCCGTCATCCTCCCAGTCTCAAGTTCCCCATTTGATTAATCTCTTATTTTATTCTCCATCTTCGCTCTAAGAGTTTATGCACATATCTTTTCTCCCACATTGCCCATAGCTCTTTTTTCCTCCCTACATGTTTTTCTCCTCCCCCTGTTCCCATATCCCCTCCAGGGGAAGTGATCTGGTTCAGGGTGTAGGTCTGCACTATTTCACATGTCCAGGCGTTCAATTCTTTGCATTCCCTCAGATAACAAAAAACGTAGTCTTTTTATCCCTCTGAGCTTCTCTGTTTTTCTTCCTTCCTTTTGACTTCCTCTCTATCTTCTTCTCTTCCTCTGTCCTTCCCTTCTCCCTACTCCTTTTCAAGTCCCCCCCTCCCCCTAATTTCTTTCCCTCACAACCTCTCCCTCCTTCCGTTCCTCCATGCCTTACGCAGTCATTCCTCTTTGACAATGACTGATTTGTCAGCAGATCAAATCCATCCATTATATATGTGTCTAACTGAGAGGTCTTTATCTTTTGTCAAATGACATCGCACACCAAGTGACCCCCAAAAACCTCAAGAACAACTTGAATGTTCAATTTAGCACCAATTTGTATTGGGCCAACAGAGAATCAGATTTTGTCCTTTGTGTTTGTATATTCTTGGATTATTGTTGAATGTTACAGTGCTTGAAAAATATTTATTATGTTATATATCAAGTTGCACCGAGGCCTGTACAGGCATCATTATGTATGTTATATTGTTTTATTTTCATTATATGGCTATTGCAGCATCCAAATTAACCCCATAACTGTCTCAACAATTATAAAGATGGAGTATAATAAAAAGACCAGTGTTAGTGTGTGTCCATATGTGTGCTGAATAAGCACTGTTTGTATTCTAAAAGCTCCCCCTCCCTTCTCCACGGCATGTGGAAGTAATATCAGCCCAAATGTGTTCCTCATTAAAGCAGCGGCAGCAGCACGTATGAACATGCTCAGGATACACAGACAAATTAGCCCATTTCCCCCAACACGCACGTTTACACTTAAACACACACTCTTTCATGCACGCCCATACACATTCATGCATGAACACCAAAACACATGTTAGCACATTCATGTCTTTATGAGCACATGCCTGCCAAGTACACACAGTGCAAAAAAAAATGCTAAATAATCACCATTTTAGCTTTGCGTTACTTAGTGTTCTGTGTTTTCTTATAGCAGAAAAATCAATGACGCAAGGCAATGTGTGACTGAATATGAAGGAATGCACTGCATATTATGTTGACTTTTGTGTATGCATGTGTGTGTGTGTTTGTTAGTATGTGTGCGTGGCATGGGGTCATGCAGAGCAAGGCACAGAAGACATGGTGTAAGAAAGATTAGGAGAATCACACTGCTGAAGCTCTGCTTATTTCCCTGCTGGGTGTGTGCATCATGAATGTGTGCGCGTGTGTGTGTGTGTGTGTGTGTGTGTGTGTTCAAGCGGAAAGGTTTGGCTTCCGGCATCCTGATTGGACAAAATCTCAGGAAACCCCCCTCTAGTCTCAGTCTCATTCACTGTTGTCACACTTTTTCATAAACCTGCTACTAAACATCACATGATTTGTACTTTCGCGGACAAAGAGTACAGTGCGTGAATTTCTGTATATTGTTTTATAGGTGTGTGTGTGTGTGTGTGTGTGTGTGTGTGTGTGTGTGTGTGTGTGTGTGTGTGTGTGTGTGTGTGTGTGTGTGTGTGTGTGTGTGTGTGTGTGTGTGTGTGTGTGTGTGTGTGTGTGTGTGTGAGAGGGCGGGCAAGAGAGTGATGTCAATGTCAGAATATATAACTTTTATTAAGTGTATATAAAGACTGGAATCTGAGTGACATTTGTTAAACATTGGTGGTATTGTAACGTTTTATGGTTTTCCCATAAAATGTAGATTTTTTGGGCAGATTTGTCGAGGCAGTCGTGCACATACCATATATGTGCTTTCATACCATTAAACCTGGCACCAGCTCAAACACCCAGACACACTCAATCACTCTCTGTTGGTCCTGCCCCATTCGTTGTTTATCTTGGTTCTGACCTACTCAGTGTGAGGGGTGTTTGTTTGGACTTTTTTTTATATACAAATGGAGACACAGAAAAAACAACAACAAGGAAATCAATCAAAATATATGTTAAGATCAACTTTTGGATCAGGCTTATAGCAGGGTAACAGCTGGGATTAGAAAGTGAACTGAAACTCACTCAATTAGGAAAATAGTGCTGATCGTAACGTCACTGTTGTTGTTCAGTGAAGCTTACAGCGCTAACAGGTTGAACCTGCTACAGACAGAGACGGACTGTGAGAACGGTATGTAATAAAATAAAGAATTAGAGAAAGATTGACACCAAAAGAGAGACACTGCAAGAAATAGAGTGTGAATGAAAAATACAAACAGACCCAAAAAACTGATGATTGCTACTGGTGAAGAGAAGTGCTTCAACAAGTGTAAATAATCCTGTTTTTGTTACACAAATTATATTTAATCTTGTTTATTTTTCCATCAATCCTTAACTGAACCAGCATGAAGATATAATTTACTCAAAAATTACATTACATCCTAGAAAAAGTCCTACATCTTGCTTGTAGGACACAAGCAGGATGTATGACTTTTTATTTGATGTTGCAACATATTCTTCTGATAGCAGTGAATCTATTTTTTGTGTAGGTTATCTCTTCATACTGGTTCAGTTAAGGATTGATGGAGGAAAAGAAACGATTAAATAAACAGGATTATTGGGGAGTCTAAAAGTGTGGTGTTTACTTTGATTTAAGTATCTGCTGACGTTACAGAGTTCTTCTTGTGTGACAGTGAACAGCTGAAAACAACTCAGCTATTTGGACACCGCTGAATATGCTATGTAGTGGGAGATAGTTAAATGCTGGATTAACATTGCATGCTTTGTTAAACAGGTCTATTTGCTTATAGCTAACTGTGCCAAAAATCCAGTTAATGGTCAAGTTACCTCTTCTCATCTACTTTGAGTGCTCCAAAGGGGACAGGGTTAAAAAACAACAGCAGCCTAAATATGGTAGCAAAATAAGTGTCATCGTGATTTATGACCTTCTTTTACACCTCGACAAGCTGTTATTTCCCTATTCTTTACTAACAGGGGCAATCCACCGATTTCAAACATAAAGGTCAAATTACTTTTATGGTCCTCCATGGCTCTGGAGGGAGATTTTAGAAGTCTGCCAAAATAACCCTAATGATGGGTAATTTTAGCTTGGGTTTGGAGGCTATACACTTATAACAGAAAGCCTGTGTTTCAAACTGGAGGTGTGTAATTTGAAAAATGTAAGTGTGCCTTTCAAAAGGATTCCTTTAGTTGCATTGTGGGAAATTAAGGGAAGTTCCTTGATCCATACAAGCAACTAAAATCCTAAACTAAACTAAAGATTTATTTAGTTGATTCTTTAAAAATAAAATAGTCTGTTGTGATCCTACCAACTTTATGAACATCAACGTTTTGCTGCTGTATTGCTAAGTAACTGGAAACCCCCCCAACTAATTTCAACTGAGCTAACTTTAGTGTGCAAATGTAGAATCAACTATTTGAAGACAAAAGCACATGTTAGTATTGATCTAATTTGGATTGGGTTGTAACAATGGGATATGTATAGCAGACAGGGAGGGGGTTTGGGGACCTGATTCAATAGAGCCCTACTTTTAAAAATCAGCTGATTTTGTAGCAAAGACAGCCCTATATCACTCCTCTGAGAGTGCTCTGCCCCATTTAGACAAACCCGCACAGAGTTGGTAGGGGGTTAATGGTGAGAGCAGGAGCTCTGGGGTCTACGTTCAGTCTGCCTGGTTTCCTACATTTAATCACATTTGGGAAACAGACCCAAATCCCCTTTTCCTTCCTCTATATCTCAGTCTCTCTCTCTCTCTCTCTCTCTCTCTCTCTCTCTCTCTCTCTCTCTCTCTCTCTCTCTCTCTCTCTCTCTCTCTCTCTCTCTCTCTCTCTCTCTCTGTCAGTCTCTCTCTCTCTGTATCTTGCTTTTGTTTCCCCTTTCCTCTTTCACTTCCCTCTCTTTTGGCTGATATTCACTATCTGGAAAAGCTGGTTAAATCTCAATTTCTGAGTTTCTCTCATATTTTTCTTTCCTTTCCTTTTCACCATTTTACACCGCTTTATTTACCTTTACCACAAGCTATTACCGCTATTCTTTTTAGTTTTTATACTTTTTATAAATTGTTTGTCTAATATAGGTTTTTACCTTCGTATCTCTCTCTACAAAAGGGTGCACGTCTGTGTGTAATGCACAGCCATGTAAAGGACCACATCTGCTCCCCTTTGGACAGTCTGTTGTATTAAGTACAATGCTTAACTCTTGGCAGTGATACCTAACCCTGCTTTCTCCCATAGTCTTCTTTTGTCTGTATATGGGGTAGGGGGTGGATGGTGTGTGTGCACCTTAGTGTTTTATGTAGATTTAGATACCAGAAGCTGATATGAACTGTATACCTTATGGTCACTGTTTAAGAAGAGAGACAAAATAGACAAGTTCACAGGCAAAACAAATAGAAGGCAAGGACCGGTGGACACGACAGAGCTCAATAATTGTGAATGAGTACACAAAAAAGGGAGGAGGGGTGACAGGTTTTACAGCCACGTCTGCCTAACTGAGTTAATGATCAAACAGACTGGAGCTGAGGCTCACTCACTCTCTATCTAACGAGACAGGGGCACTCAGCCCAGACTAATGCTGCCTTTCTCCTTCCTCTTTTGTCTTCCCTTCCTCTTTTTACGAGTCTGTTAGCTGCTTAATTAGTGGCTAAAGAGAACGATAGTTTTAAGGGAGGGAGGACAAGAAAGAGAGGAAGAGAGCAAGGGATCACAGTGATCATTAACTGACAGACTAGAGCTGTTAAAGTTGTCGCTGCTCCACCCTTTCCTTTCCTTACCCCCCCCCCCCCACACACTTCTTTCAGCCGTCCCTTCTAACATGTTCTTCCTGTGTTTCTTTGTGATATTTGCAGTGTTTGTATACGCACAAGGAATCAGGTTTCTGGGAAATTTAAGTTACAAAGGGAAATAAGTTCTACAATAATCTAGTTTTCTGTAAAACTCCCTTTTAAATGCAGCTGCTCAACAATCTGACCTCACCACTTTAAAGAGTTTATTTAGTTTAAAACAAATATGGCACAAGTGATATATGACACTGTAGGCTTTTCCTTGGTTGAGTGTGAATAAGACCTTTTGATTTTGGTAAGACATGTTTTACAGTAAAACAGCTATAAGTAAGGATCTCTTTTGGGATCCCAATCAACTGCTTTCACTGTTCAAAGATCTTTCTCTCTCAAGACTTGGTCAAGCAAATGCACTCTTGTGTAAACCTTGTTCGACACCTGAGTAAGCTGTGTTTATTCATAGACAAAGCATCAGGTTTCTCCAGCAGATATGTAGATGTGGCAATCGGATTACGAATAAGGTTTCAGAAGCAGAGAACAATAATTTATTTACTCAAGAGCACTGTTTGTCCCCTCTTTAGCTTTGTATTATTATTCAAGTAACAATCTATTTTCATATTTCTATTTTTAAATTATGTCTTTATTATTGCAATGTGTTGGTTATTTACTGTACACACCAATTAATCACCTAGCAAAATTCCTTATATGTGTAATGTATATTCTGATTCATTCATTCAAACATGCAGAAATCTATCTTAGGTCACAACATCTTTTTTTCGTTTTCAGAACTTAAAGAAATGCCAATATTAAGTGTGTAGCAGTTCATTTTCCCTGTCCATGTTACTGCAGTCACTGAGTCATAAGACAGCTCGACATGATTATAATTGGGCTAAAGTTGCTCCACAGGTTACCATCTGAGTCAGGCTGATTAAGGCTGGCGAGCGTTGGGGCACTTGACTGTATTCTGGCATCGGATGATGAAATGTGACCCAGCTTTGGCTCGTATAGGCCTGTCAGATCTGGGTAGGGTTTTGAGGATGTGGAATTGGAGAAATCCGGGTAGGGAATTGTCTCAGGTTAGCAGCATTCGTTCTTGCTTTGGGTGCAGTATTGGCATTTCAAATCAGATCAGTGTACACAGTGGGGATTCCATGCCAATTCTGGCATTTAATTTATCACAAGCAAACTTGAGAATGGATAGCTGCGGCATTGATACAAAAATAAACTGGCATCACTCAGTTTTTCACATAAGGTGTGATTTCTTAAAAGTTTAGGCCGAGAGGGGCTTTGTGTTGGCTGCAGGTGGGTCCACAACAGTGCTGAGTACTGGATGTACTCTGTGAGCCCAACAATGAATGTCATCTTGGTCTACGGTCGGAGTTTAAGAACCTGGACAAAAAGCCAGTGCATAAAAGTGATTTAAGAGTAAATTATTTTGAGAAAACTACGCTCTCATGATCCAGTCTGTTCCATTCACTTTCTCTCCACCCTGCATCCTCTCATCTCTTTCTCCCCTTACTTTTCCGCTCTGCAGGATACCAATTGGCCAGACCACCTGTTGCTGTTGGCGACGGGGCCCTGACAGGAGAATGTGATTGGACGGCAAGGTCGTTAACCTCCGCATACAGAGAGTGGTGAACCCTGGCAGGAGGGGTGATGTGGACACACACCGTCTTAATGAACACACACACATACACACATAAACCCCCACTGACACTCACAAATACCCCCACAAACTAAAATTATACACACCCCACGGTCACACAGACAACATTTAAAGGCACTTTCCCCTTTGGCTCCCCCTCACCTCCTCCTCCCCTCCTCCTCTGAAGGAACGTTTAGTAAAACAGCGATCGGCTCTATTGAGGACCAGTCTCTTTTCTCCTCTTCTCTTTGTCCGCAGCTGATTGGCAATTTGTCTGGAGATGAATTAGTTTGCTGGTTTCACAGGAGAGGCTGAATGGAATAAAGGCCTAAAAGGCAAAGAATTAGAGAGCTAGTTAAGAGAGAGGCAGAAGGACGGAAAGAAGAGGGGGAGTTAGAGAAAGGGAGAGGCACAGAGTGGACGTGAGGAAGAATGAAAAGAGAGCGAGAGAGTACTGATTGAAATGGTGGATATGGCCGTCTTAAGGTTTAGAGCATGGAAGGAGTGCTTCAGGCAATTAAAACGGCTCGCTGCTCCTCCAGTCCTATTGTCATGGCTGGAGGGCTTTTGCATACCTCAAAGCTCTAACGATGTTTTCTGTGGCTCACTTTCACTGTGGCTGAAAGCAAGTGTTTTCATCTAAAAGATCTGCAGCAAATTATTTAGGGACCTCTTGAAGTTGTTACATGTCAGAGCTAAAATAATATGATAGATTGAAAAGTAACGGCTGACAACGTCAGAATTTGAGGCCTTGGATGGCCTTAAAGTTAAACTATCACCTGCAACAACTAATAAAATAATAAAATCCAGACAATGTAATATCTACAAATTAGCGAAATATATGAGTGTGTATTTACACCCCGTTCTCATACTAATCCCGTCAAACCCCAACAGAAGTTACATCAAATGTGTGTGCTAGGTATACAAGCATGTGATTTTACTGTCACAATAAGCTGCCTATACACACACACACACACACACACACACACACACACACACACACACACACACACACACACACACACACACACACACACTTCCGTTGGGATGTCCCCTATTCTGTTATTTTGGCACGGTTGACAATATAAACCATGCTGACAGACAATGGCTCTTCCTGAAAGGCTGTATATGATATCCACAGTCTCTGTCTAACTCCCATGCACTCTCACACACAGACATAACATGCACACACACACACACACACACACACACACACACACACACACAAACACACAAATACACACTTCCGCTGGGATGCAGTCTTTTCCTTTGTTTTGTGTCAGTTGACACCACAAACTGTCCTCCTATTGCTTAAAGGCTGGACATTATGTCATGACACACAAACACTCACAGTTGCACGCATAGACAGATAATATAACAACATGCAACAGGCAGTGTGTAGTTTTCATTTTCATTCACCTTTATCAAATTTTCTCTGAGCATTGCTCAATGGTTTGCAGGCACTTGCAATCATCATCCCGCTACAAGTGCATGTGTTACCCTTACTTGTGGAAGTATGTGTGTATTGCTTTCAGAAGTCTAGGTGTATGTCACACTGTCTGTGCAGGGTCTGACTTTTAAAGCAGTGTTAAGTGTTAAGTGTTGAAACTCTAAATACATGTTTCTGCATCATGGAATTTGATTTTTCTCTCTCTCTCCATTGCTCTGTGTGTCTGTGTCTACATAGGGGTAATTGCACAGGTACATTTTTCAGATGTCTGCCAGTGGACCACCTCATTGGGGCTGTCAGCACATACATGTACAAGGTCTGAAGAGAGAGAGAGAGAGAGAGAGAGAGAGAGAGAGAGAGAGAGAGAGAGAGAGAGAGAGAAATTAGATGGGTACAGTGTGAGTGGGGAGGTAGTATGAAGGGACCAAGGTCGGGAAAAAATGGAAAAGATGGAGAAGTGAGATTGATGACTGAGAGACAGCAGAGGAAGACGAGGGGAGATGGAAGAGAAAAAGACAGATGGTAAAGGGAGATGGAAAGAAGGAAAGAAAGAAGAGGGAAAAAGAGGCAGGGTAGTTTAATGGAAAAGCACTTCTGTCATCAAGGCTAAAGCCCAAGAATTATCATACACATCCTTCATTGTCTATGGATTATGCGCACACACACGCACACACAGCCCACACACATGCACAGATGAACATACTTCAACACACATGTGTCTACATTCATATTCGCTCACAAAAAATTGAGCTCAGCAACTAAAACAGTCAAGTGGAAAAGTTCTCATGGTCAAATTACACTGGTATGTCCCTATTTTAGCCAACCTCTAACCCCCTCTGCCTTTGGGGCATGTTTCCCAAAAAGTTCTCAGGTCAACTCAGCCCACAGAATTAAAGCAAAGAAAAGAAAATTAGAAATCTTGTACTGCTATATTCTTAAACAGACGGTATTTGTGACTCTTTAATTGGATAGTTGGTGTTCAACCAGTAATGATTGAACTGAAGTATGCATACAGTCAGTAACAACACAGTCAGGCTGGTTGGGTACAGCAATAGTTGTGTAAGCACCCAGAATCCCACAGAAGCAAACAGAGCAGCAGATGGACTAAAGCTACAATAAAAAGGTTGTTAGTTTCACAGTGTGTGAATATTTTCCTTCATTCTGTGTCTTACACTTTGAAGTAGGCTCCATTTCTTGAGAGAAAAGCTGGATCTTCTCAACCAACACCTCTTACATAAAATATTATGATCCATGATCTGTGCCCCATTCACACAAGACATGGAGGTTTGTTACAGCACTGTCCACACCAATGTGGGTCAGTTATTGGCTTTTTTACTTTTCTGCAGTGCAATCTCTTTGTGAGTCCAACTCTGATCTCAAGGCAGGTTGTCAGTTCAGGTTGCTTGTGGACATGGATCAAGATCTTTAAAAGAATAGTTTGATATTTTAGGAAATATGGTTAGTTGTTTTATTGCCGAAAGTTAGATAAGAAAATTCATCCAAAGCAAACCATTTCATTGAATTTTAGCAATTATTATTTCTTTATTTTTTTTCAATATATTTCGACTTTTGGATTTAACAGCACCCAGGAGAGATTGGAAATGTTTGGATTACACAAATTGGAAACAATCCTACGTAGCCACCAATGGAATATGTAATTCTGTAATTACAATTCTACGAATAGTATGACACTAGTAATATAAGTGTAGCCTAATCTTTACCTGCAACTGTGCAGAAATATCTCGTTAAAACAGAATGCTTAGGGAAAAAAGCTGCGCTGCAATGTTGATTTGGATTTCAAATATCATCAATCCACTATAACCCCTCATGCCATTTCTACACTAAAGTTTTTGTATTTTTTGTAAACAAACATATTAATTATTAAGCTTTTGAGGTGCAAGAGAAAGGCTAGTTGTTTCCAGTCTTTAAGCTAAGCTACGCTAGCCGGCTGTAGTTTCATTTTTACTGTAGCAGACTTAAGAGTGGTAACAATCTTGTCATTTTACTCTTGGAGAGAAAGCAAATCAGCATATTTTCCGGAATATCAAACTATTCTTCGAAGGAAAGGCGGTACCACATTGCTGAGCAGTGGGATCAGCAGCATTGTTGGAGTGTAGCACTATTGACCATTCACAGATTATATCTTTAAATAATAGTGTGTTGAAAGTCCTCAGGGGCTCGCATTTCGTTTAACAAAATGTGATTGTTTCAGAATCTTCTATAGTCTCTCTCATTGTGTTGTTCATACTATATCCTCATCTTACTATTTTTTTTTATGTCGTTGTGTTCACCAAATAGTGAATGGACTGAATATTCAAAGACAGGCTCAAAAGCATAGGCAGCCCCAGATTTGAGGAATGTAGTTCATGCCACGAAAATTAGGATAATGTATATGTACTGGTGTTCTTGACAACATGCTGACAAGGAGTTGGCTTATCACCTACTCCTCCATGTTACTGGCTGTAATTTTAGCAACAACGTAAAGTAAAGCAAAGTGTTGCTGGACAAAAGGGAAAGAAAAGTCCAGCAAGCGTGTGTGTGTGCGTGTGTGTTCTCTCTTGTTTTCTGTGTGTGTCTGCTGTGTCTTTGCCGTATGGAGAGCAGTCAGATCAGATAATCTCTTTCACTGGCTCCTCTCCTGTTTCTCACATTATCATCCATTATCCCTCCATCTCTCCTCTCCTCCTTTCAGGCCCTTTGTCATCTCTGGCCGACCCCCCCCCCCCCCGCGCCCCATCTGACTCCCTGTCTAAGAAAAACTCTCACATTCTGCTGCACAATACATCTCCCATGTGCACTCCTTCTGTCTCCTTTTATATGTGCACCTATTTACTACCTGGCTTTGTTTCTGTCTCTCGCTTACGCACACACACACATGAACTCCTTCTCGCTGCGTCTTGCTTCTCTGTAGGAAACAATGCAAAGGAACGGGTGTGCAGGGTGTGGAAGGAGGTAGAGTTGCTTTTCAGAGATGTCAGGAACATCCTGTTACACACACACACACACACACACACACACACACACACACACACACACACACACACACACACACACACACACACACATGCTGACACACAGACACACACAAAGAGGATGTTGGCTGGACAATGGATAGGTCTCAAGAGTGTTAGTGTGGAAAGGGGCCCTTCCATACCTTGCTTTCCACTCCCTAAACAATATTCCCTGCTCAGTATTTAAAGTGTGTCTTCTCAGGCTGCCACACAGTGTATCTAGTTTTATAACACATGTAGTATTAAAATAACACCAATTCCACAACATTATTTAAGGTCAGTCTGATTTAAATTAAGGCAAAATAACAACAGACTTCTACACACTAATATGTGCTGGTGTGTGTTTGAATACAGGGCAGGTGTATGAGTGTGTGAATGAGTCTTTGTGTGCTCGGTGTGGGGAAGTAGAGACAGTCATAAGTGCAACCACGGGGTGAAGAGTTCACAAAGAGATGAGAAAAAAGCAAAGAGCTAAAGAAAAGCGAAAAGTACAGTGAAATTAAAATGCTTTGGAATATTTCAAATAAACAGGTTTATACAATACAATGTCCAACACTTCAGCCAGATCACTCATACCTTTTAAAAACAGGAAAGTCAAAAGTGCACCAAGAGGAGGTCCACGGAAGAGAGGGATGGTTTATTGAAAAGGGAAAGAGTCGCTATTAAGGGAACAGTAAGGCTCATATCTGAAGAGCTGCAACAATTAGTTAATTAATAGATGAGGCTATCGAAAGTAAATAAATCTGATTAATAATGTAATTCATTTATCAAGGCCAGAAGCCAACCATTTACAGCTTCTCAGTTGTGAGGATTGCTGTTTTTCTTTGTCATACGATAATGAAAAAAAACTTTTTTACTGTTCTTTAAGCAAAACAAGCAAAATGCCTCTTTTGGGCTCAAATGCTATGTGCCCTTTTCACCTCTTTTTTCACCTCTTTTGACATTTCATAGACTAAACAATGAATCGATTCATCCTAGAAATAGTCAGAGGATTATTTTATATAATGTTAGTTGCAGCCCTAATTTGAACTGCAAGAATTGGAACATACGAGTATAACAAAACTCAGATCTATATCAACTGCTACATTACTCGGGAGCTAATAAATGCAGACAAATGACACAGCAGATGTTTTTCTCAAACCTATTCAGAAGGTTAACAGCAAACAAGGTGGCGGTACAAAGTAAAGGCACCAATCAGCAAACCTTGCCAATTTGGACACATGATGCACCTGGCAATTGGGGTGAGGATTTAAGTATTTGTTAGCTTTAGAAATAAATGTTTTGCTACCCTCTCCACTCGGAAGTCACAATGCTCCACATGCTGCGTTTCCCCCCCCCCCCCCCCCCCATGGTTCACAGTTTGGCCCTGTGTTTGCTCGGGGCACTGAGATAAGAGTGGAAACTTGGGGTGAGAGTCATCCCATCGCATAATTACCAAAACACATGATTGTGAGGTTTTGTTGACTTTATTTAAAACTTCCGCTGTGTGCAAGGGTGGTGCGACATGTAGATGAATGGAGTCGGAGAGCGAGAGATAAGGAGAATGCAGAGAGAAAAGGAGGGGAGGAGCAATAAAGAGAGAAGGAGCAGTGCCAGGTGCTATTGTCCTGTCTGTCAGTTGCTGCCGGGGAAGAACAAAGAAAACCGGTGGGCTGTGGCGTATCACATGTCTGTCTCACTCTCTCGGACTCTTTGCTCTGCTATTCACTCACACACTCAGTACATTAACTCTGGGGATTGGTGACTCCCTTGCATTTGTCCCCCCTGTCCCCCACTCTATCTTTGCCATTCTTGATCTTTTACCCGTATCTTCTCCCCTACGCCTTTCCTTGTTTACCTCCCCCAGATCCAGAACCAAACTCCCTCCTTACAAGCAGGTGGGATTGGAGCAGGTGGAAGACAGCCCTATAGGTGCAGGAAATAAAGAGTGGCAGGAGGAGGAGGAGTCCCCCAGAGTACCCCCCAGGTAAGGAGGTCACTGCAAGGTCACAACACCACACACCTGTCCCTTGGTGCCAGGGAGGGGTGGGGGGAGCGACACACCTGTCCCCTGGGGAACTTTCAGGGGAGGAATGAGGGACGAGCTGAAAAGAGAAGGGGGTTAGATGGTAGAGATGCACACTTGTCCCCTGACCTTTAAGGAGATGGGGTAGCGTATGTTTGTCTTTTTGTGAATAGATGGCCCTAGTACTTGTGGTCGACCACAAAATGTATGTGCCATGGGGAATTTTGAGCAGTCTTTCATGTGAAAATGTTCTGAATACTGCTGATGGGGAGACAACACATTTTTACCTGTGTTGTTTCAATGACCATCCAGCTCCTACTGCACCATCCAATTACAACATGGCGGCTGTCATCAGCAGACCATAGAGCTACACAACATAGAGAGCTTTTTACGATTAAATGTTTAGCTAAATGAGTACATTGGTATGGTAACAAATCAGTGCTGGGAGTGACATACACTGGACTACTGCTAATTGTCGTGACATAACTATTAAACACTCTCTGTCAGCTTTCAAACTTGTACTGGCAAAATGGCCTATGTTAAGGTCTTATTTGATGGAGATGGTTTGGCTCCACAAATGCCAACTCATAAAAAGGTTAGAGGTCATTCCTTCTCCTTCTCCTTTTCATTCTCTTCTTATTCTGTACTAAAGTCTTGAAAAAAACTTTGTGGAAAGATTTTACCCTGTAAATTTAAGGGAACATTTGTTGCTTCCAGGAGAAGTCCAATAAAAACAGACCTCTGCCTCCCTCTCTGTCGTCTCTTGCCTTCGCTCTCTCGCTCCCTTTCTCTCTCCTTTCACCGCTCTATTGCTTTTTCAGCTTATCATCACTTTTAACAAGGCTGACCATTATGACTCTTATTCCAAAATGCCAAGATCCAGTGTTGCACAAAAAGTAGACTCTGTTACAAAGAAGATAAAGATGGATTAAAACCAGCCAATTTCTCGTAAAAAAAATGCTGTGTACATCATATGATCTCTGAGAGATTATGGGGGCCAAGTGTCAAAAGCTAATTTTCTCTAGGAACTGTAAACTAATTTTTCTGAGGAACATTTTCTATATGTTTGTTGATAATGAAGGGATAATAAGATTCCTCTTTGTTTATGTGGGAGGATCTCTCCCTGTGATAACTGAGGTATTTTAAGCTCAACAGTTAAATGTCAAAATCATAAAGGCAATCATTGTACCAAAGTGGCAAAAAACAACAACTTTGATATAAGGATTATACATAATTATGCTTTGAATGTGTTCCTTGCTATGCATATTGCTTATCACATTTATTAAATATTAAAAGCTGCTTCATGTTTCACATGCCTTCAGATTTTCTGTATTGACATATTTGATGGATAACTTACTATCTGGCAAAGTGACAAGACTTTAGCCACGTAGATAACACTGACACAATTGCAGTAATGTTGACCATATTCACTTTCCCTATAAAATAAAATATATATCAAAGATAAAGATTTAAATAAAATTGAATATTTTTTAGTACCTAGTTAGCTCTTTATGACAGGTAAAAAGTGGGTGCCCTCATTTAAACCCACTGTTGCAGCTACATGGATAACCCATATGTAACATCTCTGTAGAAACAGATCCTGGTTTAATGTGAGCCGTCTAAGGATTACTACTTTGCTATCTGGTCTTTCTTTGAGGATCAGAGGAGGTCTCTGTTATGTTAATCCAGTGATTCCTGGCACTCTATTAGCAGGCCTGGATCAGACCGAACACACAGGGACACCTACCTCTGAGTTGATTAGTCGGGGCTCTTGTTCAGCTGGCATTACATGTGTTTGATGAGAAAAGCTTTGTAGCATTGTAGAGAGACTTATTGTGTGTGTGTGCCCACTATCTGTGATGGACAAGGAGCCCTCTTGTGGTAGGTCTATCTCTGTCATTCTCACACCTTATATCAATTCTCACTGATTTTTTTGGGTCACGTCATCAGTAAATTATCTGGTTCATCCCCTGATTGGCTAGTAGTGCATTTTCTTCCTCTGAAAATTAAAAAGATTCCTCAATGACATGGCATAAGCAAAAGTCATAAAACTTCCAAGCTGCACGCGATATGTTAGGTGATTTTTCATCTAACATCTAACAGGTTTTTCATAGGTGAGAAGAAGGAAAGCTTATTCACACACAGACATATTTAAACTGTTTAAAACAACACATTACTCCATGCAGGAAGTAGAGGCATGTCAGGTTTTTTCCCTTTTTAAAGGGTTAGTTCATGTTTAAAAAACTCCTGAGTTCAACCCAGCAAGGATTATGAGGCTGATGTCATGGTTTGCGGCTTTGAGGATGGCGATGGACACAAAATGGAGGACTTTCCTTTTCTTATCAATGCTTATTTTGTTATGCACAACTATTCGGTAATAGTAATTTGGTAAACTTTGATTTGTAAGTGTTCATTTTAAAGTAAATTAGATGTGTGTATGAGAGAGAAATAGAGCAAGACATGCAGCCTCGTAACTTAGTTAGAATAATAAAACTTGGGTTTTTTTCACGAAATCTGTCTGTTTGAGTATATAGAGGAAGATTATAGGGGAAGTATCATGCACGTACTATAATACACGTATTCTGTAACTAAGCAACCAATCTACTTCCTATTTACACCTGTAACCACATGCCCAGTATACATTTAGCAAGAAATCATTTAAAAAAACATTCTGAAAAACCGTGTGGACGGAGATCGTTTTCATTTCCAAATCCTGGTTTTAAACTGAAATGTGTTAGTGTGGATGAAGCCTGCAATTCAGTGGTTTAAAGCTTTAAAGTGCAGTTTTTTTTTATATTTATAAGGGACAGAGAGCCCCTCAAAGAAGATAAAACAATATAGTTTTCTACACAATACAAGAGGATGATTATCCTACTCTGTCTGCAGAACTGTTTGATGGGCAGATAACATTGCTGTCTCTGCTATTTGTTGGCAGGATGCAGTTTGGCTTTAACCTTTGACTCCACCACTGGCCAGTTAAAACCTTTTGACCTCATGCTTTGTTTTTCTTTTGTTTTTTCCCCTTCCTCTCTCCCTTTTTTTTGCTACAGAATGGTCAAAGTGAGAGAGATTTCCCAGATGGTGACTGGAGAATATATTGTGTGTATCTTATTCCTTTGCTACATACCATATGTCCATTTTGGCATAGAAAAAAAGAAGAAAAAAAGAGTCTGTGTATACTGCACTGTAACTCTCTTTAGGTCTTTTTCCTTTGACACTATTTCTGTTTTCTCTTCCATTTCTTCAAGCTCTTAATCAAGTTCTGGTGTAATTGTCAAAGTCTGTTCCTCACCCAGTGGTTTTTCCGTCTAAGAAGATTGATAGGTGCTTGACACAAATGTCTTGTAATGGTGTCAACTACCATACAACATTCAGAAGTTCCTTTGCACCACGTTTGACCACCATATGTTTGTACTTTATGTTCCTGTAAAGGTACTGCAGTAAGAGCACATGAGTTCCCAATGTAAGCTAAACTAATCCAAGTTCACTTCGGGTCTCATTTCCACTCAAAGCCCTTCACAGTCACATCCCCTTTCCATACACCTTATTAGTAGCTGAAAACAAGACTATTTGGATGATTTGTGAGCTGTCAGTTATATTTGTGTGTGTGTTGTAAAAGACTCTGACTCCACTTAGTCTGCACTCTGCTCTTACAGAGACTGCTTGGCCCCTCTCTGTTACCTTAATTAAGTGCATGCATGGGTGCACACCAGAGCGTCTGTGTGTGTGTGTGTAGGTGGAGGTGGTTTGGTGTTCAGTTCATATTTAGACACCTTAGAGCTGAACCTTGACCTAATGACGTATTGTTCCGCCAGTTGGTTTAGTGACACCACGGCGTTGACCTCCACCAGTGCAGTCAGGCTGACAAATGGAAACTTTTTACTCAGGTAGTCTACATTTTCAAACACACTTTTGAATGTAGGTCAGCGTCCAGGACCAAATACACAGGAAGTTTGCTTGAAAACGAAAGAAAATAGACTTGTATCCGTATGCACATACACTAGTAAAACAGGAACCATGCGCAAACTGTGAAGACAGCTGGATTGATTAAAATAGATGCATATTGGGTCAGATGTGTAAGACTTAAAAATGCATCCTGTGTGGATGCACCGCAATTTTAGAAGAAATCATTAGCTTCCATTCAGACTACAAAATCATTTGACAATTATTCTGTTAAATAATTGAAAAGGGTTGAAAAGTTCACCACAGTTTATCAGAAAAAATAATATGGTAAAATACAAATGTCCTATCTACCCTCCCCTTCAATAGATAAAAACTCCCAAGTGTACAGGCCAATCAGTCTTTAGCTTATTTATACTATGTGTGTGGATGTTTAAGTATGTGGGTGTGCGTGTGTGCAGGCCATGACAGGAATCTGCTGCTTGAATGTAGGAGTACATGTCTTAATGAAAAATGTTAAATTACAGAGCTGAAATGTCACACTTGAGGTGTGTGTGTGTGTGTGTGTGTGTGTGTGTGTGTGTGTGTGTGTGTGTGTGTGTGTGTGTGTGTGTGTGTGTGTGTGTGTGTGTGTGTGTGTGTGTGTGTGTGTGTGTGTGTGTGTGTGTGTGTGTGTGTGTGTGTGTGTGTGTGTATTAGTTTTCCAATTATTTCTGCTGGGAATGATTAGGCTGCTAGTGGGACTACAAGAATCCAGGGGTCATAGGTTAGCCCTCCATACTCCCTTGTCGTACACACACACACACACACACACACACACACACACACACACACGCCCAATAACTAAAAGTTTCATCTCTCCAACTACTAAGTAAAATACTCGCTGCGACTCTCAAGATTTAAGAAAAACAAAAGCTGTAGGACAAGAATGGCTACTGTTTCCATAGCGACTAATCCTCCTGCCTCACTGTGGCAACATACAGTGGGGGGTAGTGATCAGCAGAGGGGTCAGTGGGCAGGTCAGCAGGTCCTGGTCCTGGTCCCATTCAGGGTGATGCTGTGGAAGAGAATGATTGAAGTGTTAACATGGAGGAAGTAAACGGGAGGGAGAGATATAGAAGTGAGGGAGAACCTTTACAATTTAGTGTTCCTCACTGTACCTCCAGTGAAGACAAAAAACTTACTTTGGAATAAAATCGGCAGAAGGGAAACTAACTGTCACCCTGAGCCGATTTATGTTTGACCTCCATCTTTATGTCTTTTCATCTACAATACTTCAACCCAATTAGTTTTATATCATTTCTGTGCTTTGGGTTTCTTTCCCCCGCACACTCACAAACCACACGCCAAGGGCCTGGTTAGCAAAGGTTATCAGCACTAACACACAGAAACAGGAAACATGTGTATGGTTTGTATGATAATTTGTGCCACAGACTTCACTCTTCATTTTCAACCGTAGGTGTGTGTACACATACAAGTCTGCGTAAGCCCCAAAAAAAGGGGAAGTCATGGTTGTCAGGGCTGATGTCACAGTTGCAATGGGAGTGGTGTTGAGTTTGCCTGCTGATGTTAGAAAGCACTTTAAAAGAGTTTTGTCCTCTAATCTCAGGGCTATCAGGAACAATTCAGGACAACAAAGGTGAAAAGAAATGACCTCAGCTCCTATGGAAACGAGTAAAAAAATAAAACCATTGATAAGAACCAAGAAGCAGCAGCATCAGTCTTACACTGTGTTCAAACACTACGTGTCAAGTTGTTAATTATATATTTTAAACTTTGAATAGAACATCTGTTCACATAACTCATGCCTGTCAAATGTTCGATGCTGAAACTTGCTTCCATCAGGTGTTGACGGTATATGACTGCTCTACTCTGTAGACATGACACCATGGTTAGTCTGTTAACCTCAAGGTTTATGTCAGAAGCAGTGCAGGATGGTATAAATACACTGGTAAAGAGGGGCTTGTTTCAGACATGTTATTACTCTATCAACAGTTTACACATTATGGATCATGTGTGAACAGTTTGAGAGTCATGACTTACAAAATGTGACAAGAAGTGGTTTATTTTAACAGGAACTTGAATGTCCAGTCACACATGAGTGCTCAGATTAAGAGACCTAGGGTTATAAAAAACAGCTTGGTTTATTTAGCACACCAAAAAGCCGTTGCTAGGAAGAAGGCATACAGTAAACACATACAAACGGAGCAGTGAGACACAGAGTTGAGTGACCGTGTAAACTATGTCATAAACACTGTTACGATAATAATAAATGTGGTAATAATATTTGTGCGTGGTTGTGTGAATGGAGAAATGTTTGTAATGGCTGAAAAAAGGGTATTTAAGAACATGGAAGGACAAAAGGACTTTGAAACTCATCCAAAAATAGTTTAAGTATCAAACTATCACTGTCTGTAGGCTTGTGATTTGGCGGCTTCCATGAGAATGTGGAATGCAAACAAGAGTCTACGCCAAATTTTGACAAAAAAAACACTACGCATGAAGGAAGATATGAGTCGGGTGAAAGCAGTGCACAATTTTTGCAAAATGCATAAATTCCAGATCAACTGCAGAGAAATGGATTATACAACAAGAATAATTTAAGAAATTTCAGTGGAAGTTTCAGTACTTCTTTCTGCCGTGAAAATTGGTATCACTTGAAATTCATTGTAACTGAAATCAAATTGACCACAGTTTCTGTTCTCTGTGAAGGACAAAGTTACTTTTTTTAACAGCTAGATAAATACTTTTGTTTCAGAGGTACATTCTGCCTGATGATGCATTTCTTTACTCGGGTTCCTCGCTCCTTTTTCTGGTTGTCTTTCATTCTTAGCCTTTTTCTCCCTCCTCTTGTCTCTGTTACTCCACTGCCTCCTTTTCTGTCTCTTCATGGTTTTCTTTCTGAGAGAGAGAAAGCATCATGCCATGTTTTCTATTGATGCCCAGAGGGACATGTGAAACAATAATGTAAAAGAAAAATGCAGGGACTGCTATGGTGCTTATTTTCTATTAAACTTTTTTGATTTAATGAATTTGCTTACGAATGATGAATGAATCAAGAGTGACAGGATAATGAATGAAACCTTAATGAGTAGTTTCTGAATAACTCTGGCATTGTGACTTAATAGTAGATTAACAGTGTTTAATTCCCAGATACACTCCTGCCCATGACTGCTCTTGTTTAGGTCATGACTTTCTTCATAAGTCATCCTTGTTAAAATCTAAAACAGCAACTTAGCAGCACAAACTACTAACCAATCATTCACTACTGATCACTCAATCATTAGTTGCTCTTTTTGTGAAACCTAAGTTAAGTGATCCATCATACAGAGTAGTTACTAAATAGTCCCTTATAACTTCATGATTATGAGAAGTAGCTATTGAGAATTTACTTGAGAATTCACAATTAGTTCCTTAAAAACAAGTTAGAGAAAGTGGGATTCTCCCCAAAAATGTATTATCATTTTAAGACTGAATATATATCAATATTCATCACATCTGTAAAGAACATAATACAGAATCCTCTATCCTGGCGGCATGAGAATGACTTCAACTGGCGACAGTTGGGGTAGATTAGCGAAGCCCGTTGTAATTCGTTCCTGTGATTGGCTGAGGCCAGAATCTCACCTGGCCAAGGTGTCTGGGACGTGAAAGAAGAGAGGCTTTTAATGACTCACATTTCACTAAAGTACAAGACAATATCAGCAATTACTAACAACAACTAAACGGAATGCTATTAAAAACTTGTTTATACAGTGTGTGCACACTCACTTGATATGCACAATAGTTCTTCATCACTACACACACATATTTACTCCCCGGAGCCTGAGGGTGGAGAGGAGGTGGAGGAGAAGACAGAAGCCTCCTACAATATACTTGCAGGTATACTCCCCCTCCTCTCCTCACTTCAGCCCCTCCACTCTCTGCCTCCTGGCTGTGAGGAGTAGTCCCTCAGCTCATCTTATTAGAAAGGTAGACAAAGAGGATAAGTAATACAATACATGAAAGTTGATACAGGTGTAGGTCATAGTAGTTTATCATGTGTCTGTCATCCTGAACAGGGCTGCTGACAAAAAAAAACTTGCAATAAAAGTCTAATTTTGATGTTGTTGAATGAAACCCTTCAAGTAAGCATTTAATTGTGCCTCTTTCACTCTATATAATAATGTATAATCATAAAATAGGTCACAGAAGTCGCACAGCCTTTCAAATTTCTGCATGGATTTTCTTAAATAAAAATTGACTTTTTTATGAGTATGTCTTGATTGTGGAATATGCAGAATGAAGAGAGTCTTAAAGGATTAATCTTTTATATTACCATGTAAAAAAATATAGTCTGGAAATTCTGAGGTTTTATTGGGAGTTAGTGCAGGACTTTTTCTTGGCTGCTTGCGATAACTTCCTGGTGTCTTGTCATCACCGTGCAACTAGCGGTGCTTGGCCAAAAAATTGTCCAGTGAACCTACAAAAAAACATAAAACATTGCTCCCTGTGCTGCCAGTTTTTATGCTAAGCTAACAGGCTCTCGGCTGTAGCTTAATGTTTAATGGACTCATGTTGGATTTTCCAAATGGATCACATTATGCATCAGAACTTGGCTGATGGGTTGTTCAGATTTGTTGCTACTGTTGCTGCGCAGTGACCCAATAATGCTTTTATTAAATTTGACATCTGGACTCGATGTGGAAAAAAACAAAGAGACAAAAATAAACTGACAGAGAGACTTCAGTAGTGAGCTGCTTGTTTGATCCCCCAAGGGAACACTGAGGCAGATGAATATATGGATGGGATAAAAAGCAGAGAGGAGGAAAGAGAAACTGAAGGAGAGAAAAAAGACACTGATGGAGGTAGAGAAAGGTGAGAGTGGAGAGTCATCTGTGGTTCCCATGGTCCAGAGAATGAGCCGCTTGTGCTCAGAGGGTCGAATGTGTGTATGTGTGCACATTTGTGTGTGTGTGTGTCATTAGAGTCCCCCAGAGCGCTGAGACCAAAGGGGTCTCACCGTGACACCTATTATCCCCCCGAAACATGACACACCACCAGGGAGAGAGACAGAAAGAGAGAAGGGCGGGGGGGGGGAGGCTGCGTTTCACTCGTTTCTCCCTCCTTTAGAGCAACTGTTTGCCTGTGTGTCTGCATGTGTGTGTGTGTGTGTGTGTGTGTGTGTGTGTGTGTGTGTGTGTGTGTGTGTGTGTGTGTGTGTGTGTGTGGTGTGGGTGTGTGTGGGTGTGTGTGTGTGAGAGAGAATGTTTCTGCATTTACCAGCATCTGCTGTGTGTGTTAATGTGCACACACACTGTCTGAAACTGAGACTGCTCTGTAGTAAGAGTTTATGTCTGTGCGTATGAACTCCCTGAGTGCATATTTCTGTGGTAGGAGGTGAAATGTAGCAGATCACTGAGCCGTGCCAGGTGTTTGCCTTGGCCACACTTCTAAGGCCCTGACAACACATTTTACAGAATCCACAGGGAAATAGCGTAAGAGTTTGGGGGGTTGGGGTGGGGGTCTGTTTTGCATGAGGAGTGAGAACAGTTTAAGGGAAAGAAAGGGGTTCTTAACTTTTTTCATAGTCATGAAACTATGTGCTAAAGCCCAGATTTTTTGCACTCCTTTTGCGCTTGAAATTTCAATAATCCGGGAGCTAGATTTGATTCTACTCTTGAGCTCAGTCACAAATACTTTCAAGTAACACTTTACTTCAACCTTCCCCTATTTAGCAGTTATAAGCAGTCTGCAAAGATTAAATACATGTATTATTACAGACTGTAATGTAGTTGTAAGTACTGATTATTAATGCACAGTATTTGTCAACAATTATAACTTTTCCTGTTAAGACACATTTTGTATTTTATATGGCAACTGTTTTACTATATAGTAATTTCTTTTCTGTTCATTCAAGTTATGGATACCGACATGAGGAGTTATAGTTGTTAAGAAACGCATTAATAAACCCTTATAACTATTATTGTGTTACAAACCATTTATTAAATTCTAATAAATGCTAAACATTGAGGTTAAGATAAAGCGTTAACAAATGTCTTGTGCCCCATGTTTACATGCTTAAATTGGAACTACTTTCTACTGAATAAATAGTCCCTATAAAGATATCTTGACGTGTGCGCTATATATTTCCGCTGTCACATTGAAACCATGTTTTATCACCACATACATGGATAATCATACCACTGCTTCTTCTTCCTTATATCTGAGCGACTCTGCACCAAACACCAGTAACCAGAGCACACTGCATGCATGACAAGCGTAATTAAAAACATTAACACATAACTCAGTTTGCTTAATCAAGTTATGCTTATTGCCAGTATGACCAAAAAGCAAGTAAGAAACCGGGTTAAGACATTAACATGTCATTAATCTGTAAAGTTACAATCAGCAGAGTATTGCCTTCCATGATGATGGAGCGGGTGGTTTGGGGTTTGCAACAGGCTGTGAGTTTGGTGGAAGAGGATGTCCAGGATGGAGGTATGACTTTAATTGCATTTAAGGGTGCATATGCAGAGTGTGGCTGGATTCAGGGGGTGGGTTGTAAACCTCCCGATGCAGTGGTGGCAGAGATGCTGTTGGAGTTGTCAGGAATTAGAGGTGGAGGATGCTTAGTGTGTCAGGGTGCTACAATGTTTGGGTGGGATGGGTGGACGGTTTGTAAAAGTGGAGGCTGTTTGGAGGAGATCCACTTGAGACATTTTAAACCCAGGCTCCTCCCTTTCTAGAGGCCTTATCAGGTTCCCTAAAGACTGCCAGCAACAAAGCAATACAGAGCCAAAAAGTCGGAAGGGTGTAGAGTGGTTGCAGGGGTAGGAGTTAGGGGGGGGTATGATTATATAATAGGGGGGTCTTGAGTGAGAGGAAGGGGGAAGGAAAGAAAAAGGCACGGGGAGTTAGAGGGTTGAGAGCGTAGATGGTAGAGGAAAACAAGTGAGGAGAGAGGAACTCTAATATATAGAGGATGGAAAAGTGAAGTGAAAGGGTAAAAGAGCGGTAGATGAAGAAGAGATAAAGGGAGGAAGTATGAAGACGAAGGCAAAGATGAAGGAAAGAAGAGGAAAGAAAATTGGGCCCCATGTCTGAAAGTCAAAGTAACCCCCGTCTTTCTGTTTCTTTGTCTCTCTCTTTCTTTCTCTGGGAGCCGTCAAAATAATGGATTGTCACGCTAAATGGCCGGATACAAGAGGGCAAAGGGGTTGAGCGGGGAAGGAGGGGGTAATTGTAGGAGGCGGGGGGAGAAGGGCAGTTTGGATAGACAAGGGGGCGGACAGACTGAGGAGTCGGGTATGCTTCCAAGTCAATTTATTCCTTTTTATTAAGGAGCAATGCCAAAAACAACCTTAAAAGACTGATTGTCATTCTGATTCTTAGCTCAGGTTTCCGTATGTTTTCTTTACTTTTGGTCGTCTATAATGACTTTTAGAAAAACAGTGGTAACCCACAGAAACCAAACATCGACTTTTGAAGGGTTGTGGGAAAACAGGTTTGTCTTGATTGACGAAAAATATTTTTGATATTTGATGATGCTTTTTCAGTGGTTTGGCTCAGCCTCCAGGTCATGTAACATTCTCATTATCCCAGTGTTATGGGTTAAAAATGGCATAAATGGAGGCACTAACCCTTGAAAAAGTCCAAGACAGCCTTTGGTTTCTGTCAAAATTCTGGATGGGCGCTTTTTTCTTATGATTATAACTTGGCAGCCTTCTTAAATATTTTTGAACATGTTCAAATATATCTTGGCTGTTGCAGTATTTTGAGCAGACTTTTCCTGGCCCAGCAGCATGCCAGCCATTTTGTGGATTTGTAAAGCTTCTGGGTAAGATTGGCTGTGAGTGTTGAATTGTGACGACTAGCTACACAACACATGCTCTCCCCATCAGTAGCAAATTAGTGTCTGTGGTTTAAAGACAAACTATGTCCTCCTCCACAGGAACTACTCTGCTGCAATTCTGTGCAAATTTCTATGGCTTTTATACACTGCCAGGTAGTTCACATTCTGGCTCTTTGGGCACTTTTGTTTGCCAAACAGAGCTACCTGCCCAGAGTAAGAGCATGTGGTTATTAAAAAACTCCTCTGTTTAAAGGCTGTTTTAAGAATTTTTGAACAAAGCACTCTTCCACAAATGTTAGCCAGATCACCACGACAACATATCACAACAGAAACACCATGGCAAAGATTTAGTGTTGTACTCCAATGTTTCTTTCTGGTCAATTATAGATGTGTTTGTGAATAAAGTCTAATTTTATTGCAGTCACAGTAGCTATTTTGCTAGAGGCTATGTGTGGATCATGCTTAAAAAAAAAAATAGCTTGTTTATTTATTCTTTCTCCCTCCATCTCCCTTGAAAGTCTTCAAATCAATGAGGCCCTTTTGATGTATATTTGATGTATCTCAATATCAAAACGTCAAGACTTCTCTATTCTTATTCCTTGTGACAATACAGGATCAATAACTGACAACAAATTGATGCCCTCAAGGAGAGAGTTGCTTCGTGTGTGTGTGTGTGTGTGTGTGTGTGTGTGTGTGTGTGTGTGTGTGTGTGTGTGTGTGTGTGTGTGTGTGTGTGTGTGTGTGTGTGTGTGTGTGTGTGTGTGTGTGTGTGTGTGTGTGTGTGTGTGTGTGTGTGTGTGTGAGTGAGCGAGAGCGCAGGAGAAAGAGAAATTTACAAACAAAAGACACTCAGATAAGTTACAGTAAAGGGGTTCTACAGTAATAGCTGACATTTAAACTAAATGTGTGTGGATATAATGCTTTGTAATTGCCCACCATTATTCGTCGGTAATAGAAAAATAGTCCTTTAGCCAACCCGGGCCAATAGAGATGTTGGCCTCATAATCGCTCAATATTTGATTTGCTGGAAAGGTATGCAGTCCATATTTTTCTTTTCACCAACCTTTCCTCACACATGATGAGAATGAAAACAAAGGGGGACGTTGGGGAAAGGAGGAATATTACAGTATAATTATGCAGATAGATGTGGTGAAGGATATTGTATGTATTACACATATGTGCAAAAGCAGGCAATAAGTTTGAACAGACTTAAAACAACCTATATGTTAGACACATTTACTGCAGTAGGGCTATACACTGGGCTATAAAGAGCAGAGCTGACAAAACATTTTTGTTTGATATGCCATAACCTCCAGGCAGTATCTCTGACCTTAGAAATGTTATGATTTATTTAAGCTCTTATGAATAAGATGATAATGATTACCGTGTGTCCATGATCGTATTGCTGACAGTGTTGTCCTTCTTGTTAGACTTACATAGCAGGGGCAAGGCACACCCAATGTGAGCAGGCCTGTTATACACATTCAACACAGTATTGAAGCCCAATATGATTTTGAATCTGACTACAAATTTACTCCCAATTATGGGTTATATTGCTTTACATCATATATTGCTTTTCTTCATCTCAATGTGCCAAGCAGCAGAGATTATAGCTACAGCTTTCTACTGTCGAACAACTACAATTATCTTGGTATATTGCATCCAAATACATTGACTGGAATCTTAAAAAGTCATGTTGAATATTTAGTTTCTACTTTTACTTGTTCACAGATGTGGATGGAAAAAAAATGGAAAATGTCTCCCAGGAGCAACTACAAAATCTGATTTAGACAAGACACAAATTGTAGATATTCCCCAATCTCTCGTTATATATTCTCTGTATCACAATCTTCCTCCCATCCTCAGGGCTTCTGCTTTCCCTTGGTCCGTTTGCATACAACATGCTTTTTGATTTACACCCAGTCCCCTGTGAGTGTGTGTGTGTGTGTGTGTGTGTCTGTGTGTGTGTGTGTGTGTGTGTGTGTGTGTGTGTGTGTGTGTGTCTGTGTGTTCAGTGTTTGTTTTTCCTTCCGGCCTCAGAGTGAATGTCTGCGTGTTTAGGTGCATTTGTCTCTGTGAATGAACTGAGCTATTTTTTGGGGGTTGTGAAACAGGAAGGTGAGGCTGAACCGGGTCCCATGGTGACGTACTTTAGCAATGTCTATTCTGCTTCCAGAGATTTGTCTCACTGGAACTGTTGGGAGAGTCGGCCAAGCATGAGTTGTACCCCCCCCCCCCCGATGCTCTGTTCTGCTCTGAGAAAGATGAGATGCTGCAATACCTTTATAATGGATTGATGGCGCCTGTGGGCCTCTCAGGTTTTGAAATGCAACCAAACATGGTCTCTGTGCGAAGTTTCAAACAAAGATACTCCTTTCTTTCTGGGCATTTATTCAAACGAGCATCCACTTTTCTGTGTAATGGCTCCAAAGAAGACCAAAGTCCTCATCAAGCGAAGGGTAGCCCGGACATAGACCATGTTTGGTTGAAACCGAGTGCAGAACAACACACACAGGAAGCATCAATCTAATCCTGTTCTTACCTTTCACCCTGGACCTCATATCTGATGTTACCCCTGATGAGTTGTGGCTGTGCATGATTTACTGCTGTTGATTTGTACAGATATAGGAACCAGCCCAACAGCATCACTGTGGCAGCACTGAAAGGATTTCCATGAACGCACTTCAAGCACACATGTAGTCCTTTAGACAATCTCTGCTTGTGTATGCCAGTGACAACATGGTCTTCTCAGAAGTCAGGAGGGCTGGATGAAGGATTTGTTGTCTTTTTGTTTAAACCTTACATTTTATAGATATTTATCAGGACATGGGTTTGAATATTTCCATGAAAGCTGCAATTATGGCAGCTGACTCAGTTGCTCAGTTGGGTTAGTTGCTTTCAGGAAGCAAGACGAAAAAAGACAGTAGCTGCAAGGGTAATAAAAAATCAAAAAACCTGAGTATAACAGAATTGATGTGGTAAGGAAGTTGCCCTCATCCACATATGCATTGTCAGACCTTCTCTGTCTTCCTTTCTCACTTTCTCTCAGAAAACATTATATCAATAAGTCTCTTGCCGCACTAGCAGCTAGTGAGATTGTAATGCTTATAATTGTGGCTATATGAATGAAAAATGGAGAGACAACTTGGCTGCACACATTGACACTATAAATAGCTAATTATGACCTTAATTTTGATGTTTAAAAAACAGATTCTGTTGTTAAAGATTCTCTATATGATATTCAGAGCATTAAACAACTGTTTTATTTGCTATTTAAAGATATAGTGGAGTAAAGGCTGTGGATGTGCCTTGTAGTGCATGTTAGTGTACGTGAGTGTGCCCCACTGGTTAGCTCGACCTCGTTGAGGATTGGGCGCCCATCCTCCGGTTCTCCCCAGGTAACACGGTTAGCGTTGTCAGCACTGTTGCTGTTGTTTGCACTGCTAACACCATAAATTGCGAGCCGTCGGCTCAGCTATCATCATGCTTAGAGCTTTGTAGATGCAATCTATATGCTCTGAATTTAGAATTTAGCACTTTTAACGGACTGAAAAAGGAGTGTCCTTGTAGAGTAGCCATTTTAGGACAGCTTAGCCTGATTGTTTTGTCTAAATACTTAACTTACTAAAGCTGAGTTGGAAATTTACAGGAATCAAGCAAAGATACAGTGATAAGATAAGATAAGATAAGATAAGATAAGGCTTACAGGAGTGCAAAGAACAGGCTTAGTGCAGAACAGTTGTGTGTGTGTGTGGGAAGGATAAGCACCAGATCAGTTTATAGACCAAGTTGTTTATATTAAGTTGTGGGCTCTCATAGCTATAGTGTATGAAACATGTGACTATAAAACAGTGTCTGTGCCTGTCTGAAAGACTGAACTGTTCCATTACATGAGCTAATTATATTTTGTTGCTTTCTACACTTGAAGACCAACCAGTGGTGCTTAGCCTGAAGGCTAATAACTGCAGGCGAGATCTAGAAGTATTTGTCAAGCATAAATTAGCTCACACTTTTGTGTGAAAACAGGCAATTTTCAGCAAGTTTCAGTTTGCAAAAGTTGGCAAAAATATAAAACGTTTTAGTATTTACATTTTTGAATAAACCATTATTTGAAAAGATCATTTTCATGCTTTAATGTTTTTACTTGGTGATGTCATCTGTCATGACAGTGTTTCCACTAACTTCATGTCTCTGGCAAGTGCAGCTGCTTTTCTGAGGGAAAAGACGAATCATTTTTGCCCGCTGGGTGTTTTTCTCTCCCCATGATTGGTGCCCTGCAGGGTGAGTCATTTCCCATTTACATGTGTGCTGCTTTATGGGCACATTAAATACTTTAAGGCCTTCTTCAAACTCTGCACTGAATGAATCCTTGCCTTACAAGGTTTGCTGAAGTCATAATTCAATAAACCAAACACAGAGCAGGGCACTTCTTTTCTTAAACATCTACTCCTTGTAAACCTGTTCTCTGTGCAAACTTGTTAAAATATCACACCCCATTAAAAACCAATGGTCAGAGTGATGGAATTGATCAACAGATTTATGGATTTATGTATGTTCTTTTTCCCTTAGAAATGAGTACTACGGTTATAACATAAAATATTATGAACTCAAACTCATCAAAATCAGATAACATGCTGCTGATGTTGCATGAAGTGGCTCATAAATGCTATGCCATGCTAGAAGATGATGTCTTAAGAATTTGAAGAATGTGAACATTTTAACAATAATGATGGATATTATTCTGATTATTCTCAGTTTGCATCTAGGGCATCCCTGAAGGTCAACTTACACTCACAAAAACATTTGTCGCTATCTATGTTTCCTTTAACCCATACTCATTGTAGAATTGATTATTTTAGGCAGGACACTGGTCTTTAAAACTGTGTTTGGTTACTTCTCTCTCTGTGTGTGTGTGTGTGTGTGTGTGTGTGTGTGTGTGTGTGTGTGTGTGTGTGTGTGTGTGTGTGTGTGTGTGTGTGTGTGTGTGTGTGTGTGTGTGTGTGTGTGTGTGTGTGTGTGTGTGTTGTGTTTGTGTTTGCAAAATTTGCATATAAATAGTGCAGAATAGTCTGAAGCAGGCCAGCTCTCAGAATCTGATCTGAGACTCTAGCTCAAATTTATTGTTTTGACAACTTAAGAATTTAAACCACGATCACACCTCTTAACACTCACATGAGTGCACACACTCACTGCCCCCACACATATTTGCATGCATGTGCATGAACACATTCACACAGCAAATGCAAGCAGGACCAAACAAAGATATGAGTGCAAATGCATTAGTGCAGTCATGCAAACACAGGCTTGTGCACTAAAAACAAGTGTGGATTCCCTGCCATGCTGTTGAGCTAGCACTCTCCCTTGGAACACACACACACACACACACACACACACACACACACACACACACACACACACACACACACACACACACACACACACACATAAAGAGGGAGAGTTTGAGCCCGCTCTGTCCTCGCTGGTCTATTTCTGAGGCGACGAGAAAATGATCAAAGCTATGTGACCAGACTCCAGGAATGACCTTCTAACCGTCTCAGGTGTCTCTTACTACACACGCAAATACACACACACATTCAAATACAAGCATCTTCATCTCTCTCACATGCAAGATCATGCACAGGTCATTGCTCTGATAAATACAGTAATAAAACATAGTCAAAAAATGTCTCTACTGTACAAAAACTTCCTTCATTTGTCTTTGTATTTCAGCCACATTAGCGTCGGCACACCCTGTCCTTCCTCAAGTCCCTCACCACGTCTGGAGTGTAGAGATAAATTTAAGTGGAGGTTGTCGTAGGGACCTGTTGGTGTCAAGTATCTCCAGCTCGCGCGGCATGTCAGACACTTTTCTTCACGTCTTTTCTCAGTTTCAGTTGTGTCCCCTTCATCTACAGCTCTTGCACAAGCATGCACACACACAGCAAACAGCTAGATCATCTTTCAGTGCCTAAACTTACATATACTTAGTATCTAAACTGCACATGCTCTAACAAACGGTTGGCGATCTAGATTTATGGAGGATGTTAACTTTTGATCTGAAAATAATTGAAAACATTACACTTCTTAATTTGACCATTCATAATTCAAACAATATAAAGTGTTGATGCTGGTATACCAGAGGAAGAAAACACCCCAAATTTTAGTTATGACCCAACGCTGATTAATTAATCTCTTTCATTTTCATTGCCGTGTCTCCAGCGAACTGAACCATACTGTCTTTTTATTCTCAAATGTCTTCCTTATTTATGTGCATGATCCGGATAATGTCACAGTAGTAACATCTCCACAGTAGTAGGCTGTGGAATGTGAACATCCATCCTCGGTTATCACACAGTAGAAAAGTACCGTGGACCAACCACTAAGACATAAAATGTTGTAGTAAGTAAGAAATATCTGGTTATAGTGTGATGTCACTTATGGTCTTTCACAACGCGCATTAGAAATACTTTGACAGTCTTTGATGTTCAGCCTCTGCAGAAACATGAGGCTGCCAACCGTCTGCAGCCAACTGGGCATCTTACCCACCAATCCTTCACGCTGGTCTCTTCCCATTGGCTCACCTCATACGATCCTCCCATGGGACAGTCGGCTTCAGCGTGATCACCTGTCTGAGAACAATGTCTACTGTTCAATTTCACACACACAGCTATCATCAGATGTGTGTGTGTGTGTGTGTGTGTGTGTGTGTGTGTGTGTGTGTGTGTGTGTGTGTGTGTGTGTGTGTGTGTGTGTGTGTGTGTGTGTGTGTGTGTGTGTGTGTGTGTGTGTGTGTGTGTGTAAAAGTAAAGGTCACATCTTAAGCAGTTCTTTAAATACTCAAAGGAGATGTGACTCTCGTCAATGTCTGCTCAGATTTCCTTCATCAACACACACACACACACACACACACACACACACACACACACACACACACACACACACACACACACACACAACTTTAGGTATTGGGTCATGGCCTAGTGGAAAAGGCCTTGGCCAAGAACTCCTTTGGTGTATCGCCATTACAGAGAGGTGTTAATAGTTCCATTGGGCTCCAAGCCAGCAAACATCTCTCTCTCAACTTGTTTTAAGCTCTTTCAAGTCTCTGCTGATGGTTTTTGGCTCAACCTAAAGCGGGCCCACACATAAACACCGGCAATGTTTTCATCTTCTGACCAAGAGAAATATTGCCGTTGATGCACACTCACGAAGTCCATACTGGTTTCCAACTGTTTCAAAAACCTGTTATTATACATTTAAAGTACTGAAAGCATTTATTCTTCCAGAAATGTGCAAATTCCTCTCATGTGCAACATAGCAAACACTTCTGTTTCACAAATTTAGTAAATGAAACAAACACTTATTTATTGTTTTAATGGTCACCCCTTTCCCGTGTCTTTCTTTATCTCCTCTTCTGCTCTCTGGTGTGTTGGGTTCTTCTCCCTATCTCAGGCCTCAGGTCATGGGTCAGAATGCACAGAGGTGATAAATGCTTCCAGGTCACCTCTCCTGTCTCTGGAGGTCAGGGAGAGGGTTTCTGCAGCGACAGCAACAACATGATCACTCAGCTGAAGCGCCAGAGCTGAACCTCCTGACCTGCTCGGTCCCTCACTGTCTCTGCTCTATCTGCCTCATTCTGTTCCTTTCAACTACCCCATCTACAAAAGGTATCTACTAAACGTTACACAAAATTCATTGCATAAGATGGGAACGTTTTAGAAGGTCTTCAGGGACAAACAGTAGACAACAACGAAATCAAAGTTATTGATGTTTTCAGATCCTTTCAAAATAAAATGCCAATTTTATTCATGTTAAGTGTTCCACTATTTACTGCATTGTTTGCATTTCTACAACACACACATTCACATATGCACACACACACATACAATGAAAAGATTCAGAGACGGCAAATTCTCTGGTGTTATTTTGAGAACGTTAACAGTCCAATCTCCCTCATGCTGATCAGCTCCGCTCACCCTCTGTGAATCGATGCCTTGTGCTCCGGCTCCCAGCACTAAAACTAATCTAGTTGACTTTCATAACTAGCATAATCTGATTATAAATCCTCTGGTGTGGACGCCAAACAGCACAGTGTGGCAGAGGTCGCACGCCGCTTGCTGTGACTGGACTGTTCTGACTGAAAAGGTTCTCCAATAAGCAGGAGATTACACACTCTGCTGCGTCACTGGAAAACATGAAAAACAGAATAGTGTGCGTAGATTGTTAATAAGTATTAGATCTACTTTCTCTGCCTTGACCCATAATTTTTAATTAAAAAATTATATTTTGCATGCTTAATACCATTTGCTATGAGCAAAAATGTGTCAGTATCTCAAATACCAGTGTTTCCATCTCAAAAGATATTTGTTCGTATTCTCACAATCGATTTTATTGGTTTATAAAGTTAGTAACACTATTCATCTGCAAAAACAAATGAAATCCAATGGACTTCTCAGAGGTGTTAAAAGCTTTTGTTTCAAACAAATTTAGTGCTTTGTTCATCATATCAATGGAAAATTTACTTTTTTAATTGTTTTTCTGTGCAATCCATTGGTTTTAGTATTTCAATGTAATTTCCCCATTCCAGGAATATACTTTTGCCAATGTACACCTAAATATACAGATCTCTGCTCAGATTATTGTATATTCAGTGGTAAGTTTTAGCGTTAAGATTTCCCTAATAGTAGCTCCATCTCATGTTAAACTTAAGCGCCTCATATCCTTTTCCAGTACCTCAAATTGACTAATGTTTTTGTTTAAACCAAGTCTGACATGTGGTGCGTTTCTCCCACAGCCACCACAGAGGAAAGTCCTCCCTGGTTTGTTTGGGTTAGACAGCAGAGGAATGAGGGAGGGAGGACAGAGAGATGGGGAGGTGAGGGGATGATGACGGGGAGTTGGGGGGGGGGGGCGAGTTTGGACAATGCTCTCTGAATTTTAAAGAGGGAATAGAAAGAGACGAGGGAGAATGGGAGTGGAGGTTCAGCGTACAGAAGCGTGGGTGAGAAAAGAGGAGAGAAAGGTGGCAGAGGGAGAGAAGGGGAGCTTGTCGTGGGGACTGATGGAGTAGAGGGGAGGATAATTAGAGGAAGGTGAGAAGTGGAGGGAAAACATTGGAAGAAAAAACTGAAGGAAAATGAGGAGAACGAAGGGAATTTGGCCAATGAGAGGATAAAAGAATGAAGGGAGGAAAGAAAAATATGGGGAGGATAGATGTGAAGGAAGGAAAAAGAGGAGGAGGAGGGCAGGGACCTTGGGGGTTACATTCCTGAAGTGCAACCATCCTGGTGCTGCTCTGCTGCCCAATGTAAACACAGGGCAGAGAGGTGGACTGACAGCCTGTCACAGTGACTCATGAGGCAGAGAGAAAGCAAGCGTGGAAGAGAAATGGAGGGGTGTTATGAATATAAAAAGTGCTAAGGAGAGAAGGAGACCAAGAGAGAGTGGTGGTGGAAAGGGAGACAAGAATGACTATCTTTAATGATAGCAACATCCTATGTTTGACAGGACACCCTCTTGTCTCAATACATTCAAATGAGCACATGGTCTTACATCTCTTCCCCTCGGTCTTTTGATGTGATCTCACATCTATTCTACAATCCTCTTCTCTTTCCTGCTCTTGTTTCTCTTCTCATTTCCTTCAGTGAAGCAGGGCTACTCATCCTTCTCCTGGCAGGTGAGCACGTATTGAGGTCAGAGAGACGTCATGTATCGCTGTTAAAAAGGATTGTGCTCAAAGTGCTCTGATATATGACATTGTTTTTTCCCCAGAGCCAGAGGAAAGGAAGTTGCTGTTGCGGGCTAACTCACAAATGTGACCAGGTTCATTGATGTGGTGCTTCAAAACAATACCCAGATGCTATATTACCCACAACACTAATCACACCAATCAGCCATAACGGCGGGAGATTTGTCTTGACTGTGGTGCTAGTACGACATCTAGTGGCAAAAAACTGCATGTAAATATATGAGTTGGGGTAATGCTGTATTTCTACCAGATTGTGTCTTAAAGCTGTGTAAATACAATCTACTGCAGCAATTCAAATATCATAATCCGACCATATAGTGAAATAAGTGAAAAGTGAGAGCAATGGATCACAGTGAACAATAAAGTTCAGTTTATTGTATATTTCAGTATTCAGATTTCAATTGACGCAAATGAGATACCGAACAGCCATACTGCGGGAGCATTTCTCTTAAGAAAATGAAAACAGCCCCTATGAGATTGTATGGTTATTCTGAAGGACAAAGAATAAAAGGCAAAAGCAACAAAAATTGTAGTATAAATAGGTTATAGGATATGCAATTTCATAATGAGAAAAAAAAACATCAAATGATATAAATATGTAGAAAAATAGCAATACTAACAGTCACCTGAGAAAAAAGAGTCAAAGTTGCGAGGAAGACCACATTTTTTATAATGGTAATGGCTATTAACGAAGACCTATTGCAGAAAATGTACGTAAAGTACTTCAGAGAACAAATTCATGTGCAAACATTATTTTGATGCCATCTTTTCTGCATTCATAAATATTTTTTCACAGCTTTTAATACCTTGAAGCTGATACCTCATTTTTGATAGACAAAACGTATCAGAAAGTAAATCGAAAGTAAACTAAAAAGAGTAAAACCATGAACTAGAATTAGGGATCTACCTTTCGATCATTTTAAAACCAAAACAGGTTGAGACTAATGTTTACAGTACCATTATGGGCATTACATAAGAAAATACAATTTTAAAGTGCAACAATACAATATACTGCATTTAAAAATGATAAAACACAGTCCAAAAAGTGAAGCCTGCTGTATGTGTAACAGATCCCACTTCTGCCCTTAGAGGTCAGTTTAACAATAGAAAATACATAGTATTTGACCAATGTTACATACAGTATTTTTGTTTTCATTGCTCACAATGCTCGGAATTGTTTCCCAACAGAATGCTTTCCAGTATACGACGGCAATCTCACCACAAACCATTGGAAAAGTCTTTTTTTGGAGAAGTAACCTATTCTCAGTTGAATGATGCACTGTACATTACCCGTAAAAGGATACTGACAAAGAATACTTCCTTAAACACTTAAAGAGTGTCAAGTCAAAGTGTTGGTGAAATGTTAAGGGCATGAGGTCCCCAGTGAGTCTCCAACAATTTACTCTGGCCGTTCCTGGCTTGTATCCAGCTGTCAGTCATAAATGTAATGTACATTTGAGTGACATACAGTTTTAGTTCAAGATTCTACGGCCCGAGAAAAATTTGGACCTTCCTCTTCACCAATGCAGCCCTCAAGGTGCCTCTATGTTTTAACGAAGGCCTCTTAGCTCCCTGGAAATAATGTAAAATGGAAAGGAAAAAAAAGAGAGAGGGAGGGATACAGTCAGAGGTTACATGACTTCGATGTGATATACAACTTACAAAGAACATTTTTACCCATCATGTTTTTCAACATTTCTTCATTGCAGTTGTGCCATATGGAACCCTCTGTCGGCTTGTATTTTACATTACTTATGATTGTATTCAAAGTAGTACAAGTGTATATATTGGCTTTTGCAAACATCCACTTACTCCACATTTCCATTTTCTTGCAGCTCAGGTACTGCTGCTGCTCCTGGAAACCAACATAGAAACTGCTGTGAGTTTGTCTCTGTTAAACTCAGTCATTCGAGCATTCATCTTACAATCAGATATGCAAAAAATGTGTGTTGAACAGCTACATTGTGACAAACCTAATATCTGTCCTTACTTCTCGGTCCTTTCTTGTAATAGAACATCAATGCCATCACAATAACGAAAAACAGCACTGCACAGATGGCTACTGGTATCACATGAGGATTGTTAGAATCAGGTGGATCCTTGGGTGTACCTTCAGATGAGAACAATGTTTATCAAAACATATTAACTGGGACACTACATATATATCTATCTATATATATTTATATTTATCGATACATATCTCTCTTTTTACAACATCTTTTCATTCTTAATTGTACATGCAAAAGTGATGCTTTTTATTTGTTCTGGTTTTAAGATATTTGTGTCTTAACTACATTTAAGAGTGCTACAAAAATGACTGAATTTAAATAAGTTCCCATATCCACAGGTATACATATCAAGGTGCTACAGCTCCAATGAGAACTGTTCATAGTGAAGCAGAAATTTCAAGATCTCAAAACCTGGACCAAACCGGAATCATGTTTTTTTTTTAGCAAACTGACCTTTAAAATAGTTTGAGTTTTTGTTAATTATGACATACAGAATGATAAAGAGAATGTGTATATTTCCTAGGCCTTAAGAACAGTATACCAAAAATGGATGATAATAAACGAAAAAGTTAAATATCCAGCAGCATTTTGGCTTAAGTGTGAACAAGCTAATCCAATGTTGCTAGTGAAATGCTAGCAATATGGCTTTCTGATGGCATGGTTGGTTGGTTAGTCTTTCAGACGGCTGGTTGATCAGCTCATCACTTTGGCCAAGACTGAAAAATTGAGTTGGACAGAATGGAAAGTTTGCCTTCCGGGCGGTGGGCCCATGGAGCAAGCACACTAGTGTTTCCTTTAACGGAGGAAGGAAAATAATTCTAAATTGGGCTATTAGTGCATTTTACATCTTTTAGGACAGAATTATTTAAGTAAGAGCTACACAAGTGTTCATACTGGTAAAATTAATTACTCGTCTTGTTCCCAGTATAAGTCTATTGGACCCAATGCCATCACGTGACAGACCCGGAAATTGTTATTCCATATGTAAAATTTGATTCAAAGCCCAGCGATTGTCCTGGGAGTTTGAGCTGTAGAGTACTTAATGTTTATTGCTAATTGGCTAATGTTATCATGCCATCATGTTAAACTAAGATGTTGAACATCGTCCTCACAGACCTGTTTGGCTGTAGACGCATAGTCTTGTTTAAGCTTTAGATACTCAACACAGAAACACAAACTTTAAACTCTTTTGTGAAAACCCGACATTAACAGGATGTAAAAGGATGCTTAAACGTCCCCTAACAAATTCCTTAAACAGTAGCCATAAAAGGAGATCTATGCCAAGGAGTTTCCCAAACCTTTCACACTTCCCAAAACTTGCATAGGGTTTAAAAGTTTAAAACAGCCTTTGGTGGAGAAACCATTGGAACTTGTCTTTTTGATTTATAGTAGCCTACTCACAAACTGAGAACATCCCTGAGCTGACGTCGCCCACAGAACAATTGACGGATGTCAGCTTTCCATCGGAGCAGTTGAGGTATGCCGCGCTGGAGATGTTGAATGTTTTAGTGTCTGGATCACTCACTCCACTGTTGTTCACAACCCTCAAAGTCTTTAAAGGTGTGTGCCACATGACCTCAGTTTCCGGGTAGCCTCCATGTGAGGAACATGTCACTAGGCAACCAAAGTGATGATTTGAATCACTGCAGTGAACTGTGTGTGTAGGTTTGCTGTAGTTTGCTAGGAGAAAAAGACACAGAGGAAAAAAAGAGTACGGTCAGGTAGTAGTTCTGTAGGTTGCATAGCCATTCACCTTTTCAATGATACAATGGGTATTCATAGCACCTACCTAAATTCAAGATCACAAACTCACAGACAATTCACCTTTACTGAGACAGTGAGGGATTATGCAATTATACTTATTATACTGAAGACATTTAAGTCCGTCCACAGTGGTGGTCCTGAGATAGATAACCTGTTGAGAGTTTCCCTACTTTTAGACTGCTCAACCTTGAATAAATGGGCTCGGAGAATGCAAGTTACAAATTGGGCTGTTAATCAAATTTACTTTACCTCAAACAGCACATCCCAGCTTTAACAGTTTACAGTAAAATCCTCGTTCAATACCTGCGTGGTAAAGGATTTCCTAGACTCAGCTGGCGGGGTTTTATGCGCATACTTCTGTTCTGTAATCAGTTCAAATGCAGGGCACTGATTTTTAATAAAATCTGTTCTGTACTATTGCTCAAACATCTGGGATTGCGCAGGTATTTCACAAGTGCTAACCCAGATAATGATTTTGTCTAATCATTTCCACTGGCACCACTTTCAGTTGGAAAAACTATTCATCACCTACAATGTTAGAAATGAGCTGAGTGCCTATATCAGAGTACTCTCCATACAGTATTCCGTCATCTTAAAGTGATAGAAATTAAAACTCCTAACAACCTAAAACTCATACAATCAAATACATTTTTAAATGTTAACACGATCATACCTGTGACATCGAGGTGTAGGTGTATATCAGGTACACCTCTTGTTGCATAGTCAGAGTAACGGATAATACATTGGTAGTCGCCACTATGTGAGAGGTTCAAATTGTACATGATCATAGTTGTCCTGTTAAGATCCAGTATGGTGTTCTCCCATCCCTGGCTTGATGCATTTTTACTTGCATAGTAGCCATTCACAAATATTCCGTCCTTCTGGAAATACAGCAGATGCAATGGCTTTTGTTTGTCAACGGGGCAGTTGAAGGACACTTTTCCACCAACTTCTCCTCTGAGTTGGATCGTATCAGCACTTTCTGGGAAAAATAAGTAAGCGAAAGTAAAGTGAGAGCATGCTGGGAGACATGTATGTAAGTATTGAAAGAATAATGATATGTGGAGTATAACATGAGAAATAAAAATACAGTCAAGAAGGGGACATAGGTTGTGCACAGTATTACTGAGACAATGTTGCATGTCAGAAAGTAAAACCATTGACACAAAGGTTGGCCATCTTTATGATTCCACTTGAAATAAACATAAACGATGAGTAAACAGTTGTTTCTTTAGGCTGGGGTTGTGTGAAGGTTTTTTTGTTCAGGCTTTTTTTTTTTTGTAGCTTCTCCTTCTGACGTGATAGACTTTTCTCAGTTCCTCTTCAGCCTATTTGCCATTTATGTTTTGTGTAAAATCCGCAACTAATAGTGTTCCCTTCATGTTGTACGATGACGTATGATCGAAAGGTCACAATGTCGAAAGTGACGTTACAGTGAGCAACAAACCGGTCTTTTTTCTTCCACTGTCACCTTGTGTGTGGGTGTTTGTGGCCACCCCATTTATGTTTCAGTTTTGATCTTTGACCAACAAAAGAATGATCCGTGTCTTTAGCTTGTTAAACGTTCAGCTTTCTTGACCGGCTAGTCATTCATTTTGTCTGTGTATTATGGGCCTTAAATGTTTTTTTAAGTGGTGTACAGTTACAAGAGGGATTTATATAATTTAAATCAAATCCTTCACATTTTATTTGATTGCTGAAAAGTGGCCTGGCTCAGAAATGTGTTGTTGTGACACGGAGCTACAGAGGACTGTGACTCCACACACACTTAACTTTTCCCTAATAGTTGCAGATCGATTGATTGATAGATGAATGTTGTGATATTATTGATTGAAATTGGTTGGTACTAGCTTACGTAAGCACACATCATATTTTGATTTGGATAAACAGATTTTTTTTATATTCTTTTGCATATAAGTGCAATAGGTGCATAATATGACCGGGGATGTCATCTTTAAAGGAAAAAGTTAGCGAATAGTTCGGCCGAGAGTTGGATGAGAAGATTCTCTGCAGGAGAGCAAATTAAGTGACATATTTCCCAAAATGGTGAACTATTCTTTTAAAACCAATTCAATGAATTAAAGGAGACTTTAAAGTTCTGTAGCGCTGCAGAGTTCGATGAAAGTTCTTTGAGTGTTCATCTCTGCCAGTGAACCTTTCATATTATAGTTATTTGATTTTCTTGGAGCTTCAGCACGGCTGCTTTGTATCATGATACATTTGATGTTTCTTTATTCATGTGCAGCCAAGCATAGTGCTGTGATATCACTTTTGTATACAATATATTTAGATAAACAACTTGTCTCACTAAAAAACCAAGATGACGGTGTGTTGTTGATATGACAGAACTGCTCACCTGTGAAAGCAGACTGCCATGTCATAGCCAAAACCAGCAGCTGGAAAGAAAGCCTTGGCACTCTGGGAAGACAGAAGGAAACAGAATATTTGGTTACTCAGGTAACCCTGGGGCGTTGCAGTGACACAAAGAGATGCCTTCATAGGTATGCATACATAATCTGAAAGATAGCCATGAAAAACAGCTTCCTCAGCATAAACAATACTCAATACTTAAATTTCCCTGGCCCTGTGTCCATTTATTTTGCAATTCAGAGTTAAGTTAGTCAATATGAGCCACACATGCAAATGTTTACTTAACCTGCCCACCTCTGTCACCAATCATCATTTTCTCATAAGCTGACATGACTGTGTCATCTCTACTTTATAAAAGTACACACTCAAAGGTGTTATTAATGTGAAATCCTGCACACAGTTCAGCAGTATGAATATGTGAGTACCTAATGACCCTTGACATAGGCAGCAATAGCTCCACTAAGTGATTCTGGGTCATAAACTCACTATTATTGTTAGATGTCAAGCCTTACATTGGAATTATGTTGTCAACCACTGGATTTCTTCAGTAGTAGTACAATGTAAGACTTTATCCCAGTAGCAACTAGCAGTAGAGTCTAATAATTCACAGCAGAAGTAATTATTTGTACCATGATGAAACCTCTATGGTAGTTCTCAGACCAATAAGTGTTGAAATGTGTTTCCTGGAAATCTTTTGTGGGTTTCAATCAGGAAGTTTTCAGTGTCTTGACTGTAACACTCACATAGACTACATTATTACTAATGTCTACATCACTGGCTCATCTGTGGAAATCATCTTCGCTGCCTCACCGAAATGGAATTTCAGAAGTGTTGATGAGGGTTGGAGTTCAGGTCCCACTGTTTACTGATGACATCATTATCTAACGCTGTGATTGTGGTAGGTTATGCAGTTCATTTAAAAATAAATCCATTTTAAAATTAACTGCATAACCTACCACAATCACAGCGTTAGATAATGATGTCATCAGTAAACAGTGGGTTACAGCATTGTCATGTCTTCTGCTCAAATTGATGAGGCTAGAAAAGAGAAAATGGCTGGGGTACTTACAGAAAATTTTGGTTGCAACGTGGAGCCTGTTAAAAAGACAAACAAGTTAATCACTGTGATAGGATTGATTATCTTTTGATTTGCTATCTTTTAAATCAGTGCACAGTACCATTAATCAGCAATAGAAAAAAAACATTGTACCAGCTGCTTTTAAACCACCACTGATTATTTTGAATTTGCACACTTTGTAAATTCAAACTCTGCATTCATTCAGTGATTCAGCCTCTTGAACACAAACACAATGCTATCTTATGTAAAATCTCTGGTTGGCCCTTGACAGTCAGTTTTGCAAAGGAAAATGATTTCAGGCACCCTGAAAGAAAACATCCCAAGGGTGTTTCTCAACACACCAAGATAGAGGAAAGTCCCAGGGCAGTATCTGAGAAAGCCCATTCACTTCACTCTGCACCATTCCTGTACAGGCACTTAAGTATTCATTTTTTTTTTTTTTTTTTTTGGTGGTATTAAAGAAACCAAGTGTTGTATCAGTTAATGCTGTTTATAGTTTCAGGTTGTACATATTTTCTGTTTTAGTGAGTACAAAAATGCCCTGCAAGACATGAATGTTTGAAGCTACAAGCCAGCTACAACTAAAATCAATATGTGAATTGTTAATTAAATACAAGGAGAGGGACAGTGAACATACTCCACAAAATGTTTGACCTGCCTAGTCTTCTTAAACACTTGGTCTCACTTTACTCATACATACATACACAGTCTTGAACCTAAAATTCACAGAATATCACATGCTTTGCAAAAACAAGTAACAGAGAAACAAACAGTTCCAAGGGGAAATACCAATACATTCACCGTGCTTCTTGATAAAGAGCAGTGTCTTCCCTCAACAGAAACCACATCAGAGGGAATTCCCAAGGGCCGTGTGATTACAAAAGTACTGTAAACGTTGTTGAGTTTCAGTCAAAGATGAATCATGAAAGAAACATTAATAACTATGGCATTTTAGACTCTTAATTCAAAGAAACATCAGGCCTCATGTCTTCCTCAGTACTGACTGTGATATAGTTTTTTTTTTTATAATTTTTGTTTCTCTTTGCTACACCAGCACCTAAAATAAAGTTATTATACAATATAATCTAATAGCTCTTTGTACTCCAAGTCCTACCTTTGTGAGAGCTTTTCTTTGCTGCATCAGAGATGTTAAGTCAACTTTTTGACATATTTTTGAGGCTACAGTGTATGGTTTAATGTATTGTACAATACAATGTATACAAGTAAATTAACTAATGATATGGTAAGTAGAGAGGATCGATTGTTTGAGTTATGTGTCTAATCAATTACTTTATCTACTATGACTACACTAACAGTTACAGTAGGAGACCACATGACACATGACACTAAAAACCTGTGCAATACAAATACACCGTGCAATTATAGTTATAATAGTTATTCTGTCTGTACATATAATATTTCAATTATTGTGGACTTTACTGTTTGTTATTGCTTATTTATAATAGTTGTTTTTATTGCATTTTATTTTTAGCTTGTCTTTCTTTTACTATGTCTCTTGTGTGCACTTTACGCTATGCTGCTGTAATCCTGCAAATTTCCCCGCTGCAGGACTAATAAAGGATTATCATATCTTATCAAGCATTTACACAGTGAGGCTTTATTGCAATAGGGATTCCGACATGACGTAACATGATTTACAAGTACGCCTTATAATCCGGAGCGCTTTATATATGGATTAATTCTGGTTGTGCTTACTGACCTCGAATCGATTTTGTGTGGTACACGGCGCTCTGTCAAAATGTTTTAGTACGACTTTGGTAAACTACAAAGCCGCACCGCTTGCAGCATTACGGATCAATGGTACGGAAGTGGAGGACGTTTGACTGACTGACTGTTTTGTTTCGCTTAATGCGCCTTATAGTCTGGTGCGCCTTATATATGAAAAAAGATCGAAAATAGACCATTCATTGACAGTGCGCCTTATAATCCAGTGCGCCCTATAGTGCGGAAAATACGGTACTACTTAACGTGCTGCATGGTTTTGAGTCAATAAACGCATGCCTGCCTTTTGCAGATACACTACAAAACCACAAACCAGTTCCACACATGCATGTAATCTCATCTCACATTGACTTTGATGTCTTTCTAATGTGGAAACTGTGTGATACTTCCTGTGGGTAAAAACACAACAAACTGATCAAATTGAGGTGAAATACTTGTGGCAGGAGAGGTGAATTTGTTTTAGGTGCTATTGCTACACAGCTTCAAGAAACAGTGTCACATATACTAGATAGCTGTTTCATAATTAATTCACATTCCTGGAATGTAGGTTTTCCTACAACACAAGTCACTCGACCACAATAAACCAGTCATGTATGAAATCATCGAATACAAGTAGTATTACACCTTTAACACAATTTTTTAATATATATACCAGCAGTGCTTATTTGCAGATATTTTTCCCTCTGTAAGATGGTCAGTCTTGCAGAGGCAAAAAACATTTCCTCCAATGGATTAGTTTACTTGTGGCCAAAAAAAATACTATTTTTGTGTTAAATATGATTTAGAAACCAAAACATTTTTAGGGCACTTAAAAACAAGTTCTTCCTTGAAAGGGTTTGATTTTCAGAAACCATGAGTCCACGCACAAACACACACACTCATTCATACATAGCATTCACATGCTCCTGCTAAATGCCGTTTTAAGTCTTTCTCTCATACATAGACATATGTAAAGGCATGATAAACAGTCTTCCTTTCTGACATCTATGTGACAGAAAAAATTAGATTAGATTAAATTAGTTGTTTTCAAAAAAGAGAGGACAAAACAAGCTCTTACCATGGTGTTAAGCCTTGTGCAGCCTTCCTTGTTACCCTGAGAGAGTGAAACAAAATGACTTCCTCCTCATACTACATTAGGTTACACAATGGGTGGAGCCCAGTGAGTCATTAAGTGAAAATCTATGAGGTCAGCCTAATTTAACACAGATTGTTTCAGTTGAAAAAAACTTGGTGTACCTTTGATACAGCATAAGCATAGGTGTTATTACATGTAATAACATTAACAATGGATATGTTCAATTCAAGTGTCATAGGGAGCCTTGGACGTGCTATAGTGAGCCAACATGTACTACATCGGGACCTGAAACTGAAGCAGCCAAATGGAATTCAGCCGTCATTCAATTTTTTATGTACACCTCTGATGTTCCTATTGTGACATGTCATCATGTCTATTTTTTTTTAAAGATTGATAGTAGCAAATTAACTAATAACTAATAATTGTTTTGCTGAAATTAATTTTGAATATGTAAAATACTTTTGAGCTTAAAGTGGGCTTCCACAGAATTGTCAGGGTGTGAGGGTTTTGTGTGTTAATGTGTATTGTGTGCTTCGGTTCACTATGTTTATGGTGACGTCGGAGATGCAGGAGGAAGCTTGATGAACTTCCCTGTCTGCTTACCAGCTCCGTCTCACATGACCATGTGTGAATCCTTTTGACGTTATCAAGATAAGTTATCATGGCAGAAATATGCACTGCTGCAGCCATGATATTCTGCTGCTATGTTTGTTTTTCTGACATAATATTTTTCTGAATACGGCACAATTGACCGAACTAAGTAACTCTCAGTGAGGGGGACGAGGGTACTAAAGATATTATTACGCAATTTGACTTGTGCATAACATTGGAGAAGTGGAAACAATGATTTTCCACTGAGAGTGGTCATAAGTTTCGAGTCTTTCTGGAGACTGGTTTTGTAATACACTTATTTTATATTGTGAAAGCAGAGAGTCAATAGTAAATATACCATCTAATCCATTTGAGGGTAACAAATCAAGAAATATTTATCCTTTTTTGGGTTGTAAATTCAACCCTTTGGGGCACTAAGAAAACCTTTCAATTGTGATATACAGCAGTATGCTGCCAAATTTAAGATTGGAAGAAAATGCGTTATTGCTTTGTGTGTTTCTTTTTTCACCACAGCCTTTATCTCTAATCTGTCATCTTCAATTAGTAGTGAATGGTCTAAAGAAGGGTGCTACAAAGTGTGCTTCAATGCCCATATGTCTCAGATGCCTGTCTCTTGGATACAGGAGGTGTGCTTTATTTCTCAAAACATACAGTATACGCCCACAGCTGGTCTGCCCGGAAAAACGTCTGCAGCTAACCACACAGTGTTTCACATTCAAATTTTGCTTTGTTCTTATGACACATTGGTCGAACATCTTTTTTCACTACTGTTTTTCAATGGCTTTGTAATAGCCATATACGTAATGTCTATTCTATTAGCCATTTAATTCATGTTAATCACCATTCAAGAAGTTAATAGTTTGCAAGGTTCCCAGCTAACTGAACTGAATATACAAAATGGACAGTCTCAAATGTATTAACTTCTATTCTAATCTAATTTAATATCGACTTTGACATTTTAAGAATTAAGATTTACATAATAAAGTATCCATATCCTCATTTGGAATAGGTTTTTCCAACCTGGGAGTTGCAATGCTTATTACAAGCTGTCCGTCCTTAATTTAGGAATAAGGGGGATTTTCCAAGTGTATCCCTGAAATGTTTTCAAAAAGTACCCAGAAAGTAGAGCCTCCTTCTCACTAGCCCTTGACTCACCCCTGATATTTCCAACACAACACATTTTAGCATGTTACTGTGTATCTGGTGTCCCTCCTTTTTAAAAAGATACTGACATAAACTTTGTATGATATATAGGTGACATGAGTATGGTGACATGAGTGACGCCAACTCGGACTGTGAGGAATCTGGGTGTGACCCTGGACGACCAACTGTCGTTCTCAGCAAACATTGCATCGGCCACACGCTCCTGCAGATTCCTCCTCTACAACATCAGGAGGATTCGCCCCTTCCTCACTGACGAGACGGCGCAGGTGCTCATCCAGGCTCTGGTCATCTCCCGCCTGGACTACTGCAACTCACTACTTGCCGGAGCCCCGGCGTCGGCCATCAGACCCCTGGAGCTTGTCCAGAAAGCTGCAGCACGTCTGGTGTTCAATCGCCCCAAGTTCTCTCACACAACTTCCCTTCTCCGTTCTCTACACTGGCTCCCTGTAAGAGCTTGCATCCAGTTTAAGACTCTGGTGCTAGCCTACAGGGCAGTGAAAGGAACAGCTCCTTCCTATCTCCAGGCCTTGGTCAAGCCCTACACCCCCGCCCGACCACTTCGCTCTGCTGCCTCGGGGCGATTGGTTGCCCCGTCGCTCAGAGGTCCCTGCGGCCGATCCACCCGGTCACAGCTTTTTTCTGTCCTGGCCCCTCAGTGGTGGAATGAACTCCCCACTGACGTCAGGACAGCAGAGTCGCTGCCCATCTTTAGGCGCAGGCTGAAAACTCACCTCTTCAAGAAGTACTACCCTGAGCCTTCCTCGTAGCACTTATTTGCATTCGTATTAGTTGTTGCACTTATTGAATTCGTATTTGTTTACTGCACTTATCCTATTCGTAGTAGTTTGTAGCACTTATTATATTCGTATTAGTCTGTTGCAATTATTGTTTTCGTAGTATTTTGCCTCTGCACTATACTTTTGCTCTGGTTTATGCTTTAAGATGCTTGTTTAAGAAAGGAGATGCACTTATGACTTCTGGTGACTAGTAGTTCTCTTGAATACCTATGTTGAATACACTTCCTGTAAGTCACTTTGGATAAAAGCGTCTGCTAAATGACTGTAATGTAATGTAATGTAATGTAGATGTTGTCCGGTAATATGTGCTAACCTAGCTGATAAAGCTTTTCATATTGAATAAAAGGGTTTTGGAATTTTGACATCCAGGAAAACTTTAAACAACATTGAAATATATACATCAATTTTGTAATGAAGCTTACACATATATTACAAAACAGATGACAATGCATTATAGAAAATATTCTGTATAACTTAATGTAGAAGTTAACACCCATAGGGCCCCTTACATTCTGTACACATGACATCTATTGCATTCTGTCCATCCTGGGAGAAGGATCCCTCCTGTGTCTCTCTCCCATAGGTTTCTTCCTTTTTTCTCCCTGTTAAAGGGTTTTTTTAGGGGAGTTTTTCCTGGACCGATGTGAGGGAAGGACAGAGGATGTCGCATGTGTACAGATTGTAAAGCCCTCTGAGGCAAATTTGTGATTCTGGGCTATACAAAATAAACTGAATTGAATTGAATTGAACTACATATTTTCTTATGTGGTTTTCAAGGATTTGTTGGCCAGTGAGCTGTACGTGGGAGGAAAGCTCTTAAGATCAAAACCATATGTCCAAAAATAGTTAAACAAATTAGTTCTTATTATATGGGGGATTTTGAAACTCAAGCACAATCTCACATTAACCACTACCAGCTTTCCTCAGTAGCTTCCTGTCTGAAAAGTGCTCCCCTAAACTAAAGCAAGTGCCAAATATATCTGTTAGTTTCACAAGCAAATATAAAGCACTGCATGCTATCCAAAGTGTGCAGTTGGTACTGTAATCTATCTGCTATCTGCTTTTATCTTAGCTAAACTCTTGGGCCTAGTTGAGAATATTGCTGCATTAATAAATCGGGGGAGTGTGGATTGCACACAAAATTGGATTATAACCAAATGACAGTTCAAGGGGCAATAGCAGGGAATGGTTTGGAGGCTGTTTTGAGAAATGTGAAACTGGAAATAAGGTTATTGGTGTTATTGTTAATCCTACTGGTCAACAATGAAGATAAAGGCCATCATACTGATTTCCCAGAGCTGTTAATACATGGAGTTGGGTAAATGAGCAGTTGGGTGTTGTATGACATCAGAATTTCCCTTCAAGGTCAGTGACAGAAATGAAACTCATGGAAATACTTTTAATGAAGACATTTTGACATGTCAGGTGTAAATAGGAGAAGAAATGACTCGCTGTACACAGTTTGGTACACTGGTTTACTGGAACACGTGAATAATAGCCATCGTTAATGTTATTATTGTCACCTATATCAACTGTGACAAGTCAAGATGTTTGCAGTGAAAAAGACCTATTGAAGTTATAGAAAACATGAACATATAAGTAATAAACATTCATAAATAGCTTACAAGTATCTTAAATTTAAAAACAGAGCATTTAAACACAATTGTCTAGTATTGCTGAAAAACCCTGGATGGCACAATGTCTCTTTAGAAGTCAAAGACCACAGAAAACGTTTCAAAAGATGCTTAAAAGACAACCTTACCCCTGTTTTGTAATTACTTTCCTTATGTATTATATGTATTCCATGTTTCAGGTTGTATTTTTAATCTGTAGTTGTTGCATTCATAGGGACTTGTAGCATTACTTTTGTGTAGGAGTAAATGCAGGGGTACAAACCCAAATCCCCTTTATCAAAATCAAACCCGGCTTATTCTCACACGCACATCAATGCACACACTCATGCTCATTCACATCTTGACTCATTGCATTTTTCCCCTTTGTTTTCTTGTTGTTTATAATGTATTATTATAAATCATATCTTGTAAAAATGCATTTTCAACAATATTTCATACAACATGTATATTCTTTTTGTATTCGTTATAGTATTGTGATTTTTTTTTTTTACATTATATAGGTGGAGGCCCAGTGGGCTTTCTGCCTCTTCCTGCACTGTACTATTATTTATCTATGTTATGTTTTTTATATTTTTCAATTGTGCACATAAACTAAACTAAAACTAAAAAAGGAAAAATATCTATGTTTCTCAGTGGAGATTTAAACACATGAGAAACTGGCACTACCGTGCCTTTGTTGTTAAACACTAGTAATCACAATTTATCTTGAATACCTTGAGTTTCAAAATTAGACATTAACCACGGCTGAAACTGCCTGCCTGCGTCTGTGCAGCTATTCCAAGAAAATGGCGTAAGTACATTGCGTAGGTGTCTAGCTCCGCTGATAGGCTCCGGCGGTAAAGTGAACGTAGTTGCTACCTAGTAACAACGCAAGCATACAACTGGGAGACACACAGGCGCTTGTAACAGACTGCTACAGCTTTCCTTTCATGGATTGAGTTCACAAAAAGCTCTGAGAGTAGAACATTTGTTGGGAAAACGGTATGCAAACCAAAGTTTTTCTTAGTGTGCTAGCGTGTGGAAGTCGAGCCCGCTAACAGCTAGCTACAATGCTCAACTTTACAGAGGGAGGGGGGGCGAGCTAACGTTAGCAAGCAAGCTAACTGGTGTCATTTGCCAATGCCTGATTAGAAGCTAATACTGCAGCACAACTCTGCAAACACTGTTGTGGTCCTTCCCACGTCACGTTTAAACAGGGGGGCAGCTAAAACAAGGAAGATTGTCTGTACGCATTATTCTGGTTTTATACGCAGCGCAAGCACATTTAAGAAACTGTGGTTGGCTAACAGTTTAGCAGCGGTGACGTCACCCAGCACTGACGTCAACCAGCACTGTTTAGGTCAACGCAACTAGACAGTGAATTGGGGAAACTTGGATGGGGCATGTGGTTTCAATGAGTCTTAATCACATTTCTTTATTCTGGGTGGCAGAACTGAAAAGTAACTCAGTTGGGTTAAAGAGTAACCAACAATAGGTTGAAGGTAGCCTGAAATCAAAGCCTGATATGGCCCCAGGTTGTGTCTTGATGCAGCAGTAATGAGCCTGGTCCTAAGGTGGCACATTTATTAAAGTGGGGAAGGTTTGAAAATGCTAAAAGAATCTATAGACATAACCTTGAGTATCTGTTCTACACAATAGTGACCGTATCCCAAAGTGTGGTCATTAACTGTGTTGTTTTCTGTTTGGCTTTTCAGCATCAGTACACCACTGCAGCTGAAAGATGCCCCACGGTTCAGATGACGCTCGCAAAAAGTTTATCCTGACCACAGCCGGAAACTTCTATGGGATAAAGCCTTCGTCGTCTCTGCTAGACAGCCCAGAGCTCAATAACTTCTTGGACGATGGAAATGAATTTGTCCTATCCATCAGCAGACATGACAGTGAGCTTCACTTGTCAGATAAGGTAACAGAAATGATAAAAGCGTGACAATGTTAGAATTTCCTCGTGTGGATTTAACTATTCATGTGAAAGAATTTGCCTCAGGCTCTTAAGACAATCATCCTAACCTTAAACCATTCTATGTTAATTGGTTGAATAGACTAAACTTTCCAACCTAAACCATCATTTACAACAAATAAGCCATTTAATCCAAAAACCCCACCTGATTTTAAATTCCAAATTTAATTGTGTACATGTAACAACAATTAACTTGACAATGATCCTTTTTTAAACATTTCATCTTCCATTTGTCAGATTGAAGCATCAGGTGACAGCAAAGAGAAGGTGTTGGTGTTCTTCAAACTGCATCCCACAGTGATTACAGAAGACAACCTTCACCAGAGCCTCCTTGTGTCGTCTATGCTGGAGTCTCCCATCAACACCCTCTACCAGGCAGTGAGACAAGTCTTTGCACCTGTACTGCTGAAGGTGAGCCTGCCTCTGTGTATTCAATAATTCAACAAATGCTTTTTGAAAGATGTAGGCTTTGGTTGTAACATTTATCACAGTGGAAGATTTTGCTGGACCACACAGTCAACAAAACTTAAGGAGGTTGTAAAATGTATGAACACATTTCAAGTTGGAATCAGTAAAAACAATTCATATATTTTTAATTACAAAAAACACTTGCATTGACTATGAGAATTGAACAAAAAGTAAAACTTGAGATAATTGCAAACACATTATTGTAAATAAATATAACAAAGCCAATATGATATGTACATAAATACTTTATACTTTTTGTATTTTAACCCTATCCCCCTTTATGTAAATAAGTGTTTTAGAGTAAAGCTTTGATTAAGAGATTAATAAGGCTGGAGCAGAGAACAAGACTATTAAGTCTGAAACTTTAAAAAGTGTCTATCTCTTTCACCTCTCGAGGATGAGCGCTGGTGTTCAGCATTTGACCCGAAGCTGGCAGGCCTGCTGAGTGAGCTGGAGCTTGGCCTGGGCTCAGTGGTCCGCCAATCTGGAGCACAGCCCTCTGCCAAGAGGGACCGCACAGAGGAAGACGTTCTCGGTAGGCAGACATATTTTTCTCCAGAAAGAAATTCACAGGTTTAGGTCGTAGTGCATACAGAATGATCATAGAAGCAGCGTATTTTATTTAAATTTTTACAAATATTATGCATGTCAATTGGTGAAATAGGGCTGCACGGTGGTGTAAAGTTCACATTTGTTCACTTATTAAAGGGGGCTGTCTAGTAAAAAACGAAAAACACTCTTAACTGAATCTGATGACAACAAAGAAACATGATTTTCAAACTATGTACTCATATTTTTCTTCCACAGGCATTCTGACTCCCTGTGATGAGTTCCAGTACTGGGACGACCTCTCTGAGTCTGCAGAGAAGAACAGTGTTAGAGAAAGGGCTACATATTTCACTGAGCAATTTAAGCTCATACAAAAGGTATGCATGCAAACATGTATTTATCAGGAGGACTGGCCTCATGAAAAATTAAAGTCTTAAATTACATTCACTACATAATATTTCTATATGTATACAAGGTGGTTGCTAAATGAATAACAAGATGAAGATATAATCTGTATCTGCACTAAGCAATGATTCCATAGATAAGTTAGTAATTTAAAGAAAGCCATTACGTCTTGTTTCACTTTGTTATTTTATGTCTTTAACTTTAACAATAAAATAATTGTTCTATTAGCTGATATTTCATTCCAATGAACTAACTATGTGTGTTTT